>NC_134485.1:407729740-408057240 GCF_040206685.1 Ascaphus truei | reverse complement strand
CAAGTGATGGTTCTGTATTGATAGAACCTCATGCAATCTATATTAAACACTCACCTTTTGTCCCTAAATCAACTTTTTTTCCATATCAAGCGAAGGTTGGATTCATAGATACATTTTACACACTAGGATTGAAAGATTTTGAGTCATTGTGTCAGAGTATGCCTTCACTACAAAAGATGAATTTACATAAAAATGAAATACAGGCTTTAAAAGAATTGAGTGAATTAAATGGAATTGTAATAAGACAAGCAGACAAGGGAGGAGGCATAGTACTCCAAGATAGGGATGAATATGTGGCTGAGGCCAACCGTCTATTGGGGGATGGTATATCATATATACTTTTGGATAAAGATCCTATGGATGACTATCAAAAAGAATTAAAAAACTTTCTTTTAGAGGCACAACATAAGGAGATTATTACAAAATCAGAATTTGAATTCTTATAAAAAAGGTTCCCTAGGACGCCTGTGTTCTATCATATACCAAAGGTACATAAAGATTTAGAACATCCACCGGGAAGACCGATAATCTCTGGGGTGGAGTCGATGACGTCCAGCGTGTCCCAATATGTAGATTATTTTCTACAGCCCTTGGTGGTTAAATTAAGATCATATATTAGGGACACGCTGCATGTTATCGATTCCATTTCGGAGATCCCCTGGAAATCTACATATATCTGGGCCACATGTGATGTGGCCTCTTTATATACTTGCATCAGTCACACAAAGGGAGTAGCAGTGGTAGCACATTTTTTGGAAAAAGAAATTCAACTCAATATTACACAAAAGAATTTTATTTTGAAGTCTATTTTGTTTATTTTGGAGCACAATTATTTTTTGTTTGAAAGTGAGTATTATTTACAGGTCTGTGGAATGGCCATGGGCACCCGTTTTGCCCCCAGCTATGCTAACCTATACATGGGCCTATGGGAGGATACCCATGTGTGGGGTAATGCTAGGCTGGGGGAGGGCTTGGTGTTCTATAGCCGTTTCATAGACAATCTTATATTTATTTGGGATGGTGATCAGGAGACATTCACGGACATTTTGACATCTTTTAATGATAATCAAATGGATTTAAGGTTCACATTTGAAACGGATAAGTGTAAAATTATTTTTTTGGATTTAGAATTCAGTTAATACTGAAAATCGGATTATTACCTAACATTTTTTTTAAAAGTGTCCACTAATGCATATTTGCATCACACCAGTAACCACTATCATAAGTGGTTGGAGAACGTTCCCAGGGGCCTATTTCTTAGAGTCAGAAGAAATTGTTCTCTTGACTCTGACTACTTGGCCCAGGGGGATGCTCTGGTAAACAAATTCGTAGCTAAAGGATATAACAGAAATATGGTTCTGGAGACTTTTAGACAAGTGGGTCAATTGGAGAGACACACTGTTGGAATAGTCAAAAATTAATACACTTTCTAAGAAAAAGAAAACACTAGTACAGAATCAGGATCGGATGAGTTCACCCCTCTTTATTACACAATTCAATTGTGCCTCTCAGAAAATTAAGAACATACTCAACAAACATTGGGATATATTGCTCAATGATCCTATTATAGGAAAGAAATTACCTCCAAGAATACCAGTGGTCTTTCAAAAGGCAAGAAATATAAAATCCATTGTGGCACCTAGTAGACTAAAAAAACTAAAAAATAATACTGATGACAATACCAATATGAGAATAAAAGATGGTAATTTTTTGTGTGACCGTCCGAGATGCCTCACGTTTAAACATCTGAATAAATCCAATACTATCACATCTCTTTCAAATGGATCTATACATCAAGTGAAGGGCCATATCAATTGCTTGTCCACCTTTATTGTTTATGCTATCATATGTCCCTGCGGGATTCAGTATATTGGTAGGACAAAACGGGCCCTGTCCACACGATTCCTAGAACATAGGCGAAATATTATCCACGGATTACAAACACACAGTCTATCTAGACATTACAAACTTAAGCATAACAAAGATCCATCTTCTCTGATAGTTAAGGATATTGAGGCCATCAGTTCAACACTTTTAAGTGGAGATAGGTACAAACTTCTAAATTTAAGAGAGACATACTGGATCTATGAACTTAATACAGTCAATCCGGAAGGTCTAAATGACTGTATCGACATCAGCACCGTTGTATAGACTTCATCACTCACCTTCTCCCTGTCCCCCCCTCCACTTTCCCCCCCTCCCCCCTTCCATTTCCTTCTCATTTCCCTTTCCTTCCCCCGCCCCTCTCCCTACCTCCCCTTCCTCTCTTCCTTTCCCTTTTTCCCTTTCCTTTCCCAATTCTCCCATTGTTCTCCTTCCCCATGCGGGATGGACACGGAGGTCTGGGTTGAACATGCTAGACATGTTCCCTTCGTGTTCATCCATATTGGGGAGTTTATTTTATCCAAAATAAGACAAATGGTTTCTTGTAGTTTATTATTATTTTATTCTTCACATATAAGTAATATTATGATCAATTATTTATCACAATTATTTGGTGGATTACACTTATATTAATCATATATGTATTTAGCTAATTAACATCACTGCCTATATATATTTTCCTTTGTGAGAGGTGGGGTGTGATTGGCTGTATTATACAGTCTAGTCGAGTTGGAGGCCCTAGTGGCACCTATCTTTCTTTGTGGCATTTCGGTAATTATCTAGTCTCTGTATATATTCCGTTTTTTTCCCCATTGTTTCTTTTTGGGTGCATTCTAATATTTATATTGGATAAATGTATATATATATATGCATATGGTTTCTTTTTATCAATGATAGAGGCCAAGGGTGATTCCCCTTTAATTCATTTATTAGAATACATTGGTCTAATTTAGTAGTTCTTATTATTTATAGTAGTATTATTATTATAATAGTTATTATTTATTGTTTTATCTTTATTTACCCATTTTGTTTCTTTTTTCGTTTTCCTTCTAATTATAACATGTCTATTACTCATTTATTACTAACTTTGACAGTAGACATGTATAAATTTATTTATTGTTATTATCATTTTTATTTCATTTCATTTAATTTTTTTATATAATATCAAGTCCGTTCTCCTCAAGCTAATATATTTTTTAATATCATCTAATGGTTTTCACTGTTTACTCAGTTGATTTCAGGTATTCATACATACATCATGGTCTGCAATATTGGAGACCGAATAACTTATGATAGTCAATAATGTCATGTATTGTATACACATTATATGTTTAATTTAAGTATAATTGTGTTTTTTGTGCTTTTTATATATAGCTTTTGATGTTTATAGATATGTGGTTTTATTGTGTTAATTATTTGCACATGACCTTCTAATAACCTTTAATATAGCTAATTGGACTCGTGGGTATATATATGTGGTTAGTACACCCAGAGTCCATCCCCTGATGAAATCAGTTTAGCTGATGAAACGCGTAGGGCTAGGTGTGCTGTGGATCTCCTAGCGTCGTTCCAAGACCTGCTCGGCATCCTTACTTACCGTGTGACGTCATCCGCTTGTTCCGCCACATCCAGTGTCCCCGGTGGGAACCCAAATCATCTGGAGGTGTGTTCCGGGGAAGGAAATCTGTGGAGAGCCTGATGCCGTGAGTTCCTGCGGGTGGTGATTCACGAGGGCCATATCGGATGCAGTGGAGTCACGGAGCAGTGTAGCAGAGCAGCGGCGTTTCCTGATCCTTTGGAGCATGAGTATTATCTCATAACATGCATTTTTATCTCTTATGTTTGTGAGTTCATTTTATGAGCCTTTTTTGGGAATTAAATACCTTTTTGCACAGTAATGCACTAGGATTGGGCGCTTTTTTTCTTCTTTTTTTTCTTCTTTTTTTTTCTTCTTCTATTATATATAAATATATATATATATATATATATATATATATATATATATATATATATATATATATATATATATATATATATATATAATCAAAAAAATAAAAAAAGAAATAGATGATACCGTTCTGTGGCTAACGAAATGCTTTTATTTGTGCGAGCTTTCGAGATACACTGATCTCTTCTTCCGGCGATGTTACAATGAATGAAGCAAAAGGTAAACTTAAAAACAGTGTCTCTTGGAATGTTATCTGTGCTGTTCCTTCCCCCGGTGTGGATGTGTTTTATGGCTGGAGGTGTTAAATGGTTGCTGAAAGCAAGTGAAGAAAGAGTGTGTATGTGTATCAGTGGGAATAAAAATGAATGGAGAGCCCACAGTATATACAGTGCTTTACACAAGGTGTGTGTGGAGTGGGACTGGATATAAATGGTGTGGGTGGGTGTGGAAATGTGAGAGTTAGTAGCACAACTAAAAGTGTGTGTGGATACTTAGTGGTCCCTATTGGTGTATAGGGATGGAAAAACAAGGAGTATTAGTATGTGTGAGAGACAGCTGTGTGTGCATACATATAGCACAGTATGTACAGACATGGCCTTTAGCGCTTATGGGATGAGAGTTCACTACTGTCAGTAATGACTCATAAAATTTCGATCTCTGTTTAGGCCACTGCTAAGTGTCCCGAACAGTTGCATAAATTTGTATTCATGCAACCGTCTCTCTTTCGGGGTTTTAAGATCACCTTTGAGTATGGCAACCCTCAGATCGTTCATCTTATGGCCAGAGTCAGAGAAATGTTCGCCAACAGGACTGTCTCTTGTACCGCGTGTGATGCTGTGGCGATGCAGGTTCATTCTCTTGTTTAGCCCCTGCCCTGTCTCACCTATGTAGTAGCAGCCCCCTGGGCATTTCATGCACATGATGAGGTACACGACATTGCTGGAAGAACAGGTGAACCTTCCTCTGATTTTGTATTCCCGATTCCTGTGTGGTATTTGTATTGTGTCCGCTGTGTAGAGCATTGCGCAGGTTTTGCATCTTGGGTCCTGGCATGGTTTTGTCCCGCATTCAGTTGTACTGCTGAATACTTTACTCCTCACCATAATATTCTTGAGATTATGGGGTTGTCTGTATGATAATAAGGGTGCTTCAGGGAAGACCTGTTGCAGTCTTGTATCTTCCTGGAGGATGGGTTGAAGCTCGGCTAACACGGTACTGATACCTCTACATGTATATATATATATATATATATACAATAAAGAATATCACTTGTGAGCACATTCACATGTCTTAAACAGGTCTTCAACCCTGCCTTTCAACCATTATCACCTCACATACAGTGCTCCCACTGCAGCAAGGGATTCTGGGAGATGACATCAAATGAGCACACCATGTGTCACCTTTTGCCTGGAATATCCATTCAGCTTTTAAACACAGCATGGGACTAGCAAAGCAAGTTTAAACCACTCACAGACATGTTTCAACCTTGATGGGTATCATCAGTGCAGGGCCGTCTTAACATATGGGCACACTGGGCAGTTTCCCAGTTGCCCGGGGGCCCCACAGCATAGGGGGGGCCCACGCGCCCGGCCCATGCGTGCCCACCATAGGGTTGCCAGGTGTCCGGCGAGTGTTAAGTGCTGAGAGGGCGGAGGCAGTGAGAGGGCGGGCCGGGATGGTGGCTGGGCAGAGCAAGGAGGACTGGTGTGCTGTCCCTGATTGGAGGAGAGGATAGCTAACCAGAGGACAGCGGGGGTGGAGCCCACACCCCGGCGGGCCAGAGACATATTCCTGTGCTGTCTGTGTCCTGCAGGAGATAGGTAAAGTACAATGTGGGGGGAGGTAAGGGTATATTTAATATGTATTGGGGTGGTAGGAGTATATTTAATATATATGGGGGTGGTGGGGGTATATTTTATATGTATGGGGGTGGTGGGGTATATTTTATATGTATTGGGGTGGTAGGAGTATATTTAATATATATGGGGGTGGTGGGGGTATATTTTATATGTATGGGGGTTGTGGGGGTATATTTAATATATATGGGGTTGGTGGGGGTATATTTTATATGTATGGGGGTGGTGGGGGTATATTTAATATATATGGGGTTGGTGGGGGTATATTTAATATGTATGGGGGTGGTGGGGGTATATTTAATATATATGGGGTTGGTGGGGGTATATTTAATATGTATGGGGGTGGTGGTACATACATAATACATAATTATGTATTACATAAATAATTTTAAATTGTTATGTATCCACACACAACTCCTATAATACATATACATTTTATATGTTGGGGGTGGTGGGGATATATTTTATATGTATTGGGGTGGTGGGAGTATATTTGATATGTTTTGGGGTGGTGGGGGAATATTTGATATGTATTGGGGTGGTGGGGGTATATTTTTATATGTATGGGGGTGGTGGGGGTATATTTTATATGTATTGTGGGGGTGGTGGGGATATATTTAATATATATGGGGGTGGTTGGGGTATATTTAATATATATGGGGGTGGCAGGGGTATATTTTATATATATATATAAAAAAAAAATATATATATATATATATATATATAAAATATACCCCTGCCACCCCCATATATATTAAATATACCCCAACCACCCCCCATATATATTAAATATATCCCCATTGCCAGGTGTCCGGCATATATATATGGGGGTGGTAGGAGTATATTTAATATATGGGGTGGTAGGGGTATATTTAATATATATGGGGTGGTAGGAGTATATTTAATATATGGGGGTGGTTGGGGTATATTTTATATGTATTGGGGTTGTGGGGGGATATTTTATGAATTAGGGAGGTGGGGGATATTTTATATGAATTGGGGAGGTGGGAGGATATTTTATATGTATTGGGCTAGTGGTGGGATATGTGTGTGTGTGTGTGTGTGTGTGTGTGTGTGTGTGTGTGTGTGTGTGTGTGTGTGTGTGTGTGTGTGTGTGTGTGTGTGTGTGTGTGTGTGTGTGTGTGTGTGTGTGTTACAGATTGACTTTTTCCCTGTACTGCAGTTATAGCTTGCAAAGTGATGTTTCTCTTGTGAGGTATTGTAAAAGTTATATAACAGATTGTTTTATGAATAACACAAACAGTAAGATGTCAGAATAAATTGTAAACTAGATATTCAGGGGATATTAACTATTCGTTAACAAATAGTTAATTTACATTTTTATTCGTGTGAGTGATTGTGTGGGCAGGGCCCCATGCACTGCTTTGCCCGGGGGCCCCTAATGTTGTTAAGATGGCCCTGCATCAGTGTGAGGTTTGTATAATGTGTGCTCATTTACATGTCATCTCCCAGAATCCCTTGCTGCAGTGGGAGCACTGAATGCGAGGTGATAATGGTTGAAAGGCAGGGTTGCAGACCTGTCTAAGACATGTGAATGTGCTCACAAGTGATATTCTTTATTGGCTATACTGTATGCTAACAGTGGAGGTTTTCTGTCACCTTTTTCACCCAACATAACTTAAAATGTGATGAAGTACTAGTACCAGGACGAAACGCGTAGGGTGGAGGCTTAAGAATATATTCATAGCTCTCCCTAACCCCAAATTGTCAAACCTTGACCTCCAGATACAATATAGTATATTTTGGACATTACTCCCTGGCGCTCCGGTACAACCACTAACCGAGTGACATCATGATCGCTATCTCACGAGACCTAAGGAGCAACACAGGAGAACTGGAGGGTAGCTGCAGGCGTATCTGTTACAACACGGAGAATCTCGGTGTTCCACGTGGTGAGGAGGCAGACCGCTACACAGAGCAGCAGAAAGGAGAGGATTCTTTATATCCTACATGCCTAAATCATCTGCTGCTTTAGATTTCACCAAAGATATCAGCCATTGTTCCCAGTTTAAGTTATGCTCAATTTTTTATTATATAGCAACATTTGCGCCTATGTTTTCTTTCTTTTCCCCATATATATATATATATATATGTATATATATATATGTATATACTGTAGCTGTATATAGATGTGTATATATATATATATATATATATATATATATATAGATATAGATATAGATATAGATATATTTAGATATATATTGACATATTTGGTTATATATCTATATATCTAAACACACACGTCTATTGAGAGAGAGAGAGGCTTAAATAGTTTTGCTCACATGAGTCTTTTATAACAGATACCTTATAAATATTAGAATGTACTAATTACTAATATTTGTATGAGAATACTTTCTGTTTACCTTGATATTTATTTATTTATAAAATATTTTACCAGGAAGTAATACATTGAGAGTTACCTCTCGTTTTCAAGTATGTCCTGGGCACAGAGTAAAACAAAATAATACATGGTTACAAATACAGTTACATAAATGAACAAGGTATACATTATATACAAGACATTGCATGCACAGTTAAAGAAAATATATATTATGATCGTATGAAACAGTTACAGACCAGATTAAAGTGTGAGACAGCCTTAGATTTGAAAGAACTTAAGCTGGTGGTGGATATGAGAGTCTCTGGTAGGTTGTTCCAGTTTTGGGGTGCACGAAAGGAGAAGGAGGAACGTCCGGATACTTTGTTGAGTCTTGTGACCATGAATAGTCTTTTGGAGTCTGATCTCAGGTGATAGGTACTGCATGTGGTAGGGGTGAGGAGCTTGTTCAGGTAGCTGGGTAGCTTGCCCAGAAAGTATTTGAGGGTGAGACAGGAAAGGTGAACTTTGCGCCTAGACTCTAGTGATGACCAATCTAGTTCTTTGAGCATTTTGCAGTGATGTGTGTTGTAGTTGCATTGGAGAACAAAACGACAAATTGAATTGTAGAGATATTGACACATCATTACATGAAATACTAGCTCATGTAATATGAAACAGTTTAGAATGTTGTATAGAAATCATTGTGTCATTGCATGACACTTTACATGAATTCGAATTGTGAAGGGGTAAGTTTGCATACATTAGAATAGCTCAGTTAGTTTAATAGTCCATTTACATGCACTGTATGGCATATTTGACTTTCACTATTAAAGAGATTATTAAATGTGTACAAATAATTACCAAACATGCCTTACCTGTTTGAGTTAAGAAACATTTATGAACATTCATATGTATGAAAGGTCATACTTTCATATTTTGAATAATCTCTACATATTTATAAAGGCTCCTAAAAACACTATGCATGAATAAGTATGCATTTAACACCACCACAACAACAAATAATTAATCAAAATGTTTATTTATTTTTGCTTTTGAGAGGGTATCACTGCCCAATTGTAGCACTTGGTATGGGCTATGGCACTGCTGTAGCACTTGGTATGGGCTGTGGCACTTCTGTAGCACTTGGTATTTGCTGTGGCACCGCTGTAGCACTTGGTAACGGCCGTGGCACTGCTGGGGCACTTTGTGGTGGCTGGGACATTCTTTTCTTGAAAAGGGATGTTATTTGTAATTGTTTACTAACCCTTTTTCTTTTCTGTGTTTGGTTTGCAGGTGTGTCTTGAATAGTTTGAACAGAGGATGGCAAAGCTTCAATGTTGAGAGGTACATGAAGAGAAGATACCAACTTTATCAACACATTTATATTTCTGGGTACTTGATTGAACAGAACAAGTTGCAAAATAAATTGTGATTTATTTCCTTAATAGACAAACACACGATATCTGCAGAATACACTTAAAACAACACTTACTGGTATAAGGGAACGAAAAAAATTGTCCTTCGAACGAAAGAAATTGTCCTTTGCTTGCAAGCACCAGAAATGCAACCTTGGTTTAAAAGTCCTGTGGTTATGTTGTTATTAACCCCTTCACTCCTGAACTTGTTGCTGCTGTGCTGGAACAAAGTCTTGCATCTTTACATCATGGACCAAAATACAGGAATCACACTGGGGATACCTGGGGAGCCACAGTTAAAGACTGCCCAAAGCTATCTTTAACATGTGGATCCAATCTCCTCGTGGGAACAAAAAAAACCATGAATAGCCAAGTTACCCACAGTTCATAAGACAGGTCAAAAGGGCTGTCCGGTGGGCAGTGCGCATGGGTCAGTTTGACACCCATGCCACTTAGCATACCTAGGCTTCACCCAGACCTTGGCACCACTGATCTGATTTTTGACCTGGAGGGGTCACTAGCCTGACATCTGCTGTGCATCAGTATGTCAGTTTTGTATACATTATGGGTCTGCTGGGTCTTTTTATAACTGACACTCTTTTGGACAGGGAGATGCTAATCAGCTCGATCCCTTTGAGGCTCCATCATAAAAATACTGAAGCTCATTCACCCATCTCAAAGCTGTATGTCCACGGAATTCCTGCTTGGACTTACAAAAAATACCTCCTGCCTTACATTTAAGATCTGGAGTTTTTACACACTTTATTAAACAACATGTTACATTTGTGTTATAACTTGTAAAAATGATATTTATGTGCATGTAGTGGTTCACTGTATTTGCACCTCAAAAATCAGGTTTCTGGGTGCTTTCGTTCTAGAATTAGTATTTCTCATTGAAATGCCGTCTTCTATTGTGCCATCATGTTTCAGTTAGAGGGTATGGCAAGCAATGCATCTTGTCTTTTACCCTCGCAGTCAGAGAATGGCCTGCAAATGGGGAATAAAAATGGCTGGGACAGGGCAAACACAGTAATGCATAGCAAATAAGTTTAACCCCTTCCTTCCCCGTCACAACACCATTTTGACATCTTACATCAGGAAGTGGGGAATGCATAAGTGATGGGTCTGGAGAAAAGGTGCCAGCATCAAAAGATCCATCCTCTGATGCCTGAAAGTTGTATTCCTGGTCTCTTGCAGTACTCTAAGCTGGTTTGCTTGGCTGACATTGACAACTAGTGCTTTTAATATGTTATTCAGACTTTGTAGTTCTTTGGGATTTTGTATGATGATGTTTTTGATATGGCTCATCTCAGATATCATCCTTTCATGCACTGCTAGAATTTCACGATGGCGAAGATTTTCTGCTTCCAATATTCTTGCTTCAGAAGCTTCGATTGCGGACAAACTGTCAAGAGTGGGAGGAGTTGAATCATGGCTTAATCCAGGAGTCTGAACATCATTAACTTCATGCTCACTTGAACCTATTTGTCCCCGATGTTCAATATCTGTTTTAAAAAATAAATAAAATACAAAATAAGTTACATGGAACATAACATTAACATTGCTTGATTAATTTTTTATTGTTGATTTAATTGTGGAACACATTAAATGTTGACATAATATTAAAAGAATGTATTTGACAATAAATGATTTACTCATTTATCCACCTACAAAAAGGTATATATTCAGTGTGAATGTTTACAACATGGAAGATTGTTGTTAGATCACAACTCATGCTGGTGGTTTAAAAACTCACAAAATACATTTAGGCAATTTTAACCTCAGATGTGACAAGTTGAATTCATTAACTCTTCTGAAGTTACTCACATCTGCAAGTGTCCTATTTTCATCAATCTGTTTTTGCATATAAATGTACATATTATATTGTCCAAACGTGAGAGACTCACCTTTCATTACTGGTGATGACACTGAAGATGCAGGTGGGGACACCTGTTGTGGGACGGATGATGCCGGGGCCACTATATAAAATTAACACATAATATTTCATTAAAGCTGCAGTTCAGTCAATATCCTGCATGTGTGTTTTTTTTAATAAATCAGTTCTGTAGTAAGAAAAAATACTTTTAGCATTTTCTGTTTTTAAAAAAACAACTTTGAAAGACCAATTTTCTTGTATTCTATTTTAACAGCCATTTGCTAAGGCACTGCCCCTTCATGTCCAGTCACAAGCTCTGTCACACCCCTTTGTCAGCCCTGCTCTCCCTCTAGCACTTGTCTGTGCAGGATTGCTCATGAATATTCATGAGCTTCAACTGCCAGTCAAGCAGATTATAAACAAATGCCAGCTTTTAATATGTCACTAAATTTCGACCTATCAATACATGGAGAACGAATTGACCTGCAGCTATACAGTTCTTTAGCTAATTAGAGATTGAACACATAAAACTATTGAAGTAAAAAAATAAATGCAAAAAAAAAAAAGACTGAACTGCAGCTTTAAGTAAAATATGTAAACATGACAGTATTTGTAGTGGGAGTTCTTATTATTAATTAATGATCATATTTGTACATATCATATTTACATAGTGATCTCCATCTGTATATGCTACATCTTAACATATATGTACATGTTAACATGATGATTAAAAATATGATTTGAACACTACAACATATGATGTGTAGTAAAAGAAACTGCAAGGATCTACATAAACTGTATATGTTATGTGTTATTATAGGCTCAAGAAGTTACATAATGGACATGAATAAAATCTATCCTCTGATTACAATTCAGGGCACTATTCTTTCTGTAATGGGAGGGTATTTGTTCTACTTCACTATAAACGTTTCTGAGATGCAGGGGTAGCGCTGCATCTCGGTTACACTCACAGCACCACATGCAGGCTCTCGCTCACAGATGTTAGTGGTGTGAGAAGGTGGCGGATCACAAATGTTAAAATTGTAAGAAAGTCATATGTCAAACACCATTTGTATATTTCGTGTCAAGGTAATTGTAAGGTTTTATTTTATTTGGATTTCAAATCACTGTCCACAACTTCTCTTCCCATTGTCCCCTTCAACCACCTCTCCCCTCTCCCCCCAACACTTCACCCTACCATAACCCCCTCACCTCCCTCTCCCCCTTCACCTCTCTGCTATCATTAGCTACTTGAATTGTTTTTCTTACACAGGTACATCAGCGTAGTTACAATATCTAGCTATCTATATATGAACAAAAGTGTATATTATATGCTAACAAATACCAACATGTAGCATAAAACAGTAAAAATCACCTCCGAACAGGGCATTACTGACCAATCATGGCATGGCTGTGTTAAAGTTCCTCTTCTTCGCCTTGGACATTAAACTATTACAGCCAGGACATTATTCGACAGTAATGCCCTGTTTTGAGGTATTTGAGTTCTTTATATTCAATATATATATATATATTTATGTGTAGAATTCAAAGAGAATAAACAATGTTTTAATATATATGTGTCGTTTGGAACAATTCGATTGAACATTTATATACAAAACGTGTACTACAGTAAAATTAATCACCTGGGGGGAAGGGATGCTCGGACACACCGATATCCCTATCACAAGGCAAACCCTCCAGGACGATCGGCAAAAATGTGTCCCTCAGCTGCTCCTCCAATGGAGTTATCGTTAAAGGTGGTGCTGGCGGCACGCCTTCAGTACCTGAAGCATGCATCCGGTTTTTTGCAGTTTTTTTTTCAAATGGGCCTTCACGTCATCAAATCGTTTGCGACAATTAGTGTGTGTCCTGACCTGATTCTTACAGGCAGACACAGACAGTCTAATCTGTTCCCATAAATATTTTTTTACAGCAGAACTTGTCCTGCCTTAAATATATATTAAAATTATGTTAAGTAAATATCTTATTTAGTCATGAATAACAACAAAATATGTGAACTCTTGCAAGATATTGATAACATAGTGTGGCACATGACAATTAAAACAATGTGGATACATACAAAGCTAATGAAGCTTGAGAATATGTTCAATGAATATACAATTTAACATTTACTGGATTCTCATCCTCGTTGTAAACACTCAATGATAATGTGTATAAAAATCAACAATAAGTGATAGATATAAAAGTACGTTCTGTGTCAATTAACAAATGTTACATCAGAGATGAGAAAAACAATTTTAACACTCAATGCAAAGATTTTCTTACCTACTAAATGCCCAAACAGCTTGTCATAGTGTTCCAAAATACCAGTCACAAGGATTCGGTTTTCCTCCTCGTTGAAACGTAGATTTCGGGGCTCCTCAACATGTTTCTTACGATCATGTGCAGCCACTGAGCTTGGCTGCTACTTGCAGGACTCCCCTTCTTCCAATGGAAGAGACTGCATGAACTCAGCACCACCAGACACCCCACCACCACCAGACAACACACCACCACCAGACACCCCACCACCACCAGCATTCACCCCACCAACAGCAATCACCCCACCAACAGCCCATCAGCATCACTCCCCTGACTCCCACGTTCACTCCCACATCTACTCACACGGTCACCACTACCACTCACCCAAGCATCACTCCTCTGACTCCCACGTCTCCCGCCCATACCTCTAGCACTCACAAATAATAGACAAAGAAATTTAGCTTCAAGCTCACTAAACACTTTCAAACTGACAATAACAAAAATATGTAAACAAAACAACACAGTACAAATCAATCAGAAAACACAGCAACTATCTCAATATCAAATCCTCCAAATGCCCAGCTCTGTCTCTTGCTCTCGCTCTCATGCTCTCTCTCTCTCTCTCTCTCTCTCTCTCTCTCTTCCAACAAAACAGAGAATGATTTGAAATAAATGCAGCATTTAAATGGGCCGCTCAATCAAGAAAATGATTGTCTCAGGTGATTCAGAAACAACTCCCATTGGCGAGCAGGACAGCTGTGTCTCATCGCCGGCTAATCGCCATTGTGGGAAAAAGTGTTTTCGCATGGATTCGGGAAGGATTCGGGAAGGATTCGGGAAGGATTCGGGAAGGATTCGGGCCTTCCTGCATACTGCGAGGGCAATACGCCAAAAACATGCCGCGTTCAAACCCCTACTGAGAGTGCCATCGACGTTCTTCAGTGATTTCCTGCATTCTAGTGCAGGAGACCAGGGATCGCGACTGTGAGGCGTGGCCATAAGAGGTTCGCCCTCATTGGCTGAACCTCTCACGTGCCCGTGACGTCACCCCTCGATCGCTGGATATATCCAAATCTTCTGACTTCCAGCGATCGCGACGGCTGAGGTCACGCAGTTGCTGTCACGCCCATTATGGGCACCTGCGACAGAAATCATGTACTTGCTATGGCGCTGCACAACGTCGAAATCGCCATAGCAAATACTATAAATGTGGCCTAAGGATCAAGGACACCCTTTTTGCACTTACCTTTTCTCAGAACAAAGCGACCTGCTTCCAATATCTGTGCTCAAACTATCTCTTCTGACCTTGAACTCTGGTAATTGGCTTTTTGTGGAAGACAGACTCCACCCAAATGTATTCAATCCTCAACTGTGACTTTAGCTCTAAATTCAGTCAGAACTGATTAACCTTCCTTAAGCATGCTGTTGCAGCTGCCCCTCGCTATAACCTTCCTCGTTGCTGCAGCCAACACTATATTTGAAACTATACCATTAACATGTATTACAAATTTGACTAGAACAGTAAAAAGTACTGTTATTATCTAGTGTAATTCAAATTGTCAGTGAAGGAGTTAAGTATTTTATATTGTCAATTGAGGATAATAATGAACTGAAGATGAATATTTGATTATTCAATAAGCAAACAATTTCATCTCAACACAAACAAGCTCATTCAGTTACAATTTAATCTCGTCACAAACAAGCACATTCAGTTTGAGTCAGCAATTTTCTAAGAATAAGAATTATTATGTTCGAAATGTGTTTTGCTAAGCTTGTATTTAAAGATTTGTTTTTCCTGGAACAATATTTGAACTTTGCGACAAATGTGGAAGATATTGTATGATAAACTTTAACTTCTCAATTGTTTAATTTAACTTAGAATTTGAAAAGTAGACAGACAATGGGCATAAATCCAATATTGTGACTCCACAAATGCTAACATTACTTGTTTATGTGTTACTTTAGCCTTGTATTAATGTATTTAACACATTTAATGTGCTGTAGTGCTTATGTTATTAATTAACATGGATAATAATAATAATAATAATAATAATAATACAACCGACACATGCAACACCCAACAACCACCCCCCATTCCCCCAACACATGCAGTACAGTATTTGGCAAAATCCCTATTATCCAGATATGGATACTGTAATAGCTAATTTTCCCATTCAAAATAAAAAATTATCCAGCCAGCAAATAGTAAATTAAAGTTCTACTTACCCCTGCCATCCTTATCCTCATCACCGTCCTCCGCGGGCCGCAACATTACAATAAGAAAATAAACTAAAGGACACTAACCCCTTAAATACCTTAGCATTTAGTATGTATGTATGTATGTATATATGTCTTTATTTAAAAACACTGGAGCACCGGTAACTGTATCATTATTTTTCTTTTTGAGGTGTGCAGCATTTCTCTTATATTGTCTGGTTTATTTAAAAAGTGCCATTAATGTACATATGTAGCCCTTCACAGTAGTAATACATTTGACTATCAAATAAATAACAAATAATTCAAATAACAGATCATGGCAATAAGTGCTTCAGACTTAAAAATTAACATTTAGGTAGAGGTGTCCCTGCTCCATAGAGCTTACAATCTAATTGGTAGGTAGGAAGGACGTACAGAGACAGTAGGAGGGCATTCTGGTAAGTGTATCTGCAAGGTGCCAAACTTTATGTATCAGGTGTATACTATTAGCCGCAAAGCTACTCATATGCTTCGTTAAGCAGGTGTGTTTTAAGGTGGGTCGTAAAGGTGGATAGAGAGGGTGCTTGTCGGGTATTGAGGGAAAGGGCATTCCAGAGGTGTGGGGCAGTCAGTGAGAAAGGTTTAAGGCGAGACAGGGATTTAGATACCAAGGGGGTAGGGAGAAGACATCCTTGAGCGGAATGCAAGAGTTGGACTGGTGCATAGCGACAAATTAGGGCTGAGATATAAGGAGGGGCAGAAGAGTGTAAAGCTTTAAAAGTGAGGATGAGAATTGAGTGTGAGATGCGGAATCTGATAGGAAGCGAGGAGAGTGATTTCAGCACGGGAGACGCTGAGACAGATTTAGAAAGAATAGAGTTATTCTGGCAGCAGCGCTTAGGATAGTGTGTAGGTGTGACAGGAAAGAGGAAGGAAGGCCAGGCAGTAGGAGGTTACAGTATTCGAGATGGGAGAGAATGAGGGCCTGTGTCAGAGTTTTAGCAGTTGAGCAACAGAGGAAAGGGCGTATCTTTATAATATTGCAGAGGAAAAGCGGCAGGTTTTAGATTAGTTTTGAATGTGAGAATAGAATTTGAGAGAGGAGTGGAGTGTGACCCCTAGGCAGTGTACTTGCGCTACTGGGTGTATGACAGATCTTCCAACAGTAATGTGGAAGGAGGTAGTGGGGCCAGGTTTGGGATGAAATATGAGGAGCTCTGTTTTTGACATGTTGAGTTTAAGTCGATGGAGGGCCTTCCAGGATGATATCGCAGAGAGACATTCAGAAACTTTGGTCTGTACCGCAGGTGTAAGGTCAGGGGTTGAAAGTAAATTTGTGTGTCATCAGCACAGAGGTGATATTTGAACCAAAGAGATGTGATTAGGTCACCAAAAGAGAGTGTGTAGAGAGAAAAGAGGAGAGGTCCGAGGACTGATCTCTGCGGTATCCCCACAGAGAAATCGATAGAAGAGGAGGTGTTAGCAGAAGAGACACTGAAAGTACGATGGGAGAGGTAGGAGGAGATCCAGGATAGAGCTTTGTTACAAATACCAAGAGTATGGAGAATGTGAAGGAGGAGAGGGTGGTCCACAGTATCAAATGCTGCAGAGAGGTCAAGTAATATGAGCAGAGTGTTATGATCTCTGTCTTTGGCAGCATGGAGGTCATTAGTTATTTTAGTGAGGGCTGTTTCAGAAATTAAGGGGTTAACCCCCCACCCCTCCAATACCCACCCAGGAGGCCTAAGAACCCTCCCAGGGGGAACTACCCCCACACCCTCTACCCCCATCACCACACATACAAATGGGCAAAGGCACTAATAGCCAAAAATGGCTAATAGCAATTTTGCCCATTTTTTTCTAAAACAAAAGAAATATATAATAAAATAACATTGGCATAACAGTACAATACATTCCCCTTGCCAATAAACCCATTGATTGTTACTGAGGTAAACATGCCCACAATATAGGCATGGATTGCCACAAGGCCAAACCTAAATTAAAAAAATCACAAAAAATACATTAAAATACAATTAAATTAGCATTTGCCAAAAACTGCATTGCTTATCACTGTGCTTATCTATACCCATAAATAGGCATAGATAAACACATTGGCAGTCAATGGGAAACATCAAAAAATACATTATTAAATAAAATACAATCAATGTGTTTCTTACATTTGCCGAGATTCACCCTCCGAATCCTACTTCGGCACCAACTCTTGACCCTCAATGCAATGCTCTTCAACAGCCGATGCACAGAAGTCCATGGTCCTCTGTTGATTGCAGAGACGTCACTGGTAAGTTCTCCCTTCTTTTCATCTTTCTTTTCTTCGTTATAATCTAAGGGGGCCCTGAAATGTTGATCCGACATCTTCTTGGGCTCAAATGAGTTGGAACAGGCATAACATAAGGCATAAGGGCTAACTTCCCTCCCTTTAAGATGACGTCACATCCCCAATCCGATTTGTTGGTGTACCATGTGACAGCTTCCATTTTTTTAAGGATGTGACGTCATCTTAAAGGGAGGGAAGTTAGCCAACCAGATAGTATATGCTTTCTTCCTTTTAATATGACGTCACTTCTTCAAAAAAAATATGGAAGTCATCGCATGGTATACCAAGCAATCGGATTGGTAGATATACAATATGATGCCTTTCCTTTTGACGTCATCAAAAAGGGAGGGAATATAGCCAATCATGTACCATGCCTACCTCCTTTTTTGATGATGTCACATCACTCCAAAAAAGAAAAGGCATCAAATGGTATATCTACCAATACGATTGCTAGACATACCATGTGATGGCTTTTTTTTTTTGCCTTTCCTTCTTTTCCAACTAGGCCTGGATACAATCAATTTGATTTTCCTTGCAATGAGCTACTGACAAAAATGATTCTATTCTGAATTTAATTCTAAAAGTGTAGTCTGAAGGTATTCCCACTATGTTTCATACTGACAATACAGGGGTAATTTACCAGGCACTAAAGCAATTTATCAACCATTGCTAACATATTATCATCATTTTCATCTTCATTGTCGCCACTATTATGCTGCATATCAATTCATGTTTTTTCTACTAGGTATATTAGAGTAATGATCTGACTTATGTCAGCTTCATCACTGCTCACCAAAACAGTGACTTTTCTCAAAGGGCACATGGAGCATGCAAGTCTTTATCCAGCTGCCTGGCATGCTTCAACACATAATCCTTGACCGCCGTCTACTGCTAATGGAGATACTCAAAGATATATAAGGTGGAAATCTATTATCGGCATCTTCATTTTTAGCTCGTGATGAGGCATGTTATTTTGTTCCTGCCGCCTAGTCAGGGCACTGTGCGCTGTGTATGATTAGCTAAAGTGAACACAATTTTTTCTATCTACAAACAAAATGCTCTGCACATTTTGACACTAGCTAGGAAACTAGTGATTGTTAAATTCAGTACGTGTGCAAAACAAGGATTGTGTGTCACATGGCCTTGTTCTAGTAATGCAATCAAGTTGGAATCTCCTTCTACAAATCCAAAGTGAAAAGGAGTGTGATGCTGCAATAATTAGAGAGAGTTCCATCCATGGCATATAATAAGCGTGATGATCCAGATGACAATGGTGTGTCCAGGAAAGATGAATAAACATAAAATAGGAAGGGATATGTGTCTAGTGGAGTCCACTTGACCACCACAGATTAAACACAGCAATAAGCACCCAACCAAGTATAAACACTTCAGAGAATAAAGTTGCACAGGTATCCATATACATATATGACAGGGCACTGCAACCCTTTACCTGTGTGCTTCTGTGGACATTCCAGACATCAGGGGCATGCAGCCCATCCAGAGGTAGATCCAATTGGGCGTTATCCTGCTTAACAAACTCCATAGCTCTGGAATAGGGAACATGCTTTAAACTGGTTTCAGTCCTACCTATCAGGAAGATCCCAACATGTGTCCATCTCAGGCTCTAACTCCAACCCTCTGGATATCACCTGTGGTGTCCCACAAGGCTCTGTTCTGGGGCCCCTACTCTTCTCAGTGTTCATTAATGATCTTCCCACAGCTTGTAAGGAAGCCTCAATTCACATGTATGCAGATGACATAATCCTATATGCACACAGCCATAGCCTCTCTGACCTTCAACACATACTTCAGTCTGACTTTTTGAGACTCGAAAACTGGATTTCCCAAAACAAACTGTTTTTAAACACTGACAAGACTGTAACAATGGTATTTGGGACCAAGACTAAATTTGTAAAGCTTCCAGTGACTGAGCTCCTGATTAGAACCAACGCTAACACCACCCTAACACCTGTCACTAGTTTTAAATACCTGGGCTTATGGTTTGACTCCCACTTAACATTCGGGATGCACATTGATACCCTGACAACCAAGACCTATGCCAAACTAGGGGTACTTTACAGGAACAAATGAGCTGTGCTGCTCATCATCTACAACCTCTCAATTCCTACTACAAACCCAACTTCATGCGCCTTTGGAGTTATCTGCCGCTCTATGACATTCTGTATTTTTTTTTACAGATCAGAAGCTGTACAGTATGTACTTTTTCTTCAAAACTCTGCATAAAGTGGCACATCTACAGTACATCTTGCTACTGCAAACTTTGACTTTTTTTGTCCGCTATGGTAATTCAGGGGTTAACCCACTGTTAACACAAATGGTACTAAGGCGCTACTATACAGAGTGTTATATGTGATAATAATAAACAATAATAAATCACTAAGAGGTGTAGAATTGTGCACTTAGAGAATATATATAATAGAATAAAGTGAAAGTGCAAATAAATAGGTACAGTAACAAGATCGCAGCTCAACCCTATGAAGAAAGGTCCTGGTTTTCTTCTGTTCAGTTGTGTCTGAAGCTTTGGGGAGCGCAGATATCACTATATATGAAAAACAAATGTATATTACATAGTCTAATCAGCTTCAGAAATTATTTAAATTCTTTTGGATTCAGCAAAACGGGAACTCACAATTTTTCAGATAAAAAACAGCATTTTCATCATGAAATGGGGTTCAGGATGTTCAGACTTTTAACTTCTCTGGTATGTTGGTGATGCTGCTCACAGTGTGATGTATCCTCAATTAAACAGAAATAACACAATAGTGCAACACTGTATATACTTCAAAGTGTGTATTGGACAAAAAATGGTATCACACTTACATGAATATAAGGCAGCATAGGCACATAAAACTAAAGATGAGTGGCTGGTTGTTATCTCCACTGCTCGGGTTTCAAAGTCTCTCAATCTGCTGGGCTCCCGGTGAGTATCACGTCACTTCCGGTGGTGGGTTGCATAACTTCCGGCGCCTTTGTTATCGTGGAGAGGAACTTGTAGCAATTCTTGCAGGAATGGAGATTATCATCAACGCCTATTATGCAGACTCTACACGTTTCGTTTGGCAACTCCTTCAGGAGTGATCTTAAGTTAACCCACTGTTCCTGCAATCCACCGGGATGTCTAACCACACACCCCAGGGTCAATTACCGTCATCATACACCCTTTCTACCAACTTCCCCACACATACTAGTAGCCAAATATAGCTAATAGCGCTTGACCCATTTGTGTTTAAATAAAAGTAAATACACAATTAAATACAATTCATTACAATACACAGCAGGCAATAAAACCATGATTGTCACTGTGGTAACCTATGCCCTCAATTGGGGCACAGATAGCAACAATGGCAATGAATGGGCTACCTAAACAAATAAATGTACAAATGACTAAATTCAAAACATGAACGATGATCCTTGATGTACGATTTTAAGTTGGTGACATGTTTTTGTAAAAAATAATCCATTAATAGTGAGAGGTTTGATGTCATGGAGTCGATGCCCATAATGATGAGCCTACTGTACATGGAGGATTTTCTGTGGCCGGGGTCAGTACAGGTACAGGAACACCACATTTTGCCCTTAATTTTGGCGTATTCTTCCCCCTGACCTCGGGACTATTTGCAGCGATTTTCTCTGTATATGCAAGAACCCCAGCTGGTCCCCCTATCTGTGTATAGTCCTACAGGTGGAAAGACTTCACTTGCAGAGTTTATAGCTCTCACAGGCGTCTCTGTAGACTTTTTCATCTTCTTTACTTTTGTAGATTCTGAGACATCAGCAGTACTGGGCACACATTCTTTCTCATCGGTGATACTGGATGGACACTTGCTAAGAAAATCTTCTGCATTTTCCATGGGACATCAACTCATTGCTTGCTGCTGCAGTTCCTTGGCTCGTTGAAAAAAAAAATTCCTCTGGCTTCTTCCCTTTTCCAAAGGGCACATCATAATACGGCCTGAAGGGACACTGCTCCATGTGGGCAGACTCTTTATACCAGGAACAAATTTTCTTCTCCATTTTTGCAGAGTCTGTACTTAACTTCAGCTTGGCGGCTATTTTAAAAACCCATTTGGTTTTTTTTTCACAAGTGGTGTTGTAGACTCTGGTCACAGCTTCAGTCCCTTGTGTGGGTCACCATCTATCATAGTCCCCCCAGTCAAACTCTGACGTTGTGTCTTTCTCCAGTGTTGGTCACTTATGTTCTTTGTTTTGTTGCTCAGGCTGTTGCAGGAACTGTATGCAGGCAAATGCACAAAAAAATTCCCAGGAATTCACAGGGGTCCCTTTAAAATTCAAGGGCCACCTCTAATCCCAATTTCTGACACCTTATGTGCATGTGCAGAGGTATACTAAGAGAGACCGATTTGGGGGAAATTAAATATGGGTTTATTTAGTCTGTCACTTTAAACAGCAGTTTAAGGTAAAACATATAAAGTATATGTAGCCAGGTCCCCTCTGGCTCCCCAGACACTCTCTCTTACCTGCAACGGCGTGAGGGCAGTTGCAGGGGTGATCGCGTCACTGGGGGCTCCCGGCAACATCAGCAAAAGGGCGTCGCCATTTTGTGTGCGTTTGCGCATACGCGGAAGCTCGCGCACGCGCAGAATAGCCCCAGATGAGATACGGCAGCCATTACAGGGAGTGAGAAGAGGTGCTCCATAGTCAGGGGCATCCCCCAGTTCGCACATGCGCAGTTAGCAGCGGCGGCGGCCATTACACAGCGCGCATGAGGCCCCAATGTTAAAGAGAGCCACCAAGGACTACAATTCCCAGCAGCCTCTGGGGACTGCACTTTCACCCTGGTCACAGGCAGCCAGGCAGCCAATAAGGCTGACAGATTCTCATGCTGCAAAGTTGCAACAATGTTGTGTGAAGTCAGGGATTGTCAGTTAGGAGCTGGGACACAGAGAGGGGAGGGTGTGTTTGTGCAGGGAGGAAAGTAGCCTAATTCACTAGGCCAGAAGTCTCCCCTGAGGCCCCAGCTAGGCCCTACTCACCTCAGCTTGTGGTTACTACAGGGACTCCCTGTAGACTAGGGACAGGGTCCTGTAAAACCTAGACAAGTGAGGGTCCAGCCAGGAATCGTAACTATTCTGGCAATTGCTGTGAAGGTAATATATCCTCTGCGTTAGACATTATAAAGGTGGATCACTCCATGCGGGAGCCACCCACCGTTGAGGCGGAGGCATCTTGGATCATCTCCTGGAGCAAGGGATTCCAAGCAAAGGTCATCTGCGCACCCGGTAGCAGGAGCACCGGGCAGGTATTATCCAAGCCACCAAGTGCACCACCTAAAAACTTCATCTTAGTGGGCAGCGCTGTTCCACACGTGGGTGGGGTTGTGGTACTCTTGGGACTTTGGTTACAAGGACTTTGGGGATACTGTGTAAGGAGGTTATAGCCCAGTTAGGGGCAAGATTATAGCTGCCAGCTAGTGGCAGAGGGTGGCCTATATATCGTTGTGCATACTGATGATGTTGCACTGTGAAAGTATGATACTCTGTGTTGTGTTGCTATACAATATGATGTGATGTGATGTTATTGTGTTATTTGCTCGTTCAGTAAACCTTTTAGCCATAACCCTGGTGTATGTGGTTTCTGGGTGGGTTCCTATGCTAGGCCCATTCTACATTCCTATAGAATCCTACATAGGTGGAGGCGCTGACCGACGAGAACATTCCAGAGATTCACCCCAGGCTCTCACTAGCGGAGGCTCAGGCCTCCTGTGAGTCTGACAGATATAACGCACCACACCAGGTAACATTAGGTTCCCGCACACACACACTATATGCGATTGGGTGGGGAGGAATACCCGTTACATATACAAAGAAACAAACAGCCTATCCCTGTGTGAGGGATAACTAATTTCCCAGTTCCTATCTGCAAGACTGGGAGGAAAGACCCCTTACCAGCCTATCACCGACTGTCTCAAAAGGTACCTCAAAGCAGGTGGCTCTTCAGGTCAGTCTCTGGACAGTTTTCTTGTGTCTTCTTGTCAAAACACAGCCCTCCTATGTTCTCAAGATTTCATATCCTCAGTTGTGACTGTGCTAAGAAGTTTCTGGTCTGTCCCCAGCAGGGTTTTTTACCCTCCTCTGATTACCCAGGTGGAGATGTTTAATTGACTAGCTGCAATTAACTAGCTCTCTGATGGATATCTGGGACCACTAAAGGCTTTAATTTAAACAGGGATGTCCCTGTTATAGCGATGTCCTCTGAAGTTCCCCTCTTTTGGAGATGACCGACATCAGACAGAAGATGAAGCTCTCGGCAAGACCGGCATCCAGACCTCTCCATCGTTGGAAAGACTGATCCCTTCGTGAGGCTTGGAGGTTGCAGTTGGACAGGTTGTAGTTTATCCACTGAACCGGCCTCCCTCTTTGGGTATCAGCCAGAGCTGGTGGAGTCTGTGCTGGTCTTTGGCCCCAAGACTCTTCTGGTCCTTGGCCCCAAGGAAGTTTTCCACGAGTTGTAAAGCCACAGTTAAGGTTTTGGCAACATGGTGATTTTCCCAGAGGAGTGTGGGAAGGGTTATCACCTGAAGGAATTGCTCCGAAACAAATTGTTCAATAACAGCCTCCTTATTGCACTGCTCTGCCTGTATCCACCGAGAACACAAGTTCAGTAAGCGCTGTGCTATGATCCAGGGTCTCCCCTTAGTGGTAAATTTCAACTTCCGGACCAGTTTTCGGTAGGCCTCTGGGTCAGGCCTAAGCGATCCAGTATAGATACTTTTACCTGTTTATAGTCCATGGCCTGATCTGCAGGTAGACCGTAATATGAGGCTGAGGCTTCTCCAATGAAATGCATGGCCAAAGCAGTTGCCCAGCAATCTATGTACGAGCCCTGGGCCTCGGCAACCCTTTCAAACTTTAACAGGAAAGCGTCTTGTTCTTTAGCCGGAATCATTTTCCTCAGGTGAACTGGTTTTTTTTTCCGGAAGTTCTGGTCCGACAGCAGAAAAGGACCAAACCAGTAGTTTGGGCATTTCATGGTTTTGCATGGCCTGGTTTTCCTCTTGGGATGCCTGCTTCAGGGCAAGGAGCTGGGCTTTCTGCTGCAGTAGAAATATGGTTTGCCTGGCCTGCTTTTCCTCCTGTGCTGCCTGCTGCTGAGATAGGAGCTGGGCTTTCTGCTGCAGTAGAAATATGGTTTGCCTGGCCTGCTTTTCCTCCTGTGCTGCCTGCTGCTGAGATAGGGGCTGGGCTTGCTGCTGCAGTAGTAATTGGGTTTTCCTGGCCTGCTCCTGCATTAATAGTCCATGTTGTTTGGCCTCTTTTTCATCTTGCTCTGCCTGCTGCTGCAGTAGTAGAAAAGGAAATAAAAGTGTGCAGCTAATATACCAATAACCTTTTACCTAATAGAAGAGATATGGTGATTTGGACAATAAAAATATATATCACCCTCAACCTTAGAGTGTATATTTAAAACATAAAGTAACTGTGTTATCAATGGCGGCTGCAGCGGATGATGGGTCAGGGTGGCTCAACACTCCGACAACACTAGACAAAAAGGAAACAAAAACAGCGCAAAACCGCATCGTGAAGTATATCAAAATATAATTAGATATTAAAAAGGGTGAGTATTAGGCGTACATCAGATAAAAAGAACAAACGCATTGAGTGCATATAGCACAACAGGTTACCACTCGACACCAGGTATCGTAAATCACTGGCAGTCACAGCTGTGGGGATTCGTTACTTCTGCCTCACGTCCTCGATGCAGATTGTTACTGGAACTCCATCAGTCCGGTGGTTTAGCTTCGTCGGGGGAGGATGCCTCTCGGTGATGTCGGCGTGTGTAGTCACATCGCCACAGCTGTGACTGCCAGTGATTTACGATACCTGCTGTCGAGTGGTAACCTGCTGTGCTATATGCACTCAATGCGTTTGTTCTTTTTATCTGATGTACGCATAATACTCACCCTTTTTAATATCTAATTATATTTTGATATACTTCACGATACGGTTTTGCGCGTTTTTTTGTTTCCTTTTTGCTGCAGTAGTACAGTAGTTGGTTTTGCCTGGCGTGTTCACACAGAAACTCTTTTAAAAAATGTTCCATTTTATTTCTCTCTTTTGTGTGTGGCTTTTCAAATGCAAGGGCCGCTCAGCATCCCACTTCTCACACCATATTTTGCAGGGACAACGCAATGACACGTGGATGTTCTGAGTATAGGCTTTTTATTTTGCCCATAAAGGTGACACACAGCAGAGCTTAACTTATATAAAGGGTTAACAAAATATATGTACCTGGATAAGGGCTTTGTCCCTTTCCCTGCAAGGATTTCCCAAGTCCATGATACAGAAGAGCAAGAGTTCCAATATAAACAGACCGTATTGCAGGCTTTCTCCCTTCAGAGCTTCAGCATGTCTTTCTCTGGTTCAGTCAGGAAGAGCCTTGAACAAGTCAAGAGTCTGTGTTTTTCAAGCCCCTTAACGAGGCAGCTGGGACCTGGTTAATTAACCCAGCCTTTTCAAACCTGTGATTAACCAGCTTGTAGCTGGACTGCAGACCTATACATAGGTCTCCCAGGCATACTGAATTTACCCTGTCACATACACCATCACGTATAACAATCTCTTGGACATAAAAGCCACTTTGGACAATGGCGACATTACTTAATGGGAGCTTATAATTTTGTTACTGTGTATTCAGATCATCGGAACCTCCAGTTCCTTAAATGAGCTCATTAATTAACAGCATGGTAATGTTGGTGTTCCCTATTCTATGCGGATTATCATTTCATAATTACCCTTAGTTCAGGCAAATCAAATGGCAAAGTGGACACACTTTTACGGTTCCTGAAGAAATTACTTTGGAGGAGCGAGAAAAAGAATGTGAGTTTATTTTACCAAGTACATGATTTTTAGGGCCGCAGAGACTACAAGTATGTTCCAAAAAATCCAGCAAGCCATGTCGTAAGTCAGTTGGTTACAATGGGTCCAAGAACAGCCCACCTCAGAACTCAGAATGGGTCTATCTTATCATGGTTCGTGCTATATCTACCCACTATAGGTTTACAGCAGGAGGGGTTAAGATGGTGTCATGATTCAACCCTGGGAGAGTATCTGGGAATTTCAAAGACCTTGATTTTGCAACACAGATATTTCTGGTGACTTTCGGAACACTACAGTACAAGATGGCTCAACAAGGTCTATTGAGGCCTATAGCTCCACCCGCTCTATGGCATACCTTGTCTTTAGATTTCATTATAGATCTCCCCAAGGAAAAGGGCTACAATACTATTTTGGTGGTCTTCGGCTTTTTCACCAAGATGAGTAGTTTGATTCCCACTAAAGGAATACCATCTGTAGATCTGCTGCCACAACTATTTCTACAGAACACAATTTGCCATCAATCCTGATATTGACAGAAGTTCACAAATTATATCACACTTTTTGAAATATTGCTGCTCCATGGTTGGCATTGACTTACATATAATCTCTAGCTATCAAGCTCAGTCCGATGAGCAAACATAGAGCGTGAAAAAGGTCCTGGAACAATATCTGCGGTTTCACTTGCAACAAGGAGGTGCCAACAGGTTGCTATGGATGGCAGAATTTGCATATAATGCTGAATATTCTGCGTTTAAATATTCTCGTATCTTTTGCATCTTTTAGTTTCATCCTAGAATTATACCAGAAGGAATGCTGGATAATCCTACCATATGCTCAGTAGGAGAATGCCATAGACTCATGCAGCGAACAATCTCAACTACTCCAATTTTTTTAAACTAAAGCTAAGGAGTCTTACAACAAATTTGCTGATTAAAAGTGAAGAGAAGCTCCTTGGTATGTTGTGGGGGATCAAGTAAAATTATCTTCAAAAAACTATGATGGCTCGAGAGGGAAGAAAGTTATAATACTGTAACGTCTGCACAATTCAAGACTATCAAATACACAATAAATGCACTTTTACGGCATCAGAAGACTGTGGGCTGCAGTCTTCCGAGTGAAGAAGACAAATTTATGAACTAATTACAGATTTTTTTCCCTATGTTTTTAATCTTACCAAAGACCCAAGATGATCTGTGGGAATGAGAATGCAGAAGGGAGCCTCCAGCTTTATGTTATACCAATGGAAACACCATCAAGATATCTAATAAACTGGGGAGGACAGCCGAATCAATACAGTATGCCCCGCTTTGAATCTTCAAACACCATGTGAGTTTTGAGCAATATTTCGAGCCATCCATCAATACACTTTTACGGCATTAGAGGACTGAAGACTGGAGTGTTCCAAGTGAAGAAGATGAATTTACGAACTGAATAAATAAACATCATTTAAAAAAAACGTTTTTAATCTAATAAATACAGTTTTGTATAAAATGTTTTTTAAAAAGTACTTTATTGTAGTCATTGTTAAATTCTTGTTTTCATTCACGTTTTGCAGGTTTGAAAGGCTGATGATCAGGCTGATGAGCAGGGCTCGACAAATGCACTCACCCAGGGCTGGCGAGTATTACCTCCAGCAGGGTGGTACGGCATCTCCCAGCATTGTCCTGTGTCTCCCCCTGCAACTCCCGTGTCTCCCCTGAAACTCCCGTGAACATGGCTGCGTGGCGTCAAATGACGCAATGTTTATTTGCTCATCCCTCATCTCACACTGTGGTATAAAATATATTATTTTCCTAGTAAATATATAAGCATCACAATGCTTCATCATCAAAGTAATTAATTTGAAATCGATAATTAAGAAAATATTAAATACATTTACAAGTGAAATCCCTATTTTGAAGCAGAAAGAAAAAACACAAAAAGAAAGAACTGAAAATAAATCCAGTAATTAAACATTGGACGATTGCCATTTGGGATAATATATCATACAGTATATTAAAGAAAACCCCAGATGCTTATCTATAGTGCAGATTACTTCCTTCCTTACTTATGGTACAAAATATTAAAATATTATACAGTACTAACCAAATCAGCACAGCAGTAAATAAAAAAATATTATTTGATTTCCAGGGTTTCTGAATAATCCCATGAAAAAATATGTTAAGCTTTCTATCTAAAACCATAGGTATAAGAAACAAATTATGTTTCAATATCTCCATGCAATCTGTCTTTCTTATGAAATTCATATTGAAAACACCAATTTTATTAAATAGATTATAAATTAATTGCAGACATTATAATCTCCTGAGAGTTGTAACAGTTTAATTTATGTTTGTACATACAGCTGGTGGAAGTGATAGAAGAGTGTACAAACCCACATGGCCTTAAATAACATTCCCCCGATTGTAAAACCATTTTGCTAAAGTTACATAGTTACATAGTAGATGAGGTTGAAAAAAGACGTAGGTCCATCAAGTTCAACCTATGCTAAATTTAGACAACAGATACTTTATCCTATATCTATACTTACTTATTGATTCAGAGGAAGGCAACCAAAAAACCCCATTAAGGGGAAAAATTAATTCCTTCCTGACTCCAAGAATTGGCAATCAGATTAATCCCTAGATCAACACCCTTCCCATGTATACTTATTTGGTATATCCCTGTATACCTTTCCCATCTAAAAAGATGTCCAACCTTTTTTTGAACAAATCTATTGTATCTGCCATTACAGTCTCCATGGGTAATGAATTCCACATTTTAACTGCCCTTACTGTAAAGAACCCTTTCCTTTGTTGCTGGTGAAATTTCCTTTCCTCCAACCTTAAGGGATGGCCTGAGTCCTTTGTAATGCCCGTGGGATGAATAGTTCTTTTGAAAGCTCCTTGTATTGTCCCTAAATATATTTGTATATAGTTATCATATCCCCTCTTAGATGCCTCTTTTCTAATGTAAATAAATCTAATTTAGCTAGCCTCGCCTCATAAGTTAGAATGTCCATCCCCTTTATTAATTTGGTGGCTCTTCTCTGCACTCTCTCTAGTTCCATAATGTCTTTTCTTAGGATTGGTGCCCAAAATTGTACTCCATAATCAAGGTGTGGTCTTATTAATGCTTTGTAAAGGGGCATCATTATGTTTACTTCCCTTCCATCCATTGCCCGTTTGATGCAAGATAAGATCTTGTTTGCCTTTGCAGCAACTGCATGACATTGGGCACTATTGCTAAGTCTGCTGTCTACAAGCACTCCTAAATCCTTCTCCATCAAGGATTCCCCCAATATATCTCCATTTAATTTGTAAGCCGCCATTTTATTCTTGCATACAAATGCATAACCTTACATTTATCTGTATTAAATCTCATCTGCCATTTACCTGCCCACGTTTCCAGTCTCTCCAAGTCCTTCTGAAGGGAAATTACATCCTGCTCTGATTCTATTACCTTACACAATTTAGTATCATCAGCAAAGATGGAGACTTTGCTCTCTATCCCAACCTCAAGGTCATTAATAAACAAGTTAAAAAGCAGGGTTCCCAGTACCGATCCCTGAGGTACTCCACTCACGACTTTAGCCCAACCTGAAAAAGTTCCATTTATGACAACCCTCTGTTGTCTGTCCTTTAACCAGTTTTAAATCCAGGTGCATATATTATTATTGAGTCCAATTTTCTTTATTTTGTACACTAACCTCTTGTGTGAAACTGTATCAAAAGCCTTTGCAAAATCTAAGTAGACCACATCAACTGCATTACCCTGGTCTAAATTCCTACTTACCTCCTCAAAGAAACAAATAAGATTAGTTTGGCAAGATCTATCCTTCATAAATCCATGCTGACTATTACTAATAATTTTGTTTTCCATTAGGTATTCCTGAATATTATCCCGTATTAAACCTTCAAGTAGTTTCCATACTATTGAAGTCAGGCTTACAGGTCTGTAATTTCCCGGTTGTTATCTAGCTCCCTTTTTAAATATAGGCACCACATCTGCTTTACCCTGTGGTACTGAGCCTGTGGAAATGGAGTCCTTGAATATTAAATATAATGGTTTTGCTATTACTGTGCTTAACTCCTTGAGAACTCTTGGATGTGTGCCATCGGGGCCAGGTGCCTTATTTACTTTAATTTTTTCAAGTCGCTTATGAACTTCTTCCTCAGTTAACCAATTGTTCATTAATATGGAGGTTGTGGCTTCCTCCTGCGGCACTACTATTGAACTTGGTTCTTCCCTGGTAAACACATAGGCAAAGAATGTGTTTAATACCTCAGCTTTTTCCTTATCTCCAATAATCTGCCTACCCATCTCACACTGAAAGGGTCCTATATTTTCTTTTCTCATTTTTTTGTTATTAAGGTACTTGAAGAACTTTTTAGGGTTGACCTTACTTTCTATTGCAATCCTTTTTTCATTATCCATTTTTGCTAATTTGATTGCCCTTTTGCAATTTTTGTTACATTCCTTATAATTCTGATACGATGTCTCTGTCCCTTCTGACTTAAAGAATCTAAACGCCTTCCTCTTATTGTCCATTTCCTCCCCTACCTGTTTATTTAGCCACATTGGTTTTGACTTATTTCTTTTATACTTATTACCCAAGGGTATAAACTGATAAGTGTGCTTTTCTAACAATGTTTTAAAGACTGCACATTTATCTTCACATTTTTCCCTGCAAAAACATCATCCCATTGTATTACTACTAGATTAGACCTCAGTTTATTAAAAGCTGCCTTTCTAAAGTTTAAAGTCTTTGTTGAACCCAAGTAATCTGTTTTTTGATAATTTATTTCAAATGAGACCATGTTATGATCACTGTTACCCAAATGTTCCAGGACTTGAATATTTGTTATTACTTCTACATTGTTTGATATGACCAAATCTAGAACTGTCCGTCTCCTGGTTGGTTCCTCAATAATTTGGGTCATATAATTGTCTTTAAGCACCCCCAAAATCCTGTTTCCTTTTGTTGTAACGCTAATCTCATTGCCCCAGTCTATGTCTGGATAATTAAAATCCCCCATTATGCAAACATGACCCAGTGTTGATGCCTTCTCCATTTGCAAAAGTATTTTAGCTTCCTCAATCTCACAGATATTTGGTGGTTTACAGCATATTCCCACAAACATTTTCTTTAGACTTTTATCTCCACTGCTAATTTATATCCACAAAATCTCTACATTTTCATCATTCCCTTCATAGACATCATCCCTTATAATAGGTTTTAGATCCGGTTTAACATATAAACATACTCCACCTCCCCTTCTATTTGTTCGATCCTTCCGAAAAAGAGATTAACCCTCTAAATTAACTGTCCAGTCATGAGTTTCATCCCACCATGTTTCAGTAATGCCTATGATATCATACTGCTCCCTTGCAGCTATTAATTAAATCTCCCCCATTTTATTTGTCAGGCTTCTTGCATTAGCAAGCATGCATTTCAGTTTTTTTTCAGCCTGTACTATTATCTTATCAGCTCCTTCCTTTCTGTTCCCACTTGGTTTAGTCTTTAGAAGTTTTCTAGTATTATCTGTATTTACTATGGGTGTCTCACTGCTTGTTAAACTTGCACTTGCCCCCATTCTACCTCCATACCACCTTGTATCCTCATCTATTCCTTTTAGTTCATTATCTGTTCATTCCACTCCCCCCTCCTTCCTAGTTTAAAATCTCCTCCAACCTTTTTAGCATTCTCCCCCCTAACACAGAAGATCCCTCTTCATTGAGGTGCAATCCGTCCCTAGAATATAGATGGCACCTCTCAGAAAAGGAGTCCCAGTGCTCTAAAAACCCAAACCCCTCCTTCCTGCACCACTTTCTTAGCCATGCATTAACCTCCCTGATCTCTGACTATCTCCCTGCGGTAGCGCATGGCACTGGTAGTATTTCAGAAATACTACCTTAGAGGTCCTTGCATTAAGCTTTTGGCCTAGATCCCTGTAATCATTTTTTAGGACCCTCCATCTTTCTCTAATTTTGTCATTGGTGCCAACGTGTACCAAGACCGCCGGGTCAATCCCAGCCCCCCCCCCCAACAATCTGTCTACCCGATCCGCAATGTGCCGAACCCGAGCACCCGGGAGACAACAAACTGTTCGGTCCATGCGGTCACGGCAACAGACTGCCCTATCTACCTTCCTAATAATGGAGTCCCCTACCACCACAATCTTTCTTTGTATCTGAGCATCCTGAGTCCCCACTGTGCTGGAGGAACTATTCCCCTGGCTGTTAGAGGAATTAGTCTCCCCCAGCCTTGCCATTTCTGCCCCAACATTCCCAATATCTTCACTCAACATGGAAAATCATTTGGGATATGTCAGCTCAGAAATGACCTGCCTCTCCCTATTGCCCCTGCTTCCCCTTCTAACTGTCACCCAGCTACCTACCTGCTCCTCACTAACAGCAACCAAGCTACCTACCTGCTCCTCACTAACAGCGCCACCATCTGCACCACTAGTCGAAGCAAGGGCCTCCTCAGTGAGCTCTAATTCCCTTTTAAGATTGCCAATGTCCCTCAATATTGCAAGTTGCCTCTTCAGATCAGCAATCTCTGATTCTAAAGAGACCACCCGCTCACACCTCTCACAGCGGTATGCTCCTTGGAACAGCTGCTCCAAGTGCACATACATGTGGCAAGATGTGCATTGAGTGGCATTTTCAATCCTGCTCATTCTAGCAACTATGAAGTTTATAAGTACTAACAGTAAACTGTACTTCAATAAACTCTACCTTGTTTAACCGCTTCCTTGTTCAAACTGCTTCTGGTTCTAACTACACACACTTTAAACAACCAGCACTTACTGCTTCTGGTTCTAACTGCACACACTTTAAACAACCAGCACTTCAAATCAACCACACAGATTAGTCAGTACACGCAAGCTGATAACAAAGATAAAAATTAGTACCTAACAAGCAAAGGCAAAATGCTTGCAACACAGCTAAAAAATTAACAAAAAATAATATATAACTGAATAGAAATGGAACGCAGGCCAAAAGAGTGTTGATTTTTTTCACTGGTAAAAACTTAATGGGTTGAATTAAAAGTTCTGGTTGCCAGATAGAAGGAGGCAAAGCAGGACTGCACATGTGGCATCTCACCCCATCAGCTGTACCTTTGCACATCACTGCAAGTCTGCAACTTGAAGGTTCCCACTGGAAGTTCGTAACCGGAAGTGTATCAGTGTCTGTGGGCTTCAGTAGGGCCCTGTGGTCCTTCTACTGTCCCTACTCCCTACACGTGTCACTTTGTGGCTCAGATTTATCAGCGGCAACATTGCAGTGTCTAAACCCTTCTACTGTATATATACCCCTATATCTATACTGATTTGCCAGAAATGTAGTATACAGTACATGATATCAATAAAATGCATATGTTATCAATTATTAAATTTTCATTTTGTAGCCATTTTGCATATTCCATTGAAATTATACATTTGTCAATTTGAATTGAATATATATATATATATATATATATATATATATATATATATATATATATATATATATATAACAAGATTAAAGACAGCGCCCTTCACACACTACACCCAAATTGCTGCAGCCCTGATCAAATGTGGCAAGATGTTGCACCCAGCACAGATGCCTATTAAAAATATAACATGCCAATATGCTTGTAGTATGAAACAAATAATTGTACAATTAAAGTAAAATAGCCCAAAAGTATAGCCCAAAAAATAAAAATAAAAATTGTGCATGAAAATAAAAATAAAAATGAAAAATGGAAAAAATGAATGAAAAATGGAATAATCACACTGTTGTGACATATGGATAAAAATAGGTAAAAAAGTAACTTAAACTATATAACTGATGTTGTAAGTACCATAATTTTTTTTTAAAAATAAGCCATAAAATAGGAAAAAACTATAAATAAAAATAATGATACTTAAGTCCATATGAATCCATGATAATGACAATAATAAAGTACAGGCTGCTTCTTCTTGGGCTCACCCACCTCCCAACGTACCTATTAGAAAAAAAGAAGAGAAAAAGCGCCCGATCCTTGTATAAAATCAGATAAACAATTTTTAATAAATCATGGACAGACAAATGCACACTCACAGTTTGTCAATAAAAATAAGGCATGTTATGGGACCAGCCCATGCACCAGATTGAAGACTCCACGGTAACCTCCGCAAGATTGCGTCCGAAATGGCTCCAAATACACGTTTGTTGTTGCCGCAATAACCGGAATGGATATTCTTCCTTTAGAATGAAGCTTTCCAGTACAGTGCGGCCGCCATTGCTCTCACATGAATCAGGGACCAGGAAGATCTTCACTGACGTCCTCACACTGGCGTCTGGACTGCTCGACCACCGTAGTTTCAATGCCACGTGACCCTGTGTGCATTTGTCTGTCCATGATTTATTAAAAATTGTTTATCTGATTTTTTATATATATATATATATATATATATATATATATATATATATATATATATATATATATATATATATATATATATATATATATATATTTATCAAAGTCTATTATTATGGAAATAAAATGTTAGTGTGCAATGTAGATAGTGTCATTTGCCACCCAAATGTGATGTCACAGGCCATATTTAAGGCTGTGATGTCTCATTTGAGCTCAAGAAGCCGTCGGGTAAAAATCGTGGATTTAACATGGGGTTATTGGATTAACAGATGAAGAAAAAGAAGAAGATAAAGAAAAACAAAAAATAATCACAGATAAAGAAAGAAGATGATGGAAGATCACAGAAAGAAAAATGTTGTTACCTGTCCTTGATCTACACGGTGGATGGCGTTGGGTTGCGTTTCGTGACGTCACGGTACGAAAGCTTGCTGATTTCCCAGTATGCGGAGGGCCAATGCTTCTAAAGGTAAGATAAATATTGAATGTATGTACTTTTATTTTTACAGGTTTTTTGATTGGATTTTTTTTTTTTTTTATGTTTTCCGTTGCCCATTGACTGCTAATGTATTAATCTGTGCCTGTTTGTGATACAGATGAATATAGTGGGAGCAAATGCATTTTTTGGCAAATGCATTTCTTCTATTGACTATTTTATTTTCTACAGTATTTCTTTTTATTGTTTAGATTAAATTGATTTGAATTGTCATGGCTTGTTTTTTTCTTTTCGAAGAGAAGCTACTTAAGGCACAATGGATTTTCAAGTGATCTAATTTATTAAGCCAAACAGAAGCACAACATTTCAACCTTATAGTCTTTTTCAAGTCAGGTATAGTGGCATAGTGAATAAAAATGGGTTACAGTGGCGGCCGCCCTTAGTCTTGGCGGCCGCCTCCGCGGTTAATTTTCAAATGCGTTAAGACGTGGGCTTTTTTTTTTTCTCTCCAGCGCCGCAGGCACTTCTATTGTTCAGCGCCATTAGGCGCTGATTGGAGAACCGGCCACACGCGGCCGTGAGATGCGGCTGGCGTGCGGCCAATTCCGGACGGAAAAAAAAAAATGTGAAACAAAGCGGGTACGCTTTAGATTAAGCTTAGCCGCGGCTGTACATTACTTTTTATCTCTGAACTGCTTTCTAGAAGAACGATAACATTTTTCATCTTGTAGTTTTTCTAGGTTGCTGCCACTGCCTACATTTTTTATTTCAAAGGTTGGTTTCAAGCTTAAGATGACCTTTAGCCTAGCTTTCTTCCCTATGTGTGGAATTAATGATGCAAGTTTGTTCATTTTTTGCTCTGTTAGTTACCTTTTTTTATTACTATTCACTTTTTATTTTCACTTGCTATATAGTTAGTTTTAATACTCACGATAAGGATTATCATTATCACTTATACTGATATGGCCTCCCCATTCTTTTCTGCCTCCTTGTATCAATCACTGAGGATGTCAGATGCACTTCAGAACGGGACGGAGAGGTGGGAGGAGCCATGGATATGACAGGAGGATTTCACTGACGTTCCCAGTCATCGGGTGCACGGAGGCTCATTGCGGAGTGAAGATTCAATGTTGACCGTAGTTCAGAGGTACTGCACCGACACACTTTATTCGAGCAAATACCCAGTATGTACCTGGCAGATACCTGGAATGCGCCGCTCCTCACCTCTGACAAGCCCCGTTGCGTTTGCCTTCCCAGCCTGGGTTCATGCCTGGCTGACGGGCGGCTGATCTGTTAAATGATAATGATTAGGATTTAATAGGCTGCAATGCTTCGCGTGTCTACCAGATGGCATAAATTCATGAATTGTAATGCAGTATATATATATATACTGTGCAGTATTGCAGCCAGCGGGAATAAAATGCTTCAATCCCTGCTTGGAAAATACCTCAATGCACTCGGGCAGAAAACAGTCACAAACCTCAATACACCCGGGTATACCCGAATTCGTGGGACTAGCCGAGCTCGAATAAAGTGTGTCGCCAGTGTAGCGTTGTTATCCAGGTAGCCCCAAAATGAGTAAAGGACAAATATAGTGTACTTCTGTATGGTAATCTTGGTAGTAATATAAACTTGGCTTGTGCAGAATGCCTACTTACAGTGAATTAAAAATATATGTGCGGAGAACAATAGTATCCAGATAACTGGGTCAGGATGTAATGTTGAAGACAAATCTCAGGGATGTAGTAAAGATGGTAAATCTCAGGAAACAAAAGGAAAAGACCGATTGTGCAGACCAAAAAAATGTATCTTAAATGAATGAATAAAAGTGAGTGAGGATACAGTCATAACCAGATTACTCACAGAACAGGGACATGGTTGCCAGACTAGATCGTGAGGACACACCTCCCACCACAGGATGACGTTGGAGCTAGGACTCGGCACTAGCACTACAGATCATGAGTCAGACGTGACCCCTGTAGTAAACAAAGGACTGGATTGGACTATAATGACACTCCTCCCTCGTGGGTTCCCGCCCCGTCTCTTCACTTCACTCCCCATTATGGACATCACGTGAGGACAGCAGCATTGGAGTAGTTGCTACTGACTATGATACAGCAAAGAAGGAATGCCTAATCACAGCTGTTTGAGATCAGTGATAACAGACACAGGGTGTTGTGGGTTGGTGAGGGGTGTTTAAAGGCTCACTTTTGACTTTAGTCACCATACCATTATACCTCACTTGAAAAAGATCATAAGGTCGAAACGTTGTGTTTCTGTTTGGCTTAATAAATTAGATCATTTGAAAATCCATTGTGCCTTATGTAGCCTCTGTTCTTGTACTGTTGGATCAGCTGCAGGCTCTTATCCAGATGCAGGAGCATTGGTAATAACTTTATATCTATTCTTTATTTTGTGTGCAGCATTTACCATTTTTCATATTGACTTTCCTGCATATGTATGCTAGCACCAACTTGTATGCTACTTTGTAGCACAAATTACATTGAATTTACTGGCCATCTTTCCTGAAGTAAGTGCTCACTACTTTGAAAATTTTCACCCTTTATTTGCACCTACCTTACCACAGGTGCCCTGTTTTTCTCCTTCGTGGACATTTTTTCTTTTGTTTCAAGTGTTACATGAGATTGGTTTTAATTTTATGGAAGGCCTAGTTAACCTTTCAGCAGGGTTAACCAACAGTGCTGAGGTAAAAATATTTAATGAGGATGAGATAAATAAAAATGTATTTAAATCCACACCAGAGGAAGGTTTTGGGCCGGATAAGCCAACCGACCATATTAGAGACTTAGAAAGACTTAAGAAGAAGGAAATAGAATCATATTCTCACGGTAATTCCTTAAGTGAGTATTATAAACCGAAGCTTATACCCAGGGGCTTTAGAATAAGGAACCGCCCCACAATTGGGAGTGAAAATAACACCTTTTGTCAGAACTGGTGTCAGATCCTTAACAGAGCCTCATTGGATCTAATTTTATTGGTCATTGAAGAAGTGGGAACTCAATTACACAACGTTAGGCATGAGATTTTGAAGTTAGAGATAATAATAGAACAGACACACCAAAACGACATTACTGTTCAATCACTTGATGATTTGAAGCAGAAATTGAAAAAATGTAAAGATGACTTGATTCATTTTAGGATACAGAAATTTAAGAAGATTGTTAATGATTACAAAGACAATACTGTGTATCAGTGTAATAAGATTGACAGACGTCCTAACTATTCTCAGTGAGCTAAAAACTCTGCTAGACAGACAATAGCCACCACAAGTGACTCTAAAACAGGCTCTTCAGCTGAGGGCACACACCCACGAACCCCTAGAGGACCAACTATGTCTTTTTTTAAACAAGGGAAGAGGTCACACTTCAAAGAAGAAAAACCAGGAGAGTGATTCGAAAATCCAAGAACACCTCCGGTGCTTCACTCCCGCCCAACTTAAGTAAGCATAATTGAATTATTAACCTTTCTGATTTTTCTTTGACTGATATGGATGTGGCAGTCTTGTTGAAGGGCCCTTCTTTTGTTCCCACCACCAAGCCAAGTTCCTTTGAGACGGAAGTTGAACCTTTTAGATTAGAAAGAAACCTTAACCTCAAATCTTTCTTTTTCAGTAAAATCACAGATCCACAGGCATCAAAGTGGCAGCAACAGACTCAGGTAACATCTAGTAAGTGTAAACTAAAATCAAGGTACATCGCACCTTTCAGAAATAATGGGGTTAATGTATTCATGCGATTGGTGAGGAATTATATGAGGCATTATTTCAAGAGGAAACATCATATCAATTTTAATCTGACTCTCGCACTGAAAAATGCTCTTAAACGTTGCTCTTATACCCTGGGTGCACTGTGAGGCCTGCGGACACCCGTTGGGACCACCCGGGGACCCCTGCCACCTGTGGTGTTAATCCTGTGTGTAAAAAAATAAATAATTGTTTTATGTGGGGACACAGGGGGTGGGTTTTGTATTGGCGGTTATTTTAATATTAGAAACAAAGTTCCAAATGGCAGTGCTCAGGATAGCAGATACATGTACATGTATAAATATTGAAGTTTAAACACACATGTGTGTGAAAAGAAGCCAAATAACGCTGAATAAGTGAAGTACTGGACCCAGTGCTATATATGTAAAATAATTAGATGTAGCTGTAAGCGTCCATAAGGTGGATACATTTGTTCATATAAGTGTATCAAATACTTGTAGTACTTCACCAGACAAAAACTCTCAATTAATAACACTGTTACCGGTCAGAAACTCCTCCTTGAGGGGGAGACACAGTACTCACATGACATTCAAAGGTTAAAAATTATTTAATAAACAACATAGTAACGGGGAAAACACACTCTAACGCGTTTCAGGCAAACGCCCTTTCTCAAAGAGTACATCCGCATCTGGTCAGACTCTGGTCAGACAGGGATTTTTAACCTTTGAATTTTGGTTGCTGGCCCCATTTTTTCAGCTGTGCACCGCTTTCTATCTTTGGATTGCTTTCCCTGTTATTAAATATTATAATGGTTTTTGGTGGCCTAGGAGGTGGCTAGTAGGGCTTTTGTGTGCATTTTTTTACTTGTGGGTAGGGGGTATTAGCCCCAAGGATGGGTGTTTAGGCCTACCGGGTTCGTAGTGGGAGGGGTTAAACCCTCCATCACCGTAGCGTATTAACCTCTAAGGTAATGAAGGGGTTAAGTCCACCCGCAAGCCCCCTGCAAGTCCTAAACACCCACCATGAGCCAAATACCACCCTTGCCCATCCCCGCTACCCACAATAAGCATGGCACTGCATATTAACCCCTTCATTGCCACAGCGGTTTGCCGCTAACTTAATGAAGTTGCCTGTAAATGCATTTTTCATGCATCTGATTCATGCCGGGGGTCTCCAGTGCTGATATTAATGGGTATCAGCTCCGAAGTCTCATGGCATCAATATGATGCAGAAAAAAATGAATTTTTTTTCCAAGGGCCATCTCGCTGCTTCTTGGCAGCTTCTCCCAACCTTCTTGCCAACTTTCTGTGGCGGGATGACTTGGAGAGGAAATCGCCATTCTAGACTGGCGATCAGCCTCGAAAAGTTCATCGGAGATACTAGAATTGAGCAAGTTTGAGAAGCTGATGATAAACGGCAGTAAGTGGCTTATCGCCGCGCGTTTGGTGGGGGGTTTTTTTCCAGCAAAAAAACCCAGCGATTTTTGCTCTTATCGCCAGCTTATCAGTCCTTACTGAATTGCTGTAGGCTTTTTTGGTGATAATCTGGCGAAAAGGGGCTTATTGCTGCTTATATGCAAAAGGAAATTGGTTGACCAGCAAGACCCAGGAAAAAGCACTGGTCAACTCACCGGATTATGCTTATAGCATGAGGCCCAAAGATTGCTAAAAGGATCCACCGTGTCAGAATCGAGTAAGTATAGTATGGTTTACAATTATGTTTCTAATAATTTTCTTCACACAGCTACACAGAATGCCTTTGCACCTGCACTCTTGATCATTTTTCATTTTTTTTCACAGGAAAGCAATGTGGCTAATAGATAAGATCAGCCATACAAATTATGAGCAGTCCGCTGCAGAGGTCCAGGATGTTAAGCAGAAGAGTCGTGATCTTACAGTGTGTGACCAGCATTAGGCAAATGAGATGCCATTTGGGCTGGACCTATTGACTCTTCAAATGCTTTTCTGTACAAAAAATGTGTGAGTCTTAAAAGTGTCATGCCTCTGGTTACAGCTTCTAGTATGTTTATTACAGTGTACAGTGTAATCACATTTCCTGCTATGATACTGTATCCATAATTTGTCTAAGTTTGTCTAAAACATACTGTACAGTATTGAATTGTAAGATTCATTTTGCCCATTCATTCTTGTAATTGCAGAGTGTTTCCTATGATAAGAACAACAAGATAAAAAGCGTCTGCCAAGTATCTGTGTGGATCGATTGTGGAGAAAGGCTGGATGGTGTTATATTTTCCAATGAGACATCAGTCACCCTTGAAAGATTTGCCAAAGTGGCAAAAAAGTGTATCCCTAAAACCTCGGCCCAAACATCCACTCAAGGTTCATGTGTGGGGTGCAATCTTGAGATGTGGATAAGGACCCATAATTACAGTATAGTTGAAGGTAAATCCCTGTATATCCATTTAATGAATTATTTGTTTCATTAGACAGAACACCAAATGTAATGTATAGTATCTGAATGTTGCCCTTTACATGTTTAACAGTGTTAGACTGTGCTGTATAATGAGACAGAACAGTAAATGTAAAGAATCTTAATGTTTCCCTGTCACCGTAAACCAGTGTAAGCCTTTAAAGTAAATGTATATGAATAAGAGACAGGGGGTGCCCAATGCTGCATCCAATTGACAAAACATATAAAGTAAAATACTTCAATAATAATAATTGGTTATTTAGTTAACCCTTTGGCCAAAGGCGTCATAAGCCTGCATACCAACGTCAAGGTATAACCAAAATAATGCAGGTCCTACACTACACTGTGAAACCTTTCCTTTTACCTCTGTGAGAGGGGAAAAAGCCATAATGGGTCTTGTTCCTGCAGCAAGTGAAATGACCTTCCAAGTTAAAAGGGTGAAGGAGGAGGAGTGAGCTCTGGGGGGAGGTGCCACAGCCTCCAAAGAGACATAGATTAACACAGATACCCAGCAAGCTCAAACTCCCACACCCACCACAAAGTGAATATATATTTATGTCAACCAGAGAGCTACTGAGCGTGGCAATTGTATATAACAAGAGACAGGGGGTGCCCAATGAAGTATTTTACTTTATATGTTTTGTCAATTGGATGCAGCATTGGGCACCCCCTGTCTCTTGTTATATACAATTGCCACGCTCAGTAGCTCTCTGGTTGACATAAATATATATTCACTTTGTGGTGGGTGTGGGAGTTTGAGCTTGCTGGGTATCTGTGTAAATGTATATGAATGTTACCCTTTTCTTCTATAACAGTATTACATTTGTTTTTTGTCTAGGAATCATGTATAAAGTTTTGTTCCAGGGTTTTGTTCCAGGAGTCCATTATCACACCCATAGTACCATGCATTAGCGATTAATTCCCACCTGGTCACCGGTTCTTCCAAGATAACGACCAGAGGCACGGTGCCTCTGCTGCATTTATCCAGGATTGCGGAATCAACTGGGTCAGAACATCGACAGAGTAAGCATATTAACTATTTTGATTAGTAATGTAAACTATTACCTGTACTGAGCTGCTGTGTATGCTTTTTTCTTGTTAATAACCTTACTCTTTTTCTATATTTGCAGATACCCTGATTTGAAACCCATTGAACTGAGTGTGGCATGCTATGAAACGTCACTTGAGGAAATATGTGAAGCCGGCAAACAAAGAAGAACTTCACAAGGGGATCCTTAGATACTGGGAAGACACTCTAACTGTCCAAACATGCACAAATTATATAAATCATATAAGTAATGTGTTACCCATTGTTTTAAAATGTGGGGTATGGCCGTATGAATGAGAACACAGGTTTATTTAAGTATAACAAATTATAGTCTTTTTCACCAAACTGTTTTGTTGTACTCTACCAAATGTTTATTTTTTTTTACAGAAATCAAATCGTCAAATCGACAGCCAGTAGAAGACACTTTTAAACTATATTTGTTACTTATTTGCTGTACTGCACTATGAATAAACAATAATAAACTGCTTTAACTACACTGCACAAGTGCATATTTTACATATTTAATATGTGCACATGCATCAATGTGAACTAAGGTGTAAATGTTTCTATGGCATGCATATGCATGTCATTGGGAATGTCAGTTATATTTACCTTACTTCTAAACCTTGACAATTGGGTGGCAGTGACCCACTGTTAATGCCAGGGGTGTGATGTGCATAGATGCTCGAGACGATCATGTAATTGTTATGCAGGTTCATCTCGTTGGCGTAGTTGATTGGTATTGATATTGGGACAGGCAGCCAGATGGAGACAGATAATCAGGTTGAGGCTTGTACTCAGGTTGGGGAAGATGTCTAGAATCTAGGTTCATCTAGTTTTCAGTATTGGTTGGCCAGTACTGGTATGGTAGGCACTCAGTTTGGAGCTTATAACTGGGTGGTGGCAGATTGGAGGGACCAGCTCAGGAAGGTCAATATTTCAATTTCTTGGTCCCGATCAAACATTACCACCCAAAATGGGTGCAGCGACCATCAACCTCCTTTGTTTCTGGGAAGCGGAGGTGTTCAAATAAAACAATCATTCAAACTTAAGTTGTGTCATAGAATTCCTCCTCCCTTTCTGGTTTGGTCAATATTTATAGTATTTATACTTGGCAATGATATACCCATAGATCTCAGACAGAGTTGCTCTTTTATCTGCCCCGTCTTCGGAATAATCATATATGCATAGCTACAAGCTTTTTTTGCTGCAAGGAGTTGTCATCATGTCCCACGCAACAAACAGAAATGAAGTTAATATCTAACACAGATTCCGTTAAATACATAAAGGTTTTCAACAACATTTAGTAACATGCAGAGTCCCATAGTGCTGGGTACTCACTTAACTGCAACAACACAATTAATAATACCGTCTCACCACAAATGAATTTCAGGTAGCACAATAACAGCATCCTGCTTTACAGAACTACTTTCCACATGGAGTGACAGCAGTGGATGTGTAGAGCTTCTACAGCTGAAGCTGCTGGTTTTAGACCACTTGCCTTGAGAATTATGCACTAAAATCCATCCAATGCTGTGAGATTCTGCAGCACGCTGCGAGATACTACAGCACGCTGCGAGATTCTGTAGCATACTGCGAGATTCTGCAGCACGCTGTGAGATTCTGCAGCACGCTGTGAGATTCTGCAGCATACTGCGAGATTCTGCAGCACGCTGTGAGATTCTACAGCACGCTGTGAGATTCTGCAGCACGCTGTGAGATTCTGCAGCATGCTGCGAGATACTACAGCACGCTGCGAGATTCTGCAGCACGCTGTGAGATTCTGCAGCACGCTGTGAGATTCTGCAGCATGCTGCGAGATACTACAGCACGCTGCGAGATTCTGCAGCATGCTGTGAGATCTCTGCAGCATGCTGTGAGATTTTTGCAGTCAGCTTAATGGCCCATCGGATTAACACAGCGGGGGCCTCTGCATTTTAATGGGACTCACACTGTGTGAATCCTACCAGGCTGTGAGTCCCATTCAAACACAGGGACCCCCGCTGTGTTAATCTGATGGGCCATTACAGCCTTCTGTGGACAATCTCACGCGTTATTGTGAGATGGTCACAGATTTTCCAAGGCAAATGGTCTACAACTGGCAGCTGCATCTGTATGTATACTTAGATATACAACTGACTGCATCTGTACCTGTCTGACACCTTGGCATACAGTAGATCCCAATGTTTCAGGCACAAATCGCCCAATTTCAAGAGTCTCTTACTTTTTCACATTTTCAATTGTATTATTATGTGTCAATTTTGAGAATTTAGGATCTTGTTGAATAGAATTTGGCTATGTTTTTATTTACCTTTTGAGAAGTGTTATTATTTTGTGTACCCTAAATGGTCCATCAAGTTTTAATTAAAAAAATGTAAGTAACAATGACAAAGCCAACTTTATTTTCAACAAACGATTTTTAGGTTATAAAAAAAAATCACCAGTGGACCCAAGTTAGGGATAAGTCAGGAACACTTTACAACCATTACCTTGCGACAGTAGTGAGAGAACAAGAAGCCCAGAGAATAAGGCATTACTGTACGTGTTTTAGAACCAAGTATTATTCAGACAATCATGATGATTCTAAAATATTCTTGAATAACTGCATTATAGATGATGTAGCAAAATGATCTTGAACCTGGTATGCTTAAAGGAAGAAGTGGTAGTGTTGTTTTTATTTTTATCGTGATGGAGTGTGGACATAAAAAGAGTTGTGTTGGGACATACGTATTAGGCCTCATTTATAAAGTGGTGACATTGTTTACTGCATGAAGGAAACTAATTGATATGAATGGGTTACCAAAGTAGAACAACTGCTGATGTTGTTAATGAACCACTTCAGCAGCTTGAGGCTAAGATTGTCACCCAGTCCTTCATTGAAGCTGGATTTTTGGATAATATGACACATATCAGGAGGGTGGCACATATGCAGTATCTGAAACTGGGAATAAAAATGGTACAGCAAATGTCCATTTAAAAAAATTGGATTTTACATATTCAAAACATAGATGTTGTGCTATATTTTTTTAATCAATTTTCATCCATACTGTATTAGCACCTGGGAGACTAGTATATACTGTAGAGTCACCAAATAAAATATCATGTAAAAATTATGTACAGATCACCTTATGTAAAGTTCAAATAAACTAAGTCAAAAATATTCCATACTGCTTTACTTATGAATCTTGTGTTCTATTCGTAAATAATAATAAACATTTAACAATTACATTTAGTTTGATTGTTGACTATACTAAAATATATTTCTTAGATGTTTAGGTTACTAACAAAGAGAATATGTTATACACTGATCTTTTTTGTAAACCTACAGATTGTAATAATCTGCTGCTTGCTGAGAGTTTTCACCTGCAACACTTGATTAAGAATTTACCTCTAAGTCAATTGATGTGTGCAAAGAGAATTGTGAATATTCCAGCAAATTTGGAGATGAGATTAAGTCAAATGGCAGGCAAATGTACAGTCAGTGGATATTCATATGACTTGTTATCTAATAATGTGAAAACAGTAAAAAAATATGGAAAGAGAACTGTTGTTATTAGAAAAAGAAAAACGACTTCTAGGCTTCAATCTCTTTCTATATTGCTGCAGTTCATTATTGCTAATTAAGAAGACTTTAAAAAGCTGCAAAATATGCAGATTATAAATATAATCAGATCATATGTTAATTTATACCTATATGGCTTTAAACTAGAGTGTACTGTATACATCTGTAAAGATGTATTGCAGGAAAAGAAAAGATAACCACACCAACATGCAACATAAAAAAATGTGTTCAACCAAATGTAACACGCTTAAAATGTCAGAGATCTTCCTCAGAAGTGTTCTCACATTTAGCTAACAGACAGAAAAAATCAGGCTTATGAAATGTATGGTTATATCGTGTATCTTTCCGTATAAACAGTAGAACACAGACAATTGTTAAGGAAAATGTGTAGATCATTCTTGAGGAGAGATACTGTGTATCCCAGTTAGATTTTCCACATGGATATGCAGCCAAGCATAACTGGGGACTGTTTGGGTCCTTAAACTGGTTAGTAACTGAAGACTAAATAGGGTCTAGGTGAGATGGTTTTTGATTTGTTAGAGGCATCTTTTATGTACAGATGTAGTAATACGTACACTCCCCATGATCGCAAGAAGCTTATTCTTAAACTCTGGCAATTATTTATGCCTTGTGGGTTGGATACGGTTACTGTGACTGAGCTTCGAGTACACTGAGTCTGGAAAGAAATTGAGTTTTAGCGTTGATCGTTGTACTCTGCAATAATGATAGGTGGTGCTAGTGTGTCTTTAATCTAAATACAATGCAATCCATCACTTAATCCTATTAATTTCATATAATATGATATCCCCTTTACAGATGCAAAAACAGAAAAGACGGTGCAAAACAGCGCTAAACACACAATAATGCACGGTTTGAACTGGCGCCGGCTTACCTTTTTCCCTTTACAGATGCAGTAACCATAATTTTACGAAATCACACGGTTTATACCTCGGAATACCCATGTGATGGCGCGGGATTACTTCCAACCGTACCGCCTTAAGACGCGAGTGCAGCAAGTACATAAAATAACTGTTCTGGCTTATACAGCAGCGGCAGCTCTTATTCGAGCAAAAGCCGCTGGCTGTATGTGGCTGGGAAGCGGGTAGCCGCGGCGCGTGGCGGCGCACTGTGACGTCACAGTCACAAGCGCGCCCGGCTTCCCCGTCTTCCCTGGCTTCCCCAGGCTTCCCCGACACCCCTGGAGATCAAATCAAGGTAAGCGGGGGTGCGGGGAAGCAGAGGGGCAGAGCAGAAGCCGGGCTCGGGGTCCGGAAGCATAGTAAATTGCGCGCGAGTTGGAGGGGGGGTGCGTGGGGGAAACGCGGCGGCGCGCGGTTATTACTGGCGGCAGCTGGGGTAGATCCCGGCATGCCGCCGGCATTTAGTGCGATAAAGTATGTCGCTACTGTAAACACCTGAAATTTACACAGTAGCACAGTAGCACAGTACTGTACACATTACAATTCATTCATTTCATTGCATATAATTGCACACAATCCCTAAAATTCAAACAAAGCAACTGTGTTAAACGCGCATGCTTGGGGCGATTGGCCGCATTCATGCCACGTGGAGTACAGCAGCGCACACGAAAACGGCAACGTGATGCCGTAAAATAACGGCCGCTGCATCTGTATGTTAATGTAACCCACCAATTTTTCCACTAAAACTTCAGATGATTAAAAACCATGTTTAAGGTACAGATGCAGCGGCCATTATTCGAACACTTCACGCGGTGTATACCTCGGAATACCCATGTGATGGCGCGCAATTTCTTCCAACCGTACTGCCTTTAGACGGGAGCGCAGGCGAGTGCAGAAAATGGCACTTTAGTGTTCTGGTTTTTAAATACCTGAAATTGAACAGTAGCACAGTACTGTACACATTACAATTCATTCATTTCATTGCATTTACTGTAATTGCACGCAATCCATGAAATTCAAACAAAGCAACCGCGATAAACACGTGTTCCTGGGGCGATTGGCTGCGTTAATGCCACGTGGAGTACAGCAGCGCACACGAAAATGGCTCAGGGATTTGTTCAAATAACGGCAGCTACATCTGTATTACATTTTTTTTACATTTACTACAGTAAATGTCAGTTTAGAGATAAAAGTATAATAATGTACATGTTTCTATGTGCCAACTTTGATAAATATATTGAAAAAAAAGAAAAAATATTACTTAGAGTCTCTTTGTCTATACTTCTTATGGTTGAATATTTGAAGAAATAAAGGTTTAAAGAACTATGTGCCTGCTTTGTCAAAATGCATGCACGTCTATCGAGCACATATGCATGTCTTTGAATTTCAATTTGAATGCAAGAGGAGGGCAGGGGGGTTGTCTTCCCATGAACGAAAAGCTGAAAAATCCCATTAGGCACTCATATTTCACTGCATAAATTTTTGTTTGTTTACAGGAATAGATCTTGAAGCAGGAAGTGGGAGAGGGGGGATAATGTGTGCATGTTTTGTCTATGCAGTAGATACAGTAGTGTAGGTAAGTTGTGTCAGTATTGTGGCCATATCCCACATCACTAATGTCAGCACTAAATATATGTAAACACTACACAAGAAACAGCCCATTGCCGTTACAATGTTTTTATTTCAGTGAAACTCCCACAGTATCAAAGTATAATAGTCTATATGTGTCTACTCTGATTAATATATATCAAAATAAAGCTGAATATTCAGTAACTTGCAAATAGCAGAAGTTAGTAGGAAAAAGTTGAAAATGTGATTGGTTATTAGACTTCAATCAACATCTTCTTCTGACTGTCTTGTACATTTTCATTCTTTAAAATAATTGCAAGATTGTTACTTATTAATAAACATGAGTAAATAAATACTTCAAGTGCACTGTCTATAAGAATGCAGGTCTTTGAATTCTTTTTGGTGTTGGTTGGTCCGTATGGGTAAATATATTGGGGCAGGTTCTCGTGTGGGTGTAGATCTGAGTGATCGGTTAGGAGAGGTCTATTCAATCTCTTTCTTAAGTGGCCATAATCGAACATACCAATACATGACATGTAGTGCTCAGTACCCGCACCTGTTGCAGGGGCATGCAATTCTAATAAAGCAATCGTTAATGCTTAAGTTGTGTCGAATAGAATTCTGCCAGACTTTTTTTTGTAGAATCTGTCATTTTTCTGTAGAATTGTATCTGTTCTGTCTTTAATGGCAGAATATATCATACTAACATAACTCATGCAGGTTTTGTTTTGCATATAGTAAATGTCATGTTCCATGTCTTGCACACATTTACTTGTGTTTTCAGTCTAGTGTGAAACTGCTACAGTACTTCAGATGAAAAGTACAATATCATTAAACAAAGAAAGGCAGTGTTTAAAGCAAGACATTTCTACATTGTATCTTGTATTGAAACACATGTGACATTCCTGGCATGCAAGGACACAGATACTGTATTGTGTTCAATGCGCCATCTGCCATATGCAGTAAATGAATGCTAAAGCACTTTTGGAACAAAACTGATCCTAAAATACACACTTACTGGGGGTCTGGGGTCAAAAACTTGCTTCAAATAGGTGCAGGGTGCCTGCTTCGGAAGGCTTGCACTGACCGGGACCTCGTCCTGGGTGTCCCGGTACTCTTTTTGGGTAGAATACCCAACTGCATCCGCTACGTTCTATTCTGAGAACTTGGACTTCACGTCTGGCTTAGTCTCAGCTAGGCAGGCTTTCCTAGCTCCAAACATGAAGCCGGATGCTCTGATTTTCGCAACAGAGCAACATTGAAAAGCTTGCCTTTGCCTCACTGACTCAAACCTCCTTTTGTCTGGTTCTCTGATCGGGCAGTCTCCTTACAAAGACCCTGCTGTTCTATTTTTTACATGGAAAGGAGACTAGCGACCAATCAGAGAAAAGGTCGTACCTCAGCCAGCCAATCAGAATGGGGGCTCGTCTGGCTGTTGACATCAGAGGAAGGGTCGTGCCAAGTCAGCTCGAAAAGCCAGGCGAGCGGGAAATATGAATCGGCCAATGGGAAACGCTCCTACAAGCAGCATCTTCCCCCAACCAACCCATTGCCACCCGCTGGGCAGGCTCCACCAGGTCTGGCAGTCCAAAAGGTGCCCAAGCAGGGTGCACCTTTGTTCTCCGGACCTGGTACTTCTTCTCATCTCTGGACATCATTTCTCTCCTTTGAACTCCGATGTCAATGCAGACATCCTGGCACCTATGTAGATGATGGGATGACTGCATAGACATTAATACATATTGTATAAAACATACTATACTGCTTTATTAGACATATATCTCTTGGATAACCTTATTATGTGGGGGAAATGGGTCTGGGACATTTGGGCTCGAAAACCAGGATTCAAGGGGACACTGTGTAGCCCCGGTGTAATTCACCTCACCAGGGAGAATTATGCACGCATACTGCACGCCAGGGAGAATTATGTAACTACCGGTAACTTTGTCCGAACTCGTGCAAACAAGATGAACACATTTTGATCCAAATGTCACACCTAAAACTTCCACTCCTAAAGTCTCATGTTTATTGGGAAAGGGGAACAGGTAAAACCCACAACAGGACAGGTATTAGATATACTTTAAAGTGTCCTTGGCTTATGGTGATACTTTAGCTGTCAGAGACCCATGGTTTTCAGGGGTAACCAGTCGGGCTGAAGACTGGCTACCCCTACTGTCACAGAGGTGTTAACTTAAGTATGCAGCTACATTTGCCTGGTAGTGGCCTGAGGGGTTAACTCTCGCTGCCTGACTGTCTGCAATAGAACCAATTACCTTTGTATAGCAAAACAAAGGGAGGAAACGAGTGGGTCAAATAATCTATATGCCGATGCAGCTGTTCTTAATTGCGGTCCATACCGAGTGTAACAGCTCATCTTGCACTGTTAAGATCGTAAGTACTGTAAGAGTACAGGGTCTCTGAGGGGCTGGGAGGCAAGGGAAGAGGAGTGCAGTCAGTGCAGCAGTCCTCCTTGTCTGGAGACCCTGACTCGGGGAGTAAAAGTGGACAGACTGGAGAGAGAGGGGGAGGGAGGTTCCTTACACAGTCCAATCATTGCTGAGTTATTCAACCAACGTCTATGTCTTGTGTTGGGGAGGGTAATATTGTAGTTAAGAGATTGCTGACAAAGCAGTCCCAGATTTCTCCTGCCAGCAGTAATAGTTTTGCCAATATGTGCAAATACTGTCCTTTGTTTCTTTATTATTCCCTCTGGTTTTGTTTATATTACTTATTTCATTTTTTCCACCAATAATGTCAAAATCCAAAATAAAGAGAATCACCCCCCTCCCATAAACCTCCCCCCCCCCCAAACTGGAAAACAGGATCCTTAGGTCAGTATAGTGTTCAAACATATTGATTTCAAATTAGGAGTAAATATATTCATCTATTGTAATGTTTGAATGTACTACATAATGTTTGCAAATACTGTTTTTTTTACATTGTTGCAAGCCCACTGCCCTAGCCACATGTCTTTGTTTACATTAAGTTGCAGCCACGTCTGGAGGGGAGGGTTAATTTTCTTGTGGTATTTTGCAAGCTATTTTAATAATTCAGGTACTGTGGGTGCTGCAGTGCTCCCTAACTCAGGTCAGTGTTCTGTTTTCTTAATCCCCAAAAGTTGTGTTACTGTGCTGTTTTTTTCTCTTAACTTTTTCTGCTAATACTGGTTTTTTTTTTTGTCATTGTTGCAAGCAAGCAATTATGTAGAAATCCAAGGTTTTCCTTTGGACACAGCCGGAACTGGAAGGGAGAGAACAATCAGTATCCTTGATCTTATGCTACATTGTTACTGTACACTGTATGTTATTATGTTAATGTTTAAATAATGTTTAATAAATTGTTAGTTTTCAATATGTCTTTGCTTCCTTGATTTTACAAATGCAACAGAAAATGTAAGCCTGCCCTTTGCAGTGAAAATAACACATGAAACAATAGTATATCCAAAAAATGTATATAATTGCGGTTTATAGTATACTACCACAGTTTTTCACTTCAAATTATGATGGGCAGTTTGATAAAACATAAACATTAAAAAAAAATCTGTCCAATGGTAAGGATCCATAATATCAAATTACATGATGCACAGAGAATCACCCTTAGTTCAAAATCCCACACTCCGAGCCCTGATGGCAGGGGTGGAGGCATGGGGCTCCTCCTCTCCTCTCGCTGCTATTACCGAACCATTCCTATTCCTCCCTCTTTTGCTTTTCCCTCCTTTGAGGCTTACACTGTCCATATCTTCTCTCCTCTCCCTGTCCACGTGTCTGTCATCTATCGCCCACCTACCCCTACTCATTCCCCTTCTGCCTTTCTCTCTCACTTTGAATTCTGACTCTCTTTCTTCTTTCCTCCGACTCCCTGTTCTTCTCCTTGGGGACTTCAAATGCAACTTTGATGACCCCTCACTCCCTTAGGCTGCCCGCTTTCTCTCTCTAATCTCATCTTTTGGCCTTCAACAGTGGGCTGCATCCAGCACCCACAAAGATGGCCACTACCTAGACTTGGTTTCGATTAAATCTTTTCTCTCTTTGATTCATTATTTTCCCCCTTACCATCACCTCATCTGATTTTCTCTCTCTCGCTTCTCCCCTTCTCCATCTACTCCTCGTTTCTGCAGAGACCTGTACTCTATTAACCTAAAAGCCTTTGATTCCACTTTACATTCCTCCCTCTCCTCTCTCCATTCTGCACCAGACTCTGACAGCCTGGTCAGGAACTACAACTCTGCCTTATCCTCCACTCTTGATCTACATCCCGCTTTCTCTTTGCCATCCTCGCCCTTCTAACCCCAGACTCTGGCTAAATTCCCAAACGCACATGCTGCATTCCTCCACTCATTCCTCTGAACACCTTTGGAGGAAATCTCACACTCTTGCAAATTATGCTATCCTGTTTCAACTCTGCCTCATGTCAAGCTAAACAAACCTACTTTTCTTCACTAATTAACATGCACAAGTCTAACCCACGCCAACTCTTCTCTGTCTTTGACTCTCTACTCAAACCACCCTCAGCTCCTCTTCCTCCATTTCACCTCAGGACATGCCGACTATTTTAAGGCAAAGGTGGAATCCATATGTCAGAACATCACCACTGTTTCCACCTCCCACCCTACACTGCTTCCTAACTCTCCTCTTGCCTTCCATGACTCTTTTTCCGATGTCTCAGAGGAGGATGTGTCACTGCTGATCTCCTCTTCTCCCTCTACCACTTGCCCTCTTGACACCTTTCCCTCCCATCTCCTAAAACCTCTTGCTCCTACTAAAACCCCTATGCTCACACACATTTTTAACTCCTCCCTCTACTATGGTACCTTCCCCTCCTCCTTCAAACATGCAATATTTATACCATTACTCAAAAACATCAAGCTTGACCCTACCTGTCTTTCTAACTACAGACCTGTCTTTTGCCTCTAAACTTCATGAATGTCTTGTATTCTCTCACTTGCACCACTTTCTCAACACACATTCTCTCCTAGACCCTCTACAATCTGACTTCCGCACTGCTCACTCAACTGAAACAGCCCTCACCAAAATAACTAATGACCTCCATGCTGCCAAGGACAGAGGTCATTGCACTCTGCTCATATTACTCGACCTCTCTGCAGCATTTGACACCATGGACCAACCTCTTAACCTACACATTCTCCATACTCTTGGTATTCGTAACAAAGCTCTACTCTGGATATACTCTTACCTCTCCCATCGTACTTTCAGTATCTCTTCAGCTAACACCTCCTCCTCTATCGATCTCTCTGTGGAGTACCCCAGGACTCTGTCCTGGGACCTCTTCTCTTTTTTCTGTACTCACTTTCTCTAGGTGACCTAATCACATCTCTTGGGTTTAAATATCACCTCTATGCTGATGACACTCAAATTTACTTTTCAACCCCTGACCTTACATCTACTGTACAGACCAAAGTTTCTGAATGTCTCTCTGCGAAATCATTCTGGGTGGCAAAAACAGAGCTCCTCATACTTTCTCTCAAACCTGTCCCTACTACCTCCTTCCACATTCCTGATTGAAATATTATCATTCACCCAGTAGTCCAAGCATGCTGCCTAGTGGTCACACTCAACACCTTTCTCACATTCTACTCTCACACTCAAACCGTTTCTAAAACCTGTCACTTTTTCCTCCGCAATATTACAAAGATACGCCCTTTCCTCTGTTGCTCGACTGCTAAAACTCTGACTGAGGACCTCATTCTCTCATGTCTCGATTACTGTGACCTCCTGCTGTTCGGCCTTTCTGCCTCTCACCTGTCTCCCCAACAATCTATCCTAAACGCTGCTGCCAGAATCACTGTAAACTTTCCTAAATCTGTCTCTGCGTCTTCCCTGCTCAAATCCCTCTCCTGGCTTCCTATCAAATACTGCATCTCAAACTCAATTATCTTCCTCTCTTTTAAAGCTTTACACTCTTCTGCCCCTCCTAATTTCTCGCTGTGCACCATCCCGACTCTTGCGTTCTGCTAAGGATGTCTTCTCTCTACCCCCTTTGTATCTAAAGCCCTCTCCCACCTTAAACTTCCTCATTGACTGCCCCACACCTCTGGAATGCCCTTCCCCTCAATACCCGACTAGCACCCTCTCTATCCACCTTTAGCCCCACCTTAAGACACATGCTTAAAGAAGCATATTAGTAGCACCGTGAATAATACTAGACACATGATACATAAAGCTTGGCCCCCTGCAGACACATTTACCAGAATGAGAATGCCCTCCTACTGTCTCTGTACATTTTTCCTACCTACCAATTAGATTGTACATTCCTTGGAGCAGGGACTCCTCTTCCTAAATGTTACTTTTATGTCTGAAGCACTTATTCCCATGACCTATTATTTGTAATTTATATGATTGTCACGTGTATTACTGTGAAGCGCTACGTACATTAATGGCGCTTTATAAATAAAGACATACTGTACATACAGTGTATTGTGAGTGATAGTGATTATAAGGCGCTAACAACTTAAATAATCGTGATGTTGTACAGGTTAATAGTGCAATAAACAATAAAATATGTGCTCAAAATATAATAAATCCCTGCTCAAACCCTCTGGTAGAACCTGTTTCCCGGGTTCAAAGTAGAATGATATGTTTCAAACAATCCAGGAGGAGCAAAATATGGGGAAATAAGGAAACAAAAAACAGTGCAGATTTAAGTGCAGACGTTGAGACTAAAATCCAATATGATGTCAGTGTCTTGGCTCTACTGGTTAATCTACTCACAAGATGTTAGTGGTATATAGGCAGTTGGCAGATTGGGCTGCCACCCCAGGTGAATGCTGTATACTGTGTGACTCCCTCCAGGCTCGTCTCATCAGAATGGTAGATACACATGCAGAGGAAGAAACAGAACTACATAGCGCGATCTGTCTTTGAATTGACTTTATAAAAGGTATTAGGCATATAAAATGTGCACTTACACTGTGCCAAAATTAAAATCGCATTTTTCACATATATAGTGAATCTAGGGGGTACTCCATCGTTCTCACCGCCTCCTCTCTGGCTCTGGATCTCCTCTGTCTGCAACCTGGGACTCTGAACTCCGTGTCTCCTCCGGTGCGTGTGACGTCACTGCTCAGTGGATGGTGCAGCTACGGATCCCTCACTAGACCAAAACACCACTCAACGCGTTTCGCCCAGCTCTTACAAGCTGTCAATGGCTTCGTCAGGAGTGTGTCAAGGAGGACACACTCCTGACGAAGCCATTGACAGCTTGTAAGAGCTGGGCGAAACGTGTTGAGGGGTGTTTTGGTCTAGTGAGGGATCCGTAGCTGCACCATCCACTGAGCAGTGACGTCACGCGCACCGGAGGAGACACGGAGTTCAGAGTCCCAGGTTGCAGACGGAGGAGATCCAGAGCCAGAGAGGAGGCGGTGAGAACGACGGAGTACCCCCTAGATTCACTATATATGTGAAAAATGCGATTTTAATTTTGGCACAGTGTAAGTGCACATTTTATATGCCTAATACCTTTTATAAAGTCAATTCAAAGACAGATCGCGCTATGTAGTTCTGTTTCTTCCTCTGCATGTGTATCTACCATTCTGATGAGACGAGCCTGGAGTGAGTCACACAGTATACAGCATTCACCTGGGGTGGCAGCCCAATCTGCCAACTGCCTATATACCACTAACATCTTGTGAGTAGCTTAACCAGTAGAGCAAAGACACTGACATCATACTGTACATACAAACAATAGAAAATATTTACAATAAAATAATTGTTGAGAAACAAAAAAAAAGTGAGCCCACAGCACTAAAAAAGCAACAACATGGTGCACAGAGGTTTGAGAAAGTATGTCTCTTCATTCCTCAAGACATTGGAACAACTTGTTGAAGGAAGTAGGAAATACTTGTATTACTTATTATGAAGCACTGTTGGCATTTCAAGGAACACAAAAAAACGTATACAATACTACAGTACACTCCGTATCTGACAAGGTGCATTTTGTGGCTAGAAAGAGCAGGACACGCCCAGCGCATCTCCAAGTGATCCTAACTAGCAATCTATAGTACAGTACAGTACAAATGTTTACATCGTAAAACATGCAAAAAAGAGAAAGAAACAAGCGCAAAAACTGTGAAAATAAAAGGATACGGTACAGTCCAGAATAAAAGATCTCTTTGATGGGTGCCGCACCGGATGGCAAAAGGGTCCGTTCTAAACCACTTGAGTCGTTGAGAAAAAAGGGGGTTCCAAATGCGCACAATCTCATCAAAGTATATAGAAGAAGGGAAAAAAGAACACACAATAGTGTAATACTGTATGATATGGTTTGATCAAAGAAGGTAATGCACTCACATTTTATGCAGTCAAACGGGCATTTCGGTTACTGAGTTTAACCACACTGATGTTATAGGTTCTCTGTAGACAGGATACCTCCGGCAGTGCAGATTGTTTCCAGCGATAAGGTCCGCAGTGTAGTACAGGGTCACTGTTGGCAGGATACTCTCAATGAAACAGATATAGACCAAAAATAGTGTGATACTGTACAGATAGGTATCAGTAGAGTAATAGAGCAAAGTGTGCACTCACATTTCTTGTGACGTTATATAAGCTTTTGGTTGTTTAAAGTAACCAGCTTATACAGGTGATTCTCCGGCAGTGCAGATTGTCTCCAACGATAAGGTCCGCAGTGAAGTACAGGATCACCGTTGGTAGGATACTATTTTTTGTGATGTTATATAGGCTTGTGGGAAAAATGGGGGTAAAGGTAGAGCACTGCAAAAGCAAAAAGGGCTGGAGGCAAAAATAAAAATAAACTACTTTATTGGGCAATTATGCCATGTGAACTGACAGACACAGTTAAAAAACTCTGACGCGTTTCCCGCCGTGGAGGCGCTTAATCAAAGAGTGCTGGTGTTCACACCTTCTAACCAAATGATTTCAATTAGGTAATAAAGAGGTCAAAAACATCATTAATTAAACAGCTCATAAACAAAGTTATAGAGCACAAGGTTGCCTCATCACAGCTGATCACTAACCAGGTTGGAAATGAACTATGTTTAAAAACACAAAACATAACAGAAATAGACATTTGTAAGATAAACCAAACACATTCACCATGTATATCTAATTCGAAAGAAAGTAACATCTCATAAAAAAATAAGAAAAAAGAAAATAAGCTATAATATAATAAATCAAATTAAAGAAATAATAGTAATAGCCTTAATAAATCATACATGTGAAAAAATAAAAATAGAAAATATATATGTAAAATAAATTAAAAAATAATAAATAAAAAGTGTATGTAAACATAAAATCAAATACAAATTTGAAATAATAAAAATAATAATGAAATGTTAAAAAAAAAAAAAAAAACCCTTATTGGAAATATATATAACAATGATGTCATCTTGGTCTATATCAAAATTGAAAATATACAAATAGATAAAGAACAATTTGAAAAATCTACAATATACAATAGCATATTTAATATAAAGAAAATACATTAATGATAATAATAATAAATATATAATGCATAAAGTCTACAAAATGACATATGAATAAATCACCATCATATTGATTCACCATAAAAGATATGAAGGGAAAATCATAGTATAATTAAATATAACAAATTGATAATTTTCCTCAACAGATTAAATCAAAGGGAAAAGATTATAACACAAAGATCAAATGTACTGGATAAAAAGAAAAACATATCTTGGGGTCAAATGGATCAGGATGAATTTATGTATACCTAAACAATTTATAAATGAATAATAAATAATATATCTAAATTCATAAAAAAATGCTTAAGCTCCCAATCTATGTTAATACCTGAAGGGTACAAAGTGTCCAAGGTATAAATCCAATACATCTCTTTTTTGTTCAACATATGTAATCTATCACCTCCCCGAACTGGGGGATTGATCTGATCTATGCCACAGAAAGAAAAATTCTTAATGGTACCTTGTGGGCATGTGGAGAAATGTTTTGAGACTGGATGTGATAGGTCTAGTTTTTTAATGGCACGAACATGTTCCATAATCCTTTGTTTAAGTGGTCTGATGGTTCGGCCAACATAGCCCCTATCACATCCACATCTCAAGAGATAAATTGCATAGCTTGAATTACAATTCGTAAAATTCTTGATTGTACGAATAGTTTTGGGAAAAACACAGGTCACTTGTTTAATGGGATTAGCATATTTACATATTACGCAATGACCACATGTATAAAACCCTTTGGGAATGTTTTTTATTCCCCTTTGATATGTTCCAGAGTTAAATAGACTTGGAGAAAGACTAAAAACAAATTTAGGTTTACTGTCAAGAATAATTTTTAGATCACTGTCCAATTTCAGAGTATTCCAGTGTTTGTATATGATATATCTTATTTGATCAGATTGTTTACTTTGTTGTGTGATGAATAAAGGAGTTGTCACCTCATTACATAATAATTTCTGTTTAGAATGTTCCTTACGTTTCAACTGAAAATCCCTTCTGTCCAAAAGTTTAACTGAATCGAAAGCATCTTGGATATGAGACTCTTGATTGCCTCTAGCCCTAATTCTAGAGATTAAATCACTAGACTGTGTTTCAAAGGCTTCATCTGTGGAACACAATCTTTTTAATCTGATAAATTGTCCCTTTAGAATACCTTTCTTTAGAAATTTTGGATGGTTGCTATCAGCTCTTAAATACCCTGCTTGTGATTGATGATATTATATAAAGATGTAACATCCATGGTTACCTATCCGTAACTCTCGCGCCATTTAATACTCTTGATGTCAAATAATAATTGATTAGAATCCTTTAAAAAGGAAGGCCGAGATTGTACCAGTGGTTGTAGATAAACATCAATGAAACGCGAGAGCCCATCTCCCAAATATCCAATGATTGCCACAATTGGGCGTCCTGGAGGGTCAGTAAGCGATTTATGGATCTTTGGGAGATGGTGAAAGATGGGCACCACTGGATTCGAGGAACATAGAAAGTCATATTCTTTTTTACTCAACACATAAAGTTGTCTACCCATATCAAGCAATGCATGTAACTGTTTTGAAAAATTGGTGGTAGGATCTGCGTTTAGCGTCCGATAAGCCATAGTATCAGAAAGCTGTCTCATGGCTTTTTTGTAATTATCGGCAGACTGTATAACAATCGCACCCCCTTTATCGGCGGTTTTTATAATGATTGATTTATCTTGTTTGAGAGTATGTAGTTCTCTCATTTCCAGAGGGGTAAGATTGTTATGTCGTTGTGAATCATGTATAGATGTTTCAGCTAAACTTTTTATATCCCTTTCCACCAACTTTTCAAATGTAGTAATATATGGACTATTAAAACTAGAAGGACAAAAAGTAGATTTTTTTCCTAAAAGTTGTATGTTCAAAACTTTGAAAATTGGACAGTGATGTCTCTTGTGATTGATCCTCAACATTTTGTTCTAAATAAAGATCATCCAAATGTGAGATAGTGCAATACTCCTTAAATGTAAAATCTAAATCCTGATGGTCAGGTTCTGATATATCATCACCAGAAACAATGGATGAAGACTTCACCGAATCTTCCAGTATACTGTAGATGTTACAGTTTTCTGTTTTTTAAGAAAATACTTTTTAAGATTTAATTTGCGAGTAAATCGTTGTAAATCTATAAAAGTGTCAAAGAGTTGGAAGTTACTCTGTGGGGCAAAATTTAAACCTCTATTAAGTAATGATAATTGTCCCGCTGTTAGTATTTTGTGTGAGATGTTAATCACATTGTCATCACTATTATTTAGGCATATTTCTTGCACTTGGCTGCCCCTCTTGTACCCCCTCTTCCTCTTGGACCTCCTCGTCCTGTGTAGATTTTTGACTCCTGTTTGTTCATTTGTGCAAAATGTCCTGATGTACCTGGGATGATTGGATCTCGAGAATGTGCACCTGTAGAGCCTCTTACTCTCCAAGTATCTGAAGTAATGTCAAATGATACTGAGGGAAATCTATTTTCACTTTCTGAATTATCAGATTCAAAGCTAGAAGTACCCATATATTTGGATTTGAGAATGGATTTTTTAGGTGTACTAGATGTTTCATCTCTTTGACCATGTGAACGTGAAATTGTTCTTGATCTCCCTCTTGTATTATTTGAAAAACCTGGCTTTTCCCAAGCATAAACTTGATTTCGCTCATAGTCCAAACGATCTCGGTCAAATTTGGACTGCTTCTTCTCCATTAGAATATCCTCCATAGCTTCTATATTGGATAATAAAACTTGATCGTTATTAGCAAAATGTTCCATTGTTTCAAAAGCTTGAAGTTTTGTTTGTAACGTTTTAATATCTGTGCCCAATACCACTCTCTCTTTCATCTTATGATCAATAATCAAATCTATAAGTTTAAAAGAACAATCATTAAGTGTGGTTTTCCACATATGTTCAAATTCCTTAGTGCTAAAGCCAAAAGTTGGGGCTTTTTTTTATCCTCAACCCCCTTGGTATCCTTTTGACTTTAACATAATTTTCTAAAGTCGTAATGTCCCACCAGAGTCTAATATTCTGTGTCAGAAGTTTCTCTAGCTTGAGAAAATGTGCAGTGAGATCACCTGATTCTTCACATATAAACTCTGTTGAACTATCAAAGGCATGTTCAGCTCGCCTAATTCTTCTTGTGTTATCACTACAATTTTGCACAAAAATATTGCTCTGTGTGTCCTCAGTATTAATCTGTTCAATGTCCTCCATAATGGTGAAAAAACTTAATGATGTAGAAAAAAGGGTGCCTTGTGTTACTGACAGTCACAATAATCAAAAATAACAATTATTAAAAGAAAACCATATATGAGCCTCCACAGCCCTTATCAAATTAATCAAATAAATTGATCTTAATGAAATAACAGTCCACGCTAGTATGAGCTACCAAGTATAAGTAAATCCAAGGAAAAAATGGGAGAGAAGCTTCCACACTGATGCTGCAATACTGCGAAGACCATGAAATATAAATAGTCAATACAAAATATGCCGGTATGAATAAAAAATAAATGCGTGGCTCCTCCTGTGAAGCCAGAAATAGCGCAAAGTCAGTGGAGATTCGGCTCCCTCGGTCACAGTACCGAGGTGGGAGGTGGACTCCCTCGGATAGCTAGGCTCTAGGTGGGAGCTAGGCTCCCTTGGTTACTGTTCGAGCAGGGGAGACGGCCAGCTAGGGGACTCGAGGGGTTTCCCGACAGGGTACTGGTGAGGTGGTGACAGCACTGACTTTGCGCTATTTCTGGCTTCACAGGAGGAGCCACACATTTATTTTTTATTCATACCGGCATATTTTGTATTGACTATTTATATTTCATGGGCTTCTCAGTATTGCAGCATCAGTGTGGGGGCTTCTCACCCATTTTTTCCTTATATAGGCTTGTGGTTGTTTAAAGTAAACAGCTTGTACAGGTGATTCTGGAATGAACAGGTTGGTTCCAAAAAAGAAAAAAAAAAAAAAAGGGAAAGGACGCAGGAAAAAAGGCAAAAAATCTTTATAACATAAAATGTTCAGAAACAAAGTTGTATCACGAACAAGCCACTGTCTTGGAGAAAAGATTTGTTGAAAGAAAGTATAACAACACCCTTTTAAAAAATGCACGGAAAACAGTAGATAATATGGACAGAAGTAGGCTTTTATTGACAAGAGAAAAAAAAACAATAAAGGATAATTTTATTCCATTCGTAACAAGGTACAATAGAGAATCTGATAAAATACAAAAGATCATCAAAAAACATTATCATATTCTTAAAGGAGATCCTATTTTGGGAGCCTTTTTGGAGGATCGTCCACAGGTGGTCTTTAGTAGCGCGAATAGTCTTAAGGATTCTTTAGCACCAAGCGCCCTAAAGAAAATAAAGAAAACATTTGAAACTGATAAATGGTTACCATCCCTACCAAAAGGTTTTTTATAAATGTTCTACATGCAAGGCATGTAAGAATGGACAAGACAAAACAGATACTTTTAGTTCCCATCATACGGGCAAATGTTTTAAAATCAAATCCTTTATTAACTGTAAAAGTACACACATTATATATGTTAACCTGTCCATGCGGGCTACAATGCATTGGAAGAACTACCCGCCCACTCTGAACTAGGATTCTCGAACACCTCCGCAACATTAATTTAGGGATGGAAAATCATAGTGTGCCCCCACACTTTAAAAAATACCACAACTCCAATTATACAGGTCTAAAATATATGGGCATTGAACATGTACAGACACATTGGAGAGGGGGAGACAGAGTTAAACAACTATCACAAAGAGAATCCTTTTGGATTGTTGAACTACAAACTCTATATCCTAAAGGTTTAAATGCTGATTTTCATTTCAATGCATTTTTAACATGTGTGATTTTTTTATTGTGATTTTTTCAGAAATATGTGTCTTTATTTATTTTATCAAGGTATTATGTGTGTAATTATATGTAATTCATTATTCAATACTCCTAGATAATCTATTTACAATTTATACATATTTATTTATTCACTGTGTTACTTGTGTAAATATATGTAATTTAATCTTTCACTATCTTAAACCTTCAGATGATTTATTATATATATATATATATATATATATTTTTTTTTTTTTTCAATCACTATGTCACTTAGGTATATTTATTATAATTATAGGACAGCTATTATGTCCTTTCAGTTAATATTTACTTCCACTTACCCGTTATTATCTTTTCACTCAATACACTTCAACACTAATGTTGGGGCTGCCAACCTTTAGGTAGCCCATTATAGTTCACATTTAACTATTCACTGTGTGATCTAATTACTGCTTAGTTATACATGGGATTGTCACCACTAGTGTACTTTTTTCATAATTAACCCCTTATGTGCTGCGTGCCAATCGCAGACAATTTCTAAACTATTTAATATGCTCATAGATGATTTTCATGGGATTGCCACTATTAGTGTATTCTTTTCATAATTAACTCTTTATGTGCTGTGTGCTGATCGCCACCATCAATGCCAAACCCCACTGACATTGCAAACGCATTCAATGATTACTTTGTGGGGTGTGCCACTAACTTATTAGCGAAACGCAGCTCAAACCACCAACCTGAATCTCATCCTGGGAGTATCCCTACAGTCCCACCCCCTCCCAACACTGCCCACAATTTTCAATTTGGCCCAGTATCTGAAGACGAGATTACACAAGCGCTCCTCAAACTTAAACTAAGCAGCCAATGCGGACCCGACTTACTACAATCTAGGTTCCTACGACTTGTGCCGCAGCCATTGCCAAACCAATTGCTTCCATAGTCAACTCTATCCTGTGTGCAGGCCATTTTCCTAAGACCTGGAAAACTGCCAGAGTTATCCCAATCTTCAAAAGTGGGGACAAAAACACTGTCTCAAACTACAGACCAATCTCACTTCTCCCAATTCTATCCAAAGTCATGGAAAAATGTGTCCACTCCCAATTAAGCGATTACTATACCAAGACAAATTTCCCTAGCCAATTCCAATCTGGCTTTCGTCCCAAACACTCCACCGTAACTACCCTGCTAAAAGTTTGCAATGAAATCTATTGTGGAATGGAACAGGGACAACTCACTGGTGCAGTATTCCTAGATTTTGCAAAGGCTTTTGATACAGTTGATCATGCTATCCTGCTTAACAAACTCCAGAGCTCTGGAATAGGGAAGCAAGCTTTAAACTGGTTTCAGTCCTACCTATCAGGAAGATCCCAACATGTGTCCATCTCAGGCTCTAACTCCAACCCCCTGGATATCACCTGTAGTGTCCCGCAAGGCTCTGTTCTGGGGCCCCTACTCTTCTCAGTGTTCATTAATGATCTTCCCACAGCTTGTCAGGAAGCCTCAATACACATGTATGCAGATGACACAATCTTATATGCACACAGCCATAGCCTCTCTGACCTTCAACACATACTTCAGTCTGACTTTTTGAGACTCGAAAACTGGATTTCCCAAAACAAACTGTTTTTAAACACTGACAAGACTGTAACAATGGTATTTGGGACCAAGACTAAATTTTTAAAGCTTCCAGCGACTGAGCTCCAGATTAGAACCAACGCTAACACCACTGTAATACCTGTCACTAGTTTTAAATACCTGGGCTTATGGTTTGATTCCACTTAACATTCAGAATGCACATTGATACCCTGACAACCAAGACCTATGCCAAACTAGGGGTACTTTACAGGAACAAATCCTCTCTAAGTCTCCTGGTCAGAAAGCGTATCGCACAGCAGATGCTAATGCCAATTATTGACTATGGAGACATAGTATATGGCACAGCACCTCAAACCCACCTTAGCAAACTTGACACCCTCTACAATTCAATTTGTCGTTTTGTTCTCCAATGCAACTACAACACACATCACTGCGAAATGCTCAAAGAACTAGATTGGTCATCACTAGAGTCTAGGCACAAAGTTCACCTTTCCTGTCTTGCCTTTAAATTCTTTATGGGCAAGCTACCCAGCTAACTGAACAAGCTACTCACCCCTACCACATGCAGCACTTATCACCTGAGATCAGACTCCAAAAGACTGTTCATGGTCCCAAGGCTCAACAAAGTATCCGGCCGTTCCTCCTTCTCTTACCGTGCAACCCAAAACTGGAAAAACCTACCAGAGACTCTCACATCCACCACCAGTTTAAGTTCTTTCAAATTTAAGGCTATCTCACATTTTAATCTGGTCTGTAACTGTTTCATTCACCCATAATATATATTTTCTTTAACTGTGCATGCAATGTCTTGTATATAATGTATACCCTGTTCATTTATGTAACTGTATTTGTACCCATGTATTATTTGTCTTAACTCTGTGCCCAGGACATACTTGAAAATGAGAGGTAAATCTCAATGTATTACTTCCTGGTAAAATATTTTATAAATAAATAAATAAATGTTTATCATAATTAATTCCTTATGTGATGCGTGCTGATTGTCACTATCACTGCATTTTTCTCATAACTAACCCCTTATGTGCTGCGTGCCAATCGCAGACAATTTTTAAACTATTTAATATGCTCATGGATGATTTTTTACATTATATACATTTGTTATACTTATCCTTCGTTATTATATTATCCCCTATGATGAGATAAAGTTTTGGGTTATACATACGTGTTCTCCTTTACTCCATTACTCCTCTATTACTTACCATTCCATTATACTGTTCGTGTGTGAGGGGTAGGCACCTCACACACAATCCACATTGTATTTGCGTGATGACGTCACGAGCACGACGTCGCGCTACAGTTTGGAATGCACAGACTATTGAAACGCAGTGCACCACCAATGGCAACTGGACAAACGGATAAAGGCGCCAATTTCAAAAGTATTTATTAGGGAAAAGGACAGCAGGACTTTTAGAAACCCCCTGGAAGAAGTCTACTAAGACGAAATGCGTTGGGACATCTTTCACTTACCCCACAGATTGCAAAGGACCTTGCTTTATTTAGCTCCCATGGGTTATCTTATTGCCATACTGTTTTTATGTTATAAAGATTTTTTTGCTTTTTTCCTGCGTCCTTTACCTTTTTTTTTTTTTCCTTTTTTGGAACCAACCTGTTTATTCCAGAATGACCTTTATAAGCTGGTTACTTTAAACAACTACAAGCCTATATAACGTCACAAAAAATAGTATCCTGCCAACGGTGACCCTGTACTACACTGCGGACCTTATCGTTGGAGACAATCTGCATTGCCGGAGAATCACCTGTATAAGCTGGTTACTTTAAACAACCAAAAGCTTATATAACGTCACAAGAAATGTGAGTGCACACTTTGCTCTATTACTCTACTGATACCTATCTGTACAGTATCACACTATTTTTGGTCTATATCTGTTTCATTGAGAGTATCCTGCCAACGGTGACCCTGTACTACACTGCGGACCTTATCGCTGGAGACAATCTGCACTGACGGAGGTATCCTGTCTACAGAGAACCTATAACATCAGTGTGGTTAAACTCAGTAACCGAAATGCCCGTTTGACTGCATAAAATGTGAGTGCATTACCTTCTTTGATAAAACCATATCATACAGTATTACACTATTGTGTGTTCTTTTTTCCCTTCTTCTATATACTCTGATGAGATTGTGCACATTTGGAACCCCCTTTTTCCATAGAAAAACATGCACCTTCTGTTTGCTTACTCTTCTAACCTTGTGTTCACTAAGCTGCAGCCACATCTCAGTGCTCAAAAGTACATGTGGGGGTGGGTAATAACAAAATCCAGTTGAAAACTTGCTAATACAAAAACCAGTGACAGAACAAATGTTAATGCAATACACCCTAAAACGCACGCACAGAACTGTACACACCTAAATCTCCCAAAAAGTTGTCATTGAGTGGTGTCCAGATGGACAATAGAGGTACAATATGTGCCTACAGAACAAGCAAAGAGAAACCATTTAAACTGACATTTAAACCCATGGCACTGACATCATATAGCAGACATTGTTCCCACCTCAGCCATGGTCCCATTAAACCCCATAAATAATTCTTTCAGCTGACTCAGACAAGAAAAACAATAGGCTATCTCTTATTAAAATCGTGAATCAAGTGACTTGATTGAAAGTGGATTATATAGTGTGCATACAATTATAAACATGTGATTAGTGATGAACAATCAAATAATATTGGAAAAAATTATACGCTGCTCTACCATTGAGGATCCTCCTTCGATCCTTTGTAGATAGTGGATGGTGTTGTATTTAGGGAGTGCAGAATTATGTAAAGAAGATAAAGAAAAAATGCATATAGTACAGGGTGGCATATAATCCAAAATTGTAATAGATAGGTATCTTTATAAGTGGGCAATGCCACAACTCACATGGCCCAGTTAGGACAGAAGGCACTGACAGGTATCTTTAGTGGATTAATCTCTGTCAGCATGCCTCAGTCTTCTCTGGATACCCTGGAGATGATCAGTGGAAGAATGCTCTCTCATATGGTGGTAGAGGGGCAATGCTCCCTTATCATGGAGTAGTGCATTCCTCACACAGATGAGATGATACACAGAGAGAATGTACGCATAAATATACGTTCATATATAAACAATTAAAATTAATATCTGCACTTACATATACATATTTGTCCGTTGGCCCAAATCAGAGCAAGCAGCAATGCAGATGGCGCAGTGTTGATCCGAAGACATCAGCTGTGGAGACTCTCCACTTCCATGTTCGGCTTGCAGACTGTGATGCTAGCTGGTCGGGAACCCACGTGGTCGTCCTACGGCAGCTGCTGAAGCTCAATAAGTCACGGTCGTCAACGTGTTTCGCAACATCATTTCTACCTCAGGAAACCGTGACTGTTGCTTGACAGGGTTAACAAAGTGTTGCTAGGGTTGGAACCTCACGCCTTGTCACAGTACCGAGAACAGTAAGCTTGGCTATATCTGTATGTGTTTTATTATGTAATGCATTGTTTAAGTTATTTGTAATGTATTGTTTTTCTAATACATGTATTTTTTTGTATTTTGAGTGGCCAAAAGCCCTGTTAGCCAGATTTGGCACATAGGGCTATTGCTTGCCTTAGTGGTTGGTAAAGCATTGCATTGCAGATAGTGTAGTTTATTTGTGTATTAACCCTTTTGATGTCTGGCTTATTCCTTGGTAGCCATAGGCATTAAAGGGGTTAATGTAATGTAATTGATATTACAGAAGCCTACAGTATGGTAGAAATATTAGCAATGTGATTGCAATGCGGTAATTAATGCGTTATTAACGGTGACATTAATTCCCGCATTCCGTCAATTAAAAAAGTATTGCACCCGATAAATTATTACCTAAATCATCATGACTTAGGTCGTAGAATTGCGGTAATAAGAGCTAATCCATTTTTTTCCCCCATGTGCGATATTAACTCAGTTTTATTGGCCAGTTGGATGACTCCTGGCCAATTACTCCCAAAGTTTTCCCAGAACATAACTTATGCAATGTGTTCTGTGCAATACAATACCGTTGATTTTTTTTTTTAAATGATCCATTCATTTGAATAAGATTTTTCCTGTGAGGAATGATCTGCTGATTTTATACCATTATCATACCAGTTTGTACTTGGGAAATTTGTGTTTATATCATTGCAATGTTCAAATTAAATACAGTAGCAAGAAAAAAAGTATTCTTGAGAAAAGCTTCGTTGTTGGACCATAGCTAATTTTTAGACACATGAACTTTAATTTCTATAGTAATTACTCACTTCACTGATTCAGCTAGTAATTTGATGCAGCATTGCACTGTAATTAATTTCATGAATCAAGTCTAGATTTTATGAGGGTATACAGAATAGAGGTGTAAAAATGTTTTATTGAGTGTTGTCTGCTCTACCTATTTTGGAAGAAAAATTCTACTGTATTACAATTTTGCTGAATAACTGACACATACTATATATACTCTTTGTACTAATATTATAGTCAGACTCATCAATGGGAAATACACTCATTAAAATAACGGAATGCTAAAAATGTAGGAAATCAACATAAACTTGTAATAAAAATATAGTGTTTAAAATGTTAATTCATTTTTAAAAGATTGCAAAAATTGCTAGTTAAAGTAACTTAATTTGATGCTGTTATATGACAAAACAAAATAAAAATTCATCTTCACTAGTTAAAAAAAAACAATTACTAATAAAACATATTTATATACGGGATAACATTTACGCTATCACGCGTGACATTTACATTCATGTGCAATTTACCTTTTGAACAGTTTCATACACATTTTTTTTGTTACAGTATATGACATCTTTTGCTTAATTGATTAACATTTTTCTGCTTACAGATAAGGCGTGATTTATGTTCCACCGCCACGCTAAAGTGCGGTATGAGCACATTGTTATCCCCACTTCATCCGCGACCTCGCCGCACTGAGCAACACAAACCTCATTTGTAGTCAGGCAGAATTACTATTTGTGTTGCAGGTCAATGTGTGTCCGGTACGTGGTGCACTGAATATCTGTGCCCATGGTACTATAAATGCTACAGTTCAGTAAAGCAGGTGTCTGAAGTGAAGATAAAATGTACACATCTCTTTGTCTAATGATCTTGTACAGTACATCGCTTCTGTTGCAGTTTCATACTTCATTAAAAACTACTATGAATTAATGGAATTTGTCTCATAAATTTTGTACTCTACTGTACATGGCATGGGACATGGCGCTTTCTCCTTAGCACACAAGATCGGTTTGCAGTTATGCCTATATGATATATTGTGCAATTCCAGTCGGGACACACAAGAGTGCGTCTGTCTGATATCAATCAGTGTATCGCTTACAACTACCCATTCTATGCAAAAACACTAAACCCGAAAGGCTAGAAAAATTATATTCTACACAACTTAAGCATTTATGATTGCTTTATTAGAACACAAGAGGGGCGTGTGCTGGGCACTGCATGCATCATGGATGAGTTTGATGATTGCAACTTTTGAAGGAGAAAAAAAATAATAGACCTTCCCAAACCCATCCCTCAAATCTTTCGCCACCCGAGTACCTGCTCCAACCTGAGTACCGGCCTCTGTCTAAGTACCTGCCCAATACTATTACAAGTATGGACCGATCAACATCAAAAACGAGATGAATCTACATCCCAACTACATGATCGACTAAGAACATCTATATATAGCATGCATCGTGCATCAACAATGGGTCGCTGTCACCCAATTCTCAGCCCATGTTTAATCAAGGTAAATATAAGTTTACACACGTTTAAATACAGTATAGTACTGTACAGAAGAACTGTCATTCCCAAATTACCCGCATATGTGTTCCATAGACCACGCATGTGCCAACATTAAAAGACCCACACATGCGTTCCATAGACCAACGGTGTTCAAACTGGGGGTGCAGGATTTTTCTGGGGGGCACAGTGGTTGCAGAGGCCCCACGCTCTTCCCCGAGGCATTTAAATTAAATAACGGGGGACAGTGCGAGGTCTCTGCAATCTCAACTTACCGGGATTCAGCAGGCTTCTGGTCACATCGCCATGACAATGCCGCATCAAATTATGCCACAGGCTCATGTGACATGACACGTCGTCATGGTAACGCCGGGTCACTGGAGAGATTGGACGCGAGTGCTGGAGCCGGCACACAAGGGGAGCACAGCAATAAAACTGCCACAGACCATGCATGCACCTGAATTAAAAGACCCACATATGCATTCAATAGATTGCGCATGCACCTACACTGGCGACACACTTTATTCGAGCTCGGCTAGTCCCACGAATTCGGGTATACTCGGGTGTATTGAGGTTTGTGACTGTTTTCTGCCCGAGTGCATTGCGTTATTTTCCAGGCAGGGATTGAAGCATTTTATTCCCGCTGGCTGCAATACTGCACAGTATATATATATATACTGCATTACAATTCATGAATTTATGCCATCTGGTAGACACGCGAAGCATTGCAGCCTATTAAATCCTAATCATTATAATTTAACAGATCAGCCGCCCGTCAGCCAGGCATGAACCATGGCTGGGAAGGCAAACGCAACGGGGCTTGTCAGAGGTGAGGAGAGGCGCATTCCAGGTATCTGCCAGGTACATACTGGGTATTTGCTCGAATAAAGTGTGTCGCAGCAGTACATTAAAAGAGCTGGATATGCGCTCCATCAACCAAACATGTACCTACATTAAAAGACATGCAAATGCAATCCACCGACCACACATGCGCATACTGTACTCTAAGCATTTATTATTTCTTATTTCTTATTTATTATTTATTTAGAAAATGTTTTACCAGGAAGTAATACATTGAGAGTTACCTCTCATTTTCAAGTATATCCTGGGCATAGAGTTAAGATAACAAATAATACATGGTTACAATACATAGTTACATAAGTGAATAGGGTGTGTATTATATACAAGACATTTAGTTAGAGATAATATATATTATAGGCGTATGTAACAGTTACAGACCAGATTAAAATGTGAGACAGCTTTAGTTTTGAAAGAACTCAGACTGGTAGAGGCTGGGAGAGTCTCCAGTAGATTGTTCCAGTTTTGGGGTGCACAGTAAGAGAAGGAGTAGCGGACGGATACTTTGCTGAACCTTGGGACCATGAACAGTATTTTGGAGTCAGATCTCAGATGATGTGCTGCATGTGGTAGGGGTGAGGAGCTTGTTCAGGTAGACGGGTAGCTTGCCCAGAAAGTATTTGAAGGCAAGACTGGAGAGATTAACATTGCACCTAGACTCAAGGGATGACCAATCTAGTTCTTTGAGAATTTCGCAAGTGATGTGTGTTGTAGTTGCATTGGAGAGCAAAGCGGCATATTGAATTGTAGAGGGTATCAAGTTTGCCAAGGTGGGTTTGTGGTGCTGAGCCGTATACTATGTACCCATAGTCGATAATTTGCATAAGCATCTGCTGTGGATACGTTTTCTGACCAGCAGACTTAGGGAAGATTTTTTCTTGTAAAGTACATCTAGTTTGGCATATGTTTTGGATGTCAAGGTATCAATGCGCATCCAAAATGTTAAATTGGAGTCAAACCATATGCCCAAGTATTTAAAACTAGTAACAGGAGTCAGGGTGTATTAGCGTTGGTTATGATCTTGAGCTCAGTCATTGCCAGCTTTAAAAATTTAGTCTTGGTCCCAAATACCATTGTTACAGTCTTGTCAGTGTTTAAAAACAGTTTGTTTTGGGAAATCCAATTCTCAAAAAGTCAAATTGAAGTATGTGTTCAAGGTCCGAGAGGCTATGGCAGTGTGCATATAAGATTGTGTCATCTGCACACATGTGTATGAAGCTCCATTACAAGCTGTAGGAAGATCATTGATGAACACTGAGAAGAGTAGGGACCCCAGAACAGAACCTTGTGGGACACCTCAGGTGGTATCCAAGGGGTAGGAATGAAACCAGTTTAAAGCATGCTTCCCTATTTCAGAGCACTGGAGTTTGTTAAGCAAGATAACATGATCAACAGTATCAAGAGCCTTTGCAAAATCTAGGAATATTGCATCACTGAGTTGTCCCAGTTCCATTCCTCACTGGATTTAATTGAAAACTTTTAGTAGGGTAGTTACGGTGGAGTGTTTGTGGTGAAAGCCAGATTGGAATTGGCTAGGGACATTTGTCTTGGTATACAGTAGTAATCGCTTAATTGGGAGTGAACACATTTTTCAATGACTTTGGATAGTATTGGGAGTATTGGGAGAAGAGAGTTTGGCCTGTAGTTTGAGACAGTGTGTTTGTTCCCGCTTTTGAAGATTGGGACAACTCTGGCAGTTTTCCAGTTATGATTAGGATACAGTAAATAATCTCCCAATTATTTTACAGAATTCAAGCCTTCAAATCGACAGCCAGAAAAAGATGTAGATTGAAGTTTAAAAACTATTATAATTGTCTATATTTGTATTACTGTTGAGATATTTTTTATATATTTTAATCATAGTGGGAAATAGAGATATACTGTATTCATTATTAGCGAAATATACATTATTTACACACTTTATACTAGGGGAGTTTCACTGAATAAAGATGGGGCTAAAAAAAACATTGCAAATGCAATTCACAGTAACTCGTTGTAATACAGTGGTTCCTTCTGTAATAGGCACAGGTACAGTATTCAGTGTTCACATTCGTGCTGTGCGATTTGGCCACACTATCGACTGGATGTATAGAATAGACAGTTCCCCCTCCCACACTTCGATTCTAACAAGTGGAAAAAACTCTCAAGGGTGAAAATACCAGTTGCCAGGGTCGCTTCTCACTTATTATCTGCCTTTCCCTCACGCGTAGAGAAACTCAGCTCCCTCAGCCCCATTTGCCCCTCTGGCCATCTCCTCTTCCTGTCTCCTCTGAAATTCAAAATCAATGACACGCATAACATGGACAAAACTCCTGTAACCTTTATTTCTGCAAGTACAGTATAGCCAGTTCAGTAAAAGTGACTCAGTGTAATATATTTAATTTAAAACAAATATTTTAATCATAGTGGGCACATAGAAACATTTTCACTTGAAACCCCTTACTGTACATACCTTCGCTACATCAATGACATCCTCCTGATTTGGACCTCTGTTGAACAGGACCTCCTACAGTTCCATGAGAACTTCAATACGTTCCACCCGACCATCAACCTCAAACTCACCCATTCCCCAGATGAAACATACTTCCTAGACACCACCATTACTATAAAGAACAACCAACTACAGACTTCTGTATACCGCAAACCTACAGACAGAGCCAGCTAATATAGGGACAACAGCTTCCACCCGACACACACTAAGCATGCAACCATCTACAGTCAAGCCATATGATACAACCGGATATGCTCCGACACAGCAGACAGAGGCCAGCGGATTCAGCCTTGAGATCAGATTTCATAAACTGTGGATATAACCACAGAATTGTAGACCAGCAAATCCACAAAGCCACCAGAATACCAAGAAGTGATTTCCTTGAATAGACAGAAAGAGACAAGAAACAGGGTACCTTTGGTGGTCACATAAAACCCACACCTAGAAGCCCTAATCAATATTGCCAGGGTACTACAACCCATTCTCCAGGAAGATAAAAGACTGCAACAGGTCTTCCCTGAAACACCCTTATTATCATACAGACAACCTGATAATCTCAAGAAAGTGATGGTGTGGAGTAAAGTATTCAACTGCACAACTGAATGCGGGACAAGACCATGCCAGGACGTATGGATAGAATCAAACTGCCCATTGCATACTTTATTGTTTTATATATTTAATGTTTTTTGACATAAGAAAAAGTAGTTGATTACCATGAATAACCCCTGTCTTAATTTCAGGGGTAAAATTTAAAACGCTCCTAAAAATGGAGCTATGTAACAAGTTTAATCTGGTCTGTAACTGTTACATACGCCTATAATATATATTATCTCTAACTGTGCATGCAATGTCTTGTATATAATGTATACCCTGTTCACTTATGTAACTGTATTTGTAACCATGTATTATTTGTCATCTTAACTCTATGCCCAGGACATACTTGAAAACAAGAGGTAACTCTCAATACTTCCTGGGAAAACATTTAATAAATAAATAAATTAAGTTGGTTCCAAGTGTCTCTGAAATGATTGTTAGCTCTGTAACTCCAAATGCTGATTTCCTAATCCTTTCTTTTTCTAGCAATGATGATTAATGTAAATAAAGACACACAAAAGGGCCAACTGATTCCGCACCCACAGCAGTGTCAGCATGGAACTGACTGTGAGCAGGTCTTCTCTGACCCGACCTATCATTGATTTGATTTTAGGGACAAAATAATAGTAACCATAAAAAAGTTTTCATGAAAAGTAAATACAAAATCATGTCACCCAGTAAGCCATCATTTCATAAAATACAGCAAAGCCCAGAAAATCACCAGATACAGTATTATGAACAAAAAACCCTGAGTGCATTTAAATTGTCAAAAATATAATACATTACATATAAATGGAAACAGAAACAGGTGTGCATATATTTCATGATTTACTTTCATTGTTTTTCATACACTCCCATCGACTTAAATCAGAGAAAAGCTAAGAAAGGGAACAATGATTGAGTAAAAACCCTTCTATTTAATGTACTACGCATATTAATCATTTCCAAATTCTAATTTTCAAACAAATGAGTTTGCATTTGTAAAGTAATTACTCGGTTCAGTGATTTCTTTAGGAATTAGTTACAATATGATGCTTTGCTTAATAAATGGATCACATTTACATTTTGTGAATGGATATTGCTGTGGACTGATTTATAGCAAGTGATGTGAATTTAGTTTAAAAACCATAATTGATGGTGGGTTCACAGAACGCAGTTAATACTTTTGAACATGATAAAACTAGCAGGTTGAAATGTGAAAATGTGCCGTGTTTACTTTAAAAAAAGGTCACCCACTCACAAAAGGTTGCATAAACTCAAGCAAACTCAAGCCTAAGTTGATTAGGCCTCCCAGGGGGGTAGTGGGAGGGTTTAACCCTTAATTAGAATAGTGGTTACTACTCGCTAAGGTAATTAAGGGGTTACTGGTCAGTAGATAGTATTTTAATGGTTGTGAATCAGCCCTTTATTGGATGTTGGTACTGTACCACTGAGGAGGAGGAGGAGGAGGAGGATGGCCTTTATGCTGGCAGGGGAATGTGCTACTTTTATTTATTATAGCGCGGAAATTAATTGCCAATGTTTGTATTTGTGTAATCATTGAGGGCATTGTTAACCACAGTTACAATCAATGGATTTGATGGATTATGTTTGATTTTATTATAATGTATATTTTATTGTATTTTGTAATGTGTCTTTTCTATGCTTCTCAATGGGCAAAATAGCTATTAGCAAGATCTGACCAACAGGGCTATTGCCCATACTGTGTTTGGTATGGGGGGTGTTTTGTTGTGGATAAAGGAGGTAGGTGATGGGGTAGTTGCCCCAGGGAGGGTGGTTAGGCCTCCTGAGGAAGGGGGGTAGCAGTATGGTTAACCCCTTCTTTGCCGTAGCAGTTATCCACTAAGGTAATGAAGGGGGGTGATTCATGTATTATAACTGTTACTTTATTTTTTAATTATAGCTTAATATTGATAGCCACATTGGCAATCAAGGCTCTCCATTGAGAGGGTGTAGTTATACACAGTGACAATCAATGGTTTAAATGTATTTTATTTTTGGGGTATTTAATGTCTATTTTGTTTTGGTTAATGTCCAAAAACACTATTAGCCACATTTGGCTAATAGGGATATTTAGCATTGGTCTTGAGGGAGGGTGATTGGTGAGGCCCTTAGCGGTTAGCCACTAAGATAATGCAACTTTCCTTTTAGTTTATTTTTATTTTTAGAACATAGGATTTAAGGACCTGTTTAAATGTCCCGGGTATGTGGGCCTGTGACATAGGAGATTTAAACTTGCAGAAGATACCAGTACCCCATACGGAGTCCTCTAGTTGGGAAGCAGGTGGTCTCTGGACCTGAAATAAATGCGGCTCAGCTCCAGGGACCCCCTGCATCAATGCTGCGTACTAAATATAATAAAAAAACTGGTGATATCTGCTGTAATAGCTGTGTGAGAAAACACAGAGAGTGGGACTGCTTCTCTCTGATCTCTCAGTGCAGCTCTTACAGACTGGTTGAGACCTGGTAGGATTAACGCTGAGGGTGTCCCATTCAGAAGCAGGGACCCCCCAATGCATTAATCCTTCTGGGAAATTCACTCTGTGTTGGACCGTGAATGTGCTTTTCAACGATCACGGACACACTTAGGCCACGCTCCACCCACTCCAAGTGCTGCACAGCGAAATTAAATCTGTAGATTTAACATGATGTTTCATGGTGATAAAAAGGGCAATAAGGCAGTTAAATAAAGTTTAAGCCAATCCTGCTGTCCCTTTCATCACAGTTACTGCCTTTACCCAAGTAGATTGCCTTTAAATGTACTGTCGCGGCCACCTTTATTCTAACACTTACCCGGATAATTCCGGTGCTTGTCTCCGTTTGTATCGGAGTTTCCCGCGCGGCGGCCGCATTCATCAGATAAGCGCTAATGGCGCTTATCATTGAAAGCGCCCGCGGCGCGGAAAAACTAAAAAAAAAAAGCCGCGCGCAGCCGCGTTTTAAAATTCCCGCGGTGGCGGCCGCATTAGGATAAAGGCGGCCGCCACTGTACCGCATTGGCCCGAATATAGTGTTATGTTTTTTCCAAAAACTGTACTCGTATTATATGCGCAGCCTATTCACCTTTTATTTTTTCATGTAGAACACCTTCAAAACTTTAGGGTCGTTTATTTGAGAGGCCGTACTATATTCGGGCCAATACGGTATATTGCCAAAACCCTGTAAAATTGTAAATCTTTATTGTATATTTAAGGTAGTGGTGCTATTTATGTTATGCTCTAATATATGTGGGGCTGCAGTATGACCATTCTGGACATAGGGGGCCAGGTCAGGGGACCCTTTCTCCCTGAGACCAATGCCTTCCTCTTGGACAATTGATTTCCCTGGGCCTGTGGGCAGACACCCATGAAAGGGCATGTAAACCTCTATTTCCAGCCAGTTTTCCAGGCCTTGGAAGGTCCAGGCCTTGGGAGGGTCAGGAATCTGTGAAAAGTTGGGACCAAAGGACTCCACTGATTTGGCACACATACCGAAAGTTGTGCCCTTTTATTTACTGCCAAATCAGGGCCATTCAATCCATGCTTCTGGAACTCCAGTTCGAATGATCTAGTCTGGCAATGGCGACTTTAGTTACCTCTCTGATTGGCACAACCGTATCTTTCGCTCAACCTGATGTCATGATTGGCAAATGACCAGACCTGTAATCGCTCTCCTCTCTTCTGTGATTGTCCCATTTGTCCCTTCAACTGTGCTGTTATTGGTTGTGCTCAGCTTCTTCGAGTATTTGAATGGCACTTAGATTTTAAGCTCTTTGGCTTAAAAAAATAAATAAATAAGGCGCATTCTCTTAGAGCTTTTGATTCTTGGCTGAGAAATGTCTTTGCCGTTTTCACACGCATTTTCATGAGTGATAAGTCCTGCATTGTGATTTCTGAAGAATAACTTCACTGCCAATGTTAATTGCAAGTCAGAAAAAAGAAAAAATGCACATTATCTTTGAGCCTTTGATTCTTGGCTGAGAAATGTCTTTGCTGTTTTCACACGCATGTGCAGGGGTGATACTGTAAGTCCTGCATTGTGATTTCTCAATAATTACTTCACTGCAATGTTAATTGCAAGTGAGAAAAATAAAAAAAAGGCATATCTTTTTTTTTATTTTTTATTTCTCGACAAGGACTTAATAAACGATTGATTTTTAGAAAACATAATGTAAATTTTTTACATTCATAAAATCACTTCCTTTTTATTTCTTTAGGAGGTGGCATACACTTTTTTTTAAGGAGAGGGAATACTATTCAAAACCTTCAAATTTGAGTAGGCTTGATCTGCTTTTCATGCTGTTTATGGAAATATCACACACACAGAAACATGTTCTCAGAGAGTTTTAACTTTTATTACATTTTTAATCAGTTCAAATGAGTTTCATTCTACTGTTATCACAGCTTTAGCCAAACACGGCTTAACTTCATTGCACCTTTCCCCACCCCCTCAACCTCCCAATCCAAGGAAAATGCATTCTACAGTACAATACTTGATCTCCACACCTCCCCTGGCCATAGGGTTTAGCTGAGTCACATCACTTGGCGTAAATGAGCCTTGATTTCTTTTGTCATTGAGAGAGGGGGAGGGGAATAGGACAAATATTGACTGTTATTATGCACACAGTACAAAAAACTTGGACTTTTCCCTCCCTTTATTGCAGTGCTTCATCGCCTGTGAAAGAAAAAAAATGGCTTCAGGATTAGGGAATTGAATGGCTTGACTGTGTAACACTATTGACAGGTACATAAAGTGAATAACCTATAACAAACTGTACTTGTAAACTATAATTAATTATTAGAAATAATAGGTAATACACACATGTCTAATACAAATAATGCACGTACTGTATATACAGTAATATATACTGTACAATGTGGAGAGAGTAAACGCAGATACAACATGGTTAACATTCAATTACAGTACCTTTAATATAAGGCTAACACCGAAACAGGTTATTGTCAGTACCACACTTACATGTACTATACTTACTGTATCTGTACTTACCTTACTACAGTACAGTACAGTACTTTACTCCACACCGGTGGCATCCCCATAACGCTCTAAAAGCATGGGCAAAACTCTTTTAATAACGGTTTAAAACAATGAGAAACATTTACTGTACACTGGAACACTTACTCCACTAGCGTCTTAATCCAGATGATCCCCCTGGCAAGAATATAGGAAGAAGAGGCGATATGTTTAGGGTCATTGGGCCTCATGCAGTAAGCGTTGATAAGGGAAATATGGCCATGTTATAGCCAAAATTGGGTTTGAGATTCAGTAAGCGCCGATAAGTGCTTCATATCGCCAGGTTTCGGAGCCGATAATTTGGTTATGGCCAGTCGCCTGCCGATAAGCCTGTTTTCGACACTGATCGCCACTTTTTTAAATCGGCTGGATTCAACAAAAAAAAACAGCTTATCGGAACTGATCGGCACTACGAAATTGAGATGTTATGGCCGATTTCTCCCGCCAACTAAAGTTGGCAGTTTGGACGGGAGAACGATCGCTAAGGCTGCCGGAACGGCACTTAGAAAAAAAACATCTTCTGTACATCAATGGAAGTCAATGGAGCGGGGACGTATAACAGTATAGTACTGTTTACGTTTCATTGCTCACAATACAAGGGGGATTTGCATTACAGTGTGGGGGCATTCCCTGCATTGTGTCACAGCTGATGTGTCTTATTTGCATAACATTCGACTTTTACATGTTTTCAGCATTTGCGGGTCACATTACTCATCATGTGATGATGTGGCAAGGGAAAATACTATACTACACTCTTAAAGGAGAACCTCACATCATATCACACATTTTACTCAACTCAGCGACAATTATTTACATGATGTCACACATGTCACACATGTCACTCATACACAGTATATTCATCTTCCTTTACATTACACAATGCTTGTAATGTGACACGCATCTTTAAACGTTCATGTACATCTGTCTTCTCATGTTTACATATACTTTTGGGTCCTCCCTATTTTCATGACGTCACTTATTGGACGCTCAATCACATTGCATGTTTACATTGTAACCGTTGCATTACAAGCACTTCAACCTAACTTATACACACATGTACAGTAATTCATCATTGGGACACCTTGTAAACTCATTCTATACCAACTATCCTCCTTACACAAATGCATGCATATGCACACGACTATTCATTGTTGCCAACATGTCACAATAACATGGATAATTACACATGTTACACAAAACTTTTCCCACGTCAATCTCAGCCTTTTTGTCTCATTACATGACTGACTCTTGCGTTCACAAGTGTTACATGCATTGCACATGCAACTATTTATTTGCAAGCAATCTTTGTACAAAGCTTCACGTCACATCATTGCCAAATATCATCATTCCCTGCAGAATACACACAACAAATACTTAGAACAACAAGTGCACACAGCTTGCCACAGAAGTACTTTATTATGTTAATGTAACACCTTGCATTTTACTATGTCACCTGACATCATCACATACCTATTTAAAGGACGCACATTACCTGCTCATTCACAGCTACTCATTTCAAAATGTTGCGAATGTTTAGGAGACGGAGGAACATTCTTTTCTATGACATGCTTGATGATGAAGACAATCATATAGGGCAAGGGAGGGACACACCGAGGGACAGTGACAGTGACGCGGATACGACAGGGACAGGGAGAGGGACAGGCCGAGGGACAGGTAGAGGGACAGGAGATCAGAGGAGAAGACAGAGGAGACAACTTGTGCCTCGTCCGCGTCTGTACAGGGAGAGAACCCTGTTAGATGGGATGAGTGAGGAGGAGATTGTAAGTCGCTATCGTTTGAGTTCAGCAGCAATCTTAGCTCTTTATGAGGAGATAAGGGGAGATTTAGATTTTTTCACAGCCAGAGGTCGTGCAGTCCCTGGGCTTGTTAAAATGCTGTGCTCATTACATTATCTTGCTTCCGCGTCATACCAGACAACTGTGGGCATAGTGGGCGGGGTCTCGCAATCTACATTCTCGCGGGCCTTGACCCAGTTTCTCTATGCACTCAATAGACGCGCTAGGAATTATATTCATTTTCCTACAGAGGCGACAGAGTGGCTGGAAGTCAGGACTGGCTTTTATAATATAGCAGGGATACCATGTGTGCTGGGTGCAATCGATTGCACACATGTTGCTTTGATTGCACCTAGTCAGAGTGAGCATGTGTACCGCAATCGGAAGCACTACCATTCACTCAATGTACAGGTGGTATGTGATGCCACGATGAGGATAATGCATGTGGTACCCAAGTTCCCTGGTTCCAGTCACGATTCCTCTATCCTGAGGAACTCTTCAGTCTTCCATGCGTTCGAAGAGGGACATTTTGAACCTGGTTGGCTGCTGGGTGAGTACATATTTACATGTTCTAACACAAAACACATGTTGATTTAGGAATGTTGGCATTGTACAATTTGATCACTAATGTCAGCTTATGTGTGCTCCATTCATTATAGGTGACTCAGGATACGGAATTAGGCCGTGGCTCTTGACTCCGGTGCTAAACCCTCAAACTGAAGCAGAGGACAGGTACAATGCAGCCCATATATCTACAAGATCTGTTATAGAGAGGACATTTGGCCTACTCAAGACCAGGTTTAGGTGTCTGGACAGAACTGGTGGGGCTCTTCTATACAAGCCTCAAAAAGTGTCTGATATTATCCTTGCCTGTTGCATTTTGCACAATGTTGCACTCAGGCACAATGTACAGTCAGACCTAGCTGAGGCTTTGGTAGACGAGCATCCCACCCATGTAGCTGCTGAAAATGAACAAACAGCCAGTGGTGGCCAGACACGACAGAATCTCATCAATTCATTTTTTTCTTGTAAGTACAAACTCATATGTTCCTAGTACTACTTTTATAGTTTAATTATGTTATATTAACAATAATGTTTCTTTATATAACCTTCTGTTAGGACACAGATGAATATGGGTTGCACACCTTTCTTTTCTCTGCTGTGTGCACAAAGGGATGTGGCACCGGTATGTTATTGTTGCACAGGTTATAGAATCCCTCTTCAATTGTACTTTAGTTGTGTGTATGTGAATACAACTTGGGTAACAAAGCAATAATATTTTAGCATTGTGTTATTCCTTATGCTAAGACAAAACACATATTATGCCCATAATCATTCATGCTTCTAGTATGCTTACATACAATGTTATTGGTGCAGTGTAACATGTACATCCAGATGATGTGTACACCAGGCTGATTTACATTTTGAATGTCATGAAATATACATGGTGTTGTACATTTAACACCAAATACACACTTTGCTGTGTTGTTTACGGTACTGAAGATGGCATGTCAATGTTTGCAATTTATATATTGTTCCTTTGCATTATAGGTATATCTCCAGTATGACTGATCATGGTATGTATATTTGCTGACATCTCTCATAAGATGTGGCTACCTCAATCTTCCTATAATTATTGGAACTAAAAACCCAACATATTGGTTTAAACACAAATGTTACATATATGTACTTTCTGTATCATGTATATGCATTTAGCTACTCTTGAGCTTTCATGTGCATTGTATTACAAAATGATTACTCACATTTCATCACATTTTATGTAGGTTTCCTTATAATTTCCATTAATGTAATATAGAGGTGGTTGGAGAAAAGGGGATAACTGTACTTATTTGTTTACTTACGGGAGCACATTCATCACTAGCATAGACACACTTTTTAAGACAACTGTTTGTGTCTCTATCAATTGGTGTAGGATCCATGTATAACACCGACAAATGATAACACCAGCTTTATTATGGTAGCTTATATCATCATATTGACTATACTATGTATTTCTAAACGATTAATAAACACAGTAAACTATAGTTAGTTAGGTTAATGAAATATACACAGAAACGTACTTCATAACATGATGGTGATGTCATATTCAGAACATCATGCATTGGAGGGGACCATAACATCTGGCCACTAACATTATTTGCTACAGTCCCAAACCATTTTATCTACATACCCATGTAACAAGAGATTTTAAAAATAAATGGCTACTTGGTTGTAAGTGTCCTTTACATTGGGAGAAGGAGTGGCTCACTGAGTAAAGACACACACTGGCACTGATAGTTTGAAGCAGGGGAGTCTGGTTCAATTCCCGGTGTGGGCTCCTTGTGACCTTGGCCAAGTCACTTTATCTCCCTGTGCCTCATGCGGCAAAAAAACATTTGTACGTTCCACGGGCCAGGGACCTCAGGCTGAAACATGTGTCTGTAAATCGCTGCGTACAACTAGCAGCCCTATACATGAACATGCTCATATTATTATTATTATTGTTACATAGTTTCGACAGTCATACGTTCCATTACATATTAGAATACACAAATGTGTTAGCAGAGTGGGAATGGTTGTTATATATAAAACACACCATGTCATAAAATGTTAGTAGTCATTAAAGAACACTCAATAAAAATTCATGAGGCACTCTTTTGCAACATCATTATGTTAATTAAGTGCTTATGCAATATAGGCATAAGGGTATCACATTTTTAATTGTTTGTTAATAAGCGCTGCAAGCAATATAAAATTAGTTCCATATGTAGTATAGTAGTCGGTGGCTCCTCCTCACAATCATCTCATATAAAGGTAGACTCTTCTGAAATCATACATTGATCCGATTGTATCTTCCCCGACATCTCTGAAATACAGCAAACACATGATGGTCAAAGATGGCACCTTACTAGATATGCATCCGTGACAACGCGTTACGCAGCTCTATATGATTGTGTAGATACACACGTCACTCACTTATATGTTAGAAGTAAAACTGTTCATCAGTATGTAATGTTTCTTTAAATTTGTAGCAGGCATAACTATGTATAAGAAGTGAACGTTGCCTGTATACTGAAAGATGTGCGCGCACATCTTTGTGTGCGCACGCACTTCACGCTTGGCTCCACTAACTGTTAGCGCATGCGCAAAACAAAGCGTACGTTGTGCGTTCAATACATGTTGAAAATACCAGTAAACATAACATCTTTATTTCAAATACAATGAAGACGAAACTACATTCGTTCTAAACGAGTACATCTGTATTCTTTTTAAACAGACGTGTTTGAACAGAAAGCACGGCCGATAACACAATGCGCAAATGCAATACGTGTGACGTCATGTTAAGCCAGCGTGAAACGCACGCTAACACTCCTCCCACTCAATTAACATTCGGCTAACGCCCAGGGTACGCCTACAAACACTGAGCCGCACGCATCACACACTGCAGTTACCGTTACTATAACAAAACATGACAGCCAATAGGCTTTGAGGCGCGCACGTCGCTTGGGGGCGGGACTTACATCACTAATCCTTTTTAAGGACGCCTTGGCCCATGACAAGGGTCCCACGTCATACGTGGTGGACCCGGTTTTCAATGTTGTAGATGTTGCATGATAACAAAACAGGTATGTGTTAGAGTAATGGTAAAATGTTGCTAATATGTTTAAAGGGATAGGAAAGTACGTATATTTATTCCGTCAGCAATGTGTACTACTCTTTCAGGTCCTACTATATTGTATTAGGAAACAATTTGTTTGTGATCGCTACATGTTATGCAGTCTGCAATGTTACGCTGTATCCACGCATTGAAAGTGAAAATGGTGGTTACAAAAAAAAAAAAATTTAAACGCAGAGTCAACGCATAACGATTGTTATATTTACCATTCTTCTAGAATTAACTCTTCGCCTGGCTGCAACAGGTCGCTCCAGAAATGCAAGCCATTTTCATCCACGCTTAACCCAACCGCTGAATCCAGTATGGCACATATCTCCTCCAGGATGCGCTCATAGGAATCGCCACTGCTTTCTTCAAATAATTGGTCGGGAGGTAGGTTCATTTCTTCCGGTTCCCATTCCAATGCAATTTCAGCTGAAAGGCTTGGTACATAATCATAGTACTTTTGTTCTTGTACAATGTGGGTTTCAGGAATGGAGGCTGCAGATATTGCAGCACGTATCGATTCAAACGGATCAGTAGTAGCGGATACATTGCTATTGCCATTAGGAATAAATATGCCTTTCACGACAATATAAGTGCCGTCTTTCAGGATAAATTGTTTTTCCGGGGCAATCTTCCAGAAACCATAGGTGTGTTGTAGCTTATCCTGGTCACGTTCAAAAAAGTCATTACTTGATAAAGTGAATCTTATTGAGGAATTAAAATTCCGTGCATGCTTACGGTCTTGGTAATAAGGATATTTTGCTCGAATGAAATCATCGATTTGGCGTGTGCTTGCTTTCTGTCCGCGACTGTTCAAGATGGCTTCACAGATCATGTACTTATACCCTAAAAGGGGATTAATATTGTTAACGAATTCATCAGCCATGTCTGAGTAGCACAAAAGCTGTGTGCAGGTCTGTGTTATTTGCTCATCAAAATGAATGTGCTGAATGGCTAACAAACTCCTGTTTTTCCTTGTCAAGGTCAACAAAAGTAACTACTTTGACTCCTTATTTCAAACGCCAATTGGATTTGTTTGTCTAATTGGGTTAACAGTTGTGGTTCGTGATATGGGACTGTGGGAGAAACATTTCTCCTTCTTTTATCTCGTTTGTGAAAAACATCCCTAGACTGTGAATGCGTTCACATAGTGTTTTTTTGAAAACTAACAAAGACCAGTGTGTGAAAATATTTCTTAGCCAGGCATATCAGTAAAAACACACCTGCAAAAAGAAATGTTTTTTCCCCGCTTACATTTCTGTGTGTATGTGAAAGTCTGGTTAACTCCCTGTCTGCATGAGTTTAAATACGTGTGTATATATATATATATATATATATATATATATATATATATATATATATATATATATAAATATATCTCTTATAAAAATATATATATATTTATATATAATATTTTTTTTTTTTTTATATTGCAGGAGTACACACAACATTGATGGCATTAAGTATACCTTGTATGAAACCTATTTAAATGGTGAGAAACATGATTGAATGAAGTAATAAACATTTGTTTAAGCACAATACTGTTAGAGTCTCATACTTAGGATATTTCTCAAACATTAGGCCTGTATTATTAAAATAGTGTTTTCACAAGGAAGCATGAAGTGTATTAGTTTGTGTATACCAGTTTATATAGTACTATATATATATATATATATATATATATATATATATATATATATATATATATATATATATATACACACATATATACATATATATATACACATATATACATATATATATACACATATATACATATATATATACACATATATACATATATATATACACATATATACATATATATATACACATATATACATATATATATACACATATATACATATATATATACACATATACATATATATATATATATACACACTCACACACTCACACTCACACACTCACACTCACACTCACTCAGTGTGTGTGTGTGTGTGTGTGTGTGTGTGTGTGTGTGTGTGTGTGTATATATATTATTATACATTCTGAGATGTTATAGAAACGAACACACAACTGATTAAAGGACAAAATTACAATGGCCAAGCAAGGCAAAGGTAAGTAATAATTTACACATAATCCTGCTGTACACGTACAAGAAAGATGTTTGCACTTACTTAGGTGTTTTAATAATTGCATGTGACTAATATGCATATGCAATTCTTACATCAATTAACACACCCAAATGCAATGTTTTGCTGCAAAGTCAATGGCAGCTTCTCTAAACTTAGCAACTGGCTCCTGGTGGACCATTACTGAACAGACGATTACAACATAAATATTTATAACACAATTAATTATGAGTGTTAACATTTCCAAAACTTCACGTGTACAAGAACATAGTTGAAAGTTTGGAAACAACACAGTCTTCAGCATACATACAATAGTAATTAGATAATCTGAAGTCAACAAAACAAGGCCAAAGACATATTTTCTGAATTATAACATTTATTTTTTTTGTTCCTTTTGCGAGCGAGTAACAGGCCTGCTTGTTGTCTCTTGAATTTTCCTTTTTCTTTTGCCACCAACTTTAGGCACAACAGAGCCACTTTGAGTGGCCTCTGGCACTTCACGGGCAGGGCTTGTGGCCAGTGACTGTTCACCTACGGGGCTTGTGGCCAGTGACTCACCTACAGGGCTTTTGGCCAGTGACTCACCTACAGGGCTTTTGGGCAGTGATTCACCTACAGGGCTTTTGGGCAGCGATTCACCTACAGGGCTTTTGGGCAGCGATTCACCTACAGGGCTTTTGGGCAGCGACTCACCTACAGGGCTTTTGGGTAGTGACTGTTCACGGACAGGGCTTGTGCCCAGTGACACATGTGAGCAAGTTGGTAGACACTGCACAAGTGATGGTTGGTCTGTTTCATGTGTGTCTTGTTTTGTTTTTGTCGCCTCCTTTGTAGGTGTCTGCTGCTGAATTTGTACAGATGGCAGCGGTAGGATGTCATCAGGAACCTGCACAGCAATGTCTGCTACTTGACCGGTAACATTTGGGCCTGGTGAATGAATATCAGATGAATGTGGTGAAAACTGACCTGCATGAACAGATCCTGGCTGGGAGGTGTTGAATTGTGGTACATTAGTCATTCTCCAGTAATTAGCTTGTGTTTGCTGAACAACTAATGCTTCGAATGAGGTGTTGATTTTTTGCAACTGTTTAGGCACTTCAATGAAGACTCTGTGGAGATGTGCCAATTGTGATACTGTTTCTTCCTGCAGTCCAATCATCCTTTCCAGCACTGTCATCATGTCTGAATGGCGACGATTTTCTGCGTCCACTATTTTTCCCTCTGAAGCTACAATTGCATCGTATGTGGAAGTTGATGGACGATTTGGCGGTACAACAGTTTCTATTGGCACCTCTTCATGGTCACATGATTGTATTTCAGTCTCTTCTGTGGCGTCATCCTCATCATACTCATCATCCTCATCACCATGATGTTCTAAAAAGAAATGTACACATTATTAAATGGCATGTTAATGTATGCTGTGTTACTATGTAATTGTACTGTGTCCTAAGTAACACCTAACATGTTTGCATACGTTTTATAACCTCATTAAAAACTACCTTGACTTACGAATAATGTTTGGACTCAGTATGAAATATGAATGAATGAAAAGTTGCTCTAAACTCAGAAGTCCTACATGATAATTAACATCACTAACACAATACATGTTGCCTTACACTTAATTTTCACTGACACTAAGTAATCCTATTTAAAGAAGATGTGCAAAACAAATAATGCACATGACAACATAACATATAGAAGAGCACATATTATATGGCCAGCAAATGATACACTCACCTTCTAGTAGTGTTGAGCTGGCTGACCCAGGTGAAGACACTTGTTCCATCTCAGGTGACACATGTCCTCCAGGGGCAACTATATATAACAATAACATAAGTTTTACATTTACATGTGTAAATATTGAACAAACACTTATTGTATGTTCTGTATTTATGATTAACTAACAACATCAGTTCCTTAACCGAAAATGTGTGTGAAAGTGAACATAAATAGTTGTAATAACACTGTACATGCCTGTGTACTTAGAATTTTTGAGTTCCCTAACATACAACATACTATGTTTCTGCAGTAATGCGTGAGGATAAATAGATTAAATGAGTACATAAAAATCATATGTTGTGTAGTGATATCAGTATCATAATGTACATAAGTATCATGAGATGACCATTCACAATGGTTATCATGAAGGTGGTCATATTGCAAAAAGTGTTGTTTTTGGTAGAGGATATGTGTGGTACATTAATCGAAGATGTGGCACACCTGAATGTGGCTGTGACTCAACAAGACAACACATGCAGTGTGTGATAATGTGTCTTTGATAGTAGTTCAACTATAGATATGAGTGAACTAATGTGTGACGTACGCTTTGATAAGTAATGAGTTGTTGGGGCATTTAGTAGCTAGAGTTAAGCTTTCAAATGAGTGTGATTAACTTCAGTTGTGCTATTCAGGTTGTAAGAAAGGTATTCCCTTCCCCAAAAAGCCTAATCAGCCACACCTTTCAATGACTTGAAACAGGTGCAAATGGTGTGAACTAAGTTGACCGTGAAATGAGGCTGTAATTAGTGTGTGTGCTGAACCCCACCCCCTCTGTTGAAGTGTATGCTGTGATGAGATATTAATTGCAGCTGCTTTAACACAATGGTAGATGAGCTAAGTAGTCATCTGCAGTGTTTAAGTTATGAAAACAATGACATAACATATGATACGTGTGCCTCATTATGCTGTCTGTATATGACATAAAGCAAAAATGGACCTTTTCATAAGCAACTATAGATGTGTTAGTGCCAGTGATGTTTGTAGGCCGTTACATGCAATTTCTTTGATGCATGCTTAAAATAGGCAGTAATGTCATGTTTGTCGGAGTAAAATCAATAAAATACACAATAATATGATACATATTTCTGTTCTGTACCTGTAGCTACTAATAATTTCTCATGAACATGTGTTACACGTGTACTACCCTGTTGTTCCCCATCTTCGCCCACCATCAATTGCTTCCACTGCAGCTATGCATTTTGGGAATTCACATGTAAATGAGCACGCAATGGCACGTGCTATATTAGTTACTGCTTTTAGTAGGACTACTACATATATGTCTATTTTGAGATATATATATACAGAATCAGACATATACATATATAGATGCAGGTATGCTTATATTGTGAAGACAGTATAAAAAGCAGTGTAAATATGCAAAATAACTGTAAGCAACGACACGCCTAGTACAGTAATATTTATCACCTGCTGGAAATTGTGACGGATAAATTCCAATGTCACGGTCACCAGCCAAGCCTTCCACGACGACGGTAAGTAATTTTGGCCGAAGCAGCTCCTCCAATGGAGTCAATATGAGACGTTGTGGTGTGGGCCCACCTCCAGTGCCAGTAGCATGCACGCGTTGGTCTTGTATTTTCTTTTTCAATTTGGACCTAATATCATCAAATCTTTTCCGACAATGATACTTGTCCCTGACACTATTCCCACAGGCATTGACACCAATGACTATTGTGTCCCACATTTCTTTTTTGCTTGCTGCACTTGTCCGCCCTTGAAAAACATATAAAAGATATGAGGTAAATTAATAATAATATAAGCACCAGTTTCCTACACTGCTAGCTGTTCCAAGAGATAGCAAACATGCTGTTTTATGTGTAATATGTGCAGCACATGAGCATTCACTACTAAACCTATACATGTAAGCAAGGTTGCATTCATATTGTATGCAGTTCTGGCAAATTGACCGGCTGTGTTTATTTGTCCTTGTAAGGCATGATAAAAAGCTGTGTTTCCACACTAATGAACATAGAAAGATATTGTGTACCCATATTTGCATATGAACAAAACTCAGATGACCTAGGATCACATGTATTTGAATAATAAATGTAAAGTTACACTTACCTACTAAATGTCCATAGAGACTGTCATAGTGCTCCAGAATGCCAGTGACAAGAGCCCTATTTTCCTGGTCATTGAAGCGAGGATTACGTGGCTTCTCCACACGTTTTTTCCGAGCAGGTTTAGGGTCAGAGCTTGGCTGGTGCTGACTGGACTCTCCTTCTTCCAATGGAAGAGCCTCCAAAAGCTGGCCACCAGCAAGCACGCCACCACCAGACACCCCATCAGCAACTGCGCCACCAGCAGCACTCCCAGCACCAGCACTCCCACTCCTAGCACCAGCACTCCCACTCCTAGCACCAGCACTCACACTCCTAGCACCAGCACTCACACTCCTAGCACCAGCACTCCCAGCACCAGCACTCCCACTCACAGCAACAGCACTCCCACTCCCAGCACCAGCACTCCCACTCACAGCAACAGCACTCCCACTCCCAACAACAGCACTCCCACTCCCAACAACAGCACTCCCACTCCCAGCAACACCACTCGCAGCACCAGCACTCCCACTCCCAACAACAGCACTCCCACTCCCAGCAACACCACTCGGTGCACCAGCAACATCACTCCCCTGAACAGAACGTTCACTCCGACGCGTACTCGCACGAGTAGCACTCCCACTCCCACCAGCATCACTCTTCCCACGCTTTGCGGGCATACTTCCAGCACTCACAAAAAACAGACAAGAAATGTACAGGCAATCACACGACCCACTTCCACATATAAAACAAGACAAAGATGTAAACAAAACAACAAAGGACAAAGCTCACCCAATACACAACAAGTCTCTCAGTCAATATGCAAATCTTCAATCGTCCAGCTCTGTGCGTCTCTCTCTCTCTCTCACTCCCAACAACACAGAGAATGATTAGCAGTACACGTTGCCTTTAAATATGGCGCGCAATCAAAAACATGCTTGTTTCGCCTGATTCAGCAAGATTTGTGATTGTGCAACCTAACAGCACCCCGCCACGCACGCCGATACACCTGTGTGTGATCGGCTCATCATCGTGAGAGTGGGCGGATTTGTTTTCTGGTTGATTTTGAATGTATTCGGCACTTACTGCATACGGAGAGGGAAAAACGCCAATAACATGACTAATCGATAAGCTTGCCGATTTCACATAATCGTCGCTTACTGCATGAGGCCCATTGTCCTGGAAAAAACGGTGACCACCAGATGGGAAATCATGCCTAATGTATTGAGCAATACGGGAGACAATTTGCTCTTGAAAAAATACTTTATCCATGATTCCTGGAATAATAAAAGAAAAAACTATGAAAAAGATGAACATTAGGGTGCAGCATAAACTACAGTCGTACAGTGCATAAGGCTGCAGCATGGGACTTTGTGCATTATTTTACCCACAGAGATGATTATGCATCCTGGTCCACGTCTAGAGATCGCACCCCACACATGCATCTTTAGTGGGTGCTTGGGCCACGTCTTCAGAGATACCCGTCCTATTTTGCAAAATGCAAAAGTGGCAAATCTCTCAAGAGCTACAGTTGTCTCGTCAGAAAAGATGACATCCTGAAAAATCTCGCCACTTTCGATCCATGCCCATGCTTGGTCCACTCTTTTTATCTTGTTGGTCTCCCTTATCATAGGATACGCTCTGCAATGATAAGGAAGAATTTTATAGGGACTGTACAGGCAAACCACACTTTTAACTAAAGTACAGTACTGTACAACACTTTAGCTGTACTATCCTAACGACTGCACAGTAATTACAGTACAGTATCAACCGTGTTTTGTCACTCTGCATACTATTGCAATATACTGTACATTATTACAGTGACACTTACTTTACACGTCCATATTTCCATCCCAATTGGCGTCTCATGAACCTGATGATGGTCTCAGATGCTGTGATATTGTGACTCTTCTCTAGAATAGTCTTGACTGTTTCTGCACAGCGCTCATCATTATCCTCGCTGATTTCGTCCACCAGGCACTTTGCTGTTCTACAGTTTAAAGAAAAAGAGAACTATTTGTAAGGCCCAACAATAACAAAACAAAAATATGCATTTTAATCTGCAAGATGCTTTTAGAGTCATAAAATCAGCAGGAGAAACCCTTTAATATTTTAGTCTAAAAGTAGTACAGTAATTGTTAGGCTAGAATCTAATTGCAAAGGAAACAAGTAAACAAAAAAATGCATTTGGAAATGAAACAAGCTTATGCAAGTACTGTAATACAGTAATTACAGAATAAGACAAAAATACTTACTCTGTTGTGACTAGGGGAATCCGCATTACACTTTTTGCCTTACCATGTGCATGATAGGTGACAGTGCTTTTTGCTAAACCGTGGCCCAAAGTAACTAACCAGCGTTGGATCTGTAAAATTCTGTGTCCTTTCTTGTACATATCCTGTATTTTCATGCTGAGATCCTTTGAAATCCTTTTCCTCTGTATCGCTGCTTTAGAAAATAAATCAAGCACAGAGGAATGTATATTCGATGTGTATTCGATGTATATTCAATGTGCATTCAATCAACAGAAGTGATGGTGTCCTGCACCTCGTGTCCATGCCCGCCAATTAATTCAAATAGGGACACAGTGCATAAAAGGTGACACAAATTGCATAGTCTCCCACATGCTGATCTTTATCTGAACGAGCTCTTGATACTGTATTGTGCATTTTTTCATCTGCATCCATGGATCAACCCCAATTCTACGGACGCAGGAACCTGCTTTCTTCTGCTGTGCCGACCACGAGTAAGCGAAAGTCGGAAGCTGTTTCCAAGCCAAAGGTGCCAAAAGAAAAGGTTCCGAAGGCTCCCAAGCCAAAGAAGCCTGGCCCTTTGTACGTGAAGAAGAAAATGGCCAAAATCAACCATGATCAAGTTAATTGGCCGGGCCCCAGAAGTGCCCCTGCAGCCACTGAAGCCAAATTTGACATCCCAGACTGTTCACTGCCATCAACGAGCCACGCTCATGTACATCCCAAAGTCCCCTGCTCACCTCCTCCAGCACCCAGCCACGCCAAATTTCTACCGAAGTCCCCTGCTAACCTCCTCCAGCACCCACCGTAGCCAAACTCAATGTCCCTGATTTTTCACTGTCATCAACCAGCCACGCCGATGTTCGTCCAAAATGTTCCCTGCTCACTTCTGCCAGCACCCAGCAACATCGATGTTCATCTTGAAGTCCCCTGCTCACGTCCATCAGCACACAGACATGCAGATGTTTGTCTAGAAGTTCCCTGCTCACCTCCTCCAGCACCCAGCCACGCCGATGTCCATCTGGATGACACAGCACTCCTTACACAAGATCCAGCTCTGTATCCCGCATGATGGATATTTTTAGTGGTATCGAAATGACTGACGACTCCATCGAATAATACAGGGGCAGAATGGAGGCCAAGATGGATCGTCTTTTGGAGCGCATGGAGAATATGGATAGGTGCATGGGTGTTCGTCTCGATAAGATTGAGAGGAACATTGCGGGGCTCTATTCTTTGCTTGGAGTCCCTGCCCCTGTATGTACGACCCAGGAGCATGAGGGTGACCTGGTGGCACCTTATTCTCCCATGGAGAAACCGTATACCCCACCAGTGCACCCTCTCAATCCCTCGATTTGACCTTCATACTTCCAGGATACACACATACCCTTCTGTTTGAGCCGATGACAACCCCGGTAAGGTCACAACAGGAGGAAAACATCCTCCCAGAATCTACCCCACCTGCTGCCAGAAGCACACCTGCTCCAGCACCCAGGATTGTAATGGTCCCCCTCCAACCCTTCTCCCCCCATGCATTCCACTCCCCCCTCTCTTCCCTCCTCCTCCCCCCTTCTTCCCTCTCCAGTTCCTTTTTTCTTTTCTCCTTCTTTTCTCTCTCTTTCTCATCTTGTCCTTTCTATAAGGACATCAACTTGACAGCGCTAATAGATACGACCCCGAACCACCCGATCGTAACTGACACACCTACCATCGTAACTGACACACCTACCTACGACAAGATCTACGATTCCTTTATGGTGTGCTGAAAAGCAACTAACTGTTGTTTTCAATATCCCATGTATGTATATGAAAGCATTATAATGTATATCACTCTGTTTAATGTTCACAGATGTGGTTTGTAATCCGCTGTCCCCAAAAAAATATTTGAATCCAAAAAATTATTAATTGTTTAATGCTTATTTTCTATTTTGCATGTCGAGAGCTGGGCAAAGAGAACGTGCAGGAAAACCCCATCCTTGGTGTAGGAAAGTCTCCCGGAAATACTGCCAGATAAGTCACAGTGCTCTAAGCCATGCATGCCAAGTCCCTTCCCCCCAAACCCCAAAAACCTAATGTAAACCTCTAGTACTAATGTAAATTGCTGCACCCGAAGCCAAGCATGCTTTGTTTCCTCCCTCGCCCCCCCAAACAAAAGCAGAAGATACAGTTCTGAATAATCATGGTCTGTACTGGAGTCACAGTATAATACTTTTTTTCTATTTCTGTTTTGCATGTGCATGTCTGGAGCTGGGCAAAGAGAACATACAGTAAAAACCCCTGGTTGGTGGTGGAAACTCTCCTGGCAATACTGCCAGGTAAGACACAGTGCTCCAATCCATGCATGCCAAGTCCATTACCCCAAAACCCTAATGTAAAACTCTAATCCTAATGTAAAGTTCTGTACTCGAAGCCATGCATGCTTTGTCTCTCCCCACCCCCTCAAAAAAAGGCAGAAGATGCAATTATGGTCTGTACTGGTGTCATGGTCCTTTTAACTCCTTATAGCTTCTTTTAGCCTTTAGCCGAGGATACACACAAACAATTTTCCCAGTAGAATGTAACATTGTTGTGGCAATATTAACTTGAAAGTCTGACACTTAGTATACTGTAGCAGCACTAATACACACTGGTTGAATAAGTCCTGTATGAGTAGCCAATTACAATTCATCAGTGACTCTTGGCGTATAGTAGATCATGCTGAAAAGTTGAGAGAAGATGTACTGTAGGCACTTTTTAACCATAATGTACAAAATTAATTGATAATATAGAAAATGGTCTCTTTCTTTACAGACCCAGATGTCCAAGAAGAACCAATCATTGTGAAGAAGGAAAATACAAGATTGTACATTTTGAAGAAGAGGCGATGTTGTATTATTCTATTATTATTTTCCCCTTTATTATCCTTTCCAAATAAAAATGTTCATTCTTTAAATATGCTTTTTTGTGTGTTCATGTTTTTACTGTCTAGACACTTACAGTAGTACTATACCTAAAGTTCTTAAGGCATTTAAATATATAAAAATATAATTAATACTGTATACTGTACAGAATACAGTATGTACAAAATACAGTATAAAGCTAGAAAATTAAAGTGTTTGCTTCACCCTCGGAATCCCGGTATATCAGGTAGCTCTCGATCGGTGACACCATCCTCTGCATCATGTAAAAAATCTTCTTTCTTCTTTTCTACTTGACTGCTAAAACTCTGACTCAGTGTTTGCTACTATTTAGATACACTAACGGCAGTCGTTCTGTACTACTGTCTAGCAGATACACACTGTAACACTAGGCCTCGCAGGGCAATAACCCCACATTGTGTTCCCCAACACAGTGTCCTCAGAGTCCAACACCCACCCAAATGTGTGAGACAGTGCTGTCCCACTAAATTTGAGGTGTAGATTGGTGCACGTGTTGCTTTGAGGTACCTGCCTGGTAATGCCACATCCGGGCGTGCAGATGCTGTCGTTGGAATCCACGGATAAAAAAGGTGCTCCGCGACACCTCCGCCTCTATGGTGGATGGCTTCCGCGTGGAGTTATCCACCTTTAGAATGTCTCTCACTCTGCAGAGGATGATCTAATTGCAGACTGCAAAGGGCCAGGATGCCAACACGTCCTGGCTGTATCCCTCACTCTCTCTGGTACTACAGGGGCGTGTTCCTATCCAGTGGGCCGGTCCCTGCAGCAACCACAAGCTGAGGTGAGTCGGGGCCTAGCAGGGCCTAACATGGGTTTTCTGGCCTAGTGCAGATGTCACAGACACCTGCACATACTTCCTACCATGTCCTTGTCCCAGCTCCGACTGACTGTCCCAGTGCACGAAATGTATCCTTGTGTGAGCAGGAGAATAAAAGAGCCTGATTGGCTGTGATATATAATGTGACTCCTAGTCCCTGAGCATGATGGGGCTTGCAGTTCCCGCTGAGCCCACTCACCATTGACCCTCGCACAACATGTGCTCCACAGCCCCAATGGCTGCTTGGAACTGTAGTTCCCTTGAAGCTGCCTCTACTTTCAGCTGCACTGTGCATGCGCCAGGTCTTGTGAATGCACGATTGAATGCAACATGGCGGCGCTCTGTGGAATTAGGCCGCCGCTGAGCCTCCAGTGTACCGGAGCACTCCCTAATTGCCCACAATGCCTCCACAACCTCCCGGCACTCGCTGGATGTGCACACACCCTGCCGCTGGCACCAACGCATGTCCTTACTCTCCTGGGGGTAGGGTGACCCAGGGGGAACCCTGCTATACCACAATAAACATAAAAACAACCATTACATTACAGTACAATAATGGGCAAAATTACTATTATCCAGTGTCAGGAATCGGCGTCCTCTGCGCTCCCCACACAGAGCACTTTCTCCCCTCAGGGAGTCCCTGGACACAAAACAATCCTGCCTTACCGACCTCTGCAGCTCCCCGCCCCTGCCGCCATCACTCCCCACGGCGATTCCTCTGCCCACGCCCTCCCGCGTGCACACCTGCACCATCCACTGGCTCGGTCCACGCGCGTACACGCGTTAGGGAGCACGCTCATTCTGCACACTCTTCTTCCCGTCCCCCGGACCTCAGGCTCTGCCCCCGCACACCACACGAGCATACTCAGGTTACCAACAAGACTCACCTGGCCTGTTATGCCTGCACCAATCTGCAGTGTCTCCCTGTAGCTCTTCCTGTCCCGCCTCCGTTCCTAATTGGACCTTCCTGCTTTATCTAGCTCCTCTCTGCTCTCAGTCTTTGCTCAACATCGTCTCTGTATGGAAGTACTTCTGGATTCTCTCAGTGTTTTCACAGGTTCTGACGCGGCTTGTACGACTACCCCCTCTGGCTCTCGATCTCGGCACTCCTTGGACAACGCTCACTCTGGTAACCCCTTGAACACGGCTTGGACTACGACCTATCTCCGCTCTCCACTCCCTGACCTCGGCAAGGCATTCTTCACTCTATCTCTACAACCGGTACCGGCAAGTATTGTCTACCTTACTACACCTGGCCTAGCAACACTTTATACCACACTCTGGTCACGCTCCCTTTGCTGCGGGTGCATGTATTACCACTTCACCCTTCAGCTCAGGGGACGGGTCTGGTCTGCGGGCAGCACCGGCGTAAAATCCAGATCTGGATAATAGTGCATTTGCCCATTCAAAATAAAACATTAGCCAGCAGCATAAAGTAAATAAAACTTGCACTTACCCCTGCCTGGATGAAGGCTGTCCTCATCACCATCCTCCACATCCATGTCCTCCATTGGCAGGAATAGAACAATAAAAAATATAATCTAATGGCCCCTAACCCCTAAATCAGCTTAGCAGTTAATAACTGCAAAAGTAATTAAGGGTTTAACACCCTCCCCCCTACCTACCTTGGCAGCCTAACCACCTACCCCGGGGCCAATATCCCCCCCCTCTACCCATTGGGTGGCACAGTGGTACATAATGCCCATATAATGTGGGCATGATAAACAACTATAGCAGTCAATAGGTAACCTAAAAAAAAACAACAGTGCCAAAAAGACACAACAATAAAATAAATATTTCAAGCACCTAAACACCAGAAGAATAAAAGAACTAAAAAGCCGAAACAACACATCAATAAAATTAATCTAACAGCAAAACACAAGAATAATAAAATTAATCAAACTCCTAACAACAGAACAATTAACTAAATTGAACACCTAAACCTAAACCTAAAATTAATCAAACTCCTAACAACAGAACAATTAACTAAATTGAACACCTAAACAATCCTAACATGTAATAAAACAAGTCCTACAAAAACATAACACTATACTCAAAACAATAAACAGAAATAGAAAACATAACCATTCATTGTAAACAACCATATGCCCAAAAATGCATCACTGTATTTATCAATCCCCTAAAGGTGCATAGATAAATACAGTCAATGGGCAAACAAAAACATTAAAAAAAATACAATAAAAAACCTGAAAAATTAAATTACATACATTCAATATTCTTACCTTTAGAAGTCTTCACCCTCGGAATCCCGGTATATCAGGTAGCTCTCGATCGGTGACGCCATCCTCTGCATCATGTAAAAAATCTTCTTTCTTCTTTTCTACTTGACTGCTAAAACTCTGACTCAGGCCCTCATTCTCTCACGTCTCGATTATAGCAACCTCCTGCTGTCTGGCCTTCCTGCCTCTCACCTGTCTCCCCTACAATCTATCCTAAACACTGCTGCCAGAATCACTCTACTCTTTCCTAAATCTGTCTCCGCATCTCCCCTTATGAAATCCCTCTCCTGGCTTCCGATCTCACACTCAATTCTCCTCCACACTTTTAAAGCATTACATTCTTCTTCCCCTCCTTACATCTCAGCCCTAATTTCTCTCTATGCACCATCCCGACTCTTGCGTTCTTCTCAAGGATGTCTTCTTTCTACCCCCTTTGTATCTAAAGCTCTCTCCCGCCTTAAACCTTTTTCACTGACTGCCCCACACCTCTGGCTTGCCCTTCCCCTCAGTACCCGACTAGCACCCTCTCTATCCACCTTTAAGACCCACCTTAAGACACACTTGCTTAAAGATGCATATGAATAGCAATGGATAATCCTGGACACATGATACATAAAGCTTGGCCCCCTGCAGACGCACTTACTAGAATTCCCTCCTACAGTCTCTGTACGTTCTCCCTACCTACCAATTAGATTGTAAGCTCCTCGGAGCAGGGACTCCTCTTCCTTAATGTTACTTTTATGTCTGAAGCACTTATTCCCATGACCTGATTTATATTATATTTTTTTATATGATATGTATTACTACTGTGAAGCGCTATGTACATTTATGGCGCTATATAAATAAAGACATACAATACAATTTTCTTGAAATCCATTGAAACCCCATGTGAAATCCATCAACGGATGTTGTCTTGTTGGCTTCTTAAGCTAAAAGGAGATGGAACAGGCCTGTCACATCATGTTTAAGGGTCAAATGGTACATCTCCAATCCTATTGGACGCTCTACCAAGTGAGAGGCTTTTAAAAAAAATTAAGGATGATGACATCTCCAAGGGAGGTACGTCCCATCCTTAAAACCACATGGCTGCCATCACATGGTACTAAAGCCAATCAGATTTGGGACAATCAGATTGGTTCCAGTAACATATGACATGTTCCATTTTTTTTTAAAGGATGTGACATCACTTTAAGGGATGATGTCTTATCCTTTAAAAAAAAAATTGCCATCACATGGTACATCAACCAATGGGATTGTGAGAGTACCACGTGACATATTTTCACAATCTCATTGGTTCCTGTACCATGTGATGGCAACATTTTTTTTTTAAAGGATATGGAGTGTGGTAAAGGTATTGATAGGATTTTTGAACTTTAAAAAAATAAATTTGCTCAAACTGTAGGTGAAGCAAACTTTGACAAATTAGCACATCTCTACTCTGCATGAGTGTGTATATACAGCAGTGATAGTGACAATAATTCTAGATCTTGGATTTACTGCAAAAATATCTGTCTGTTATAATAAAGAGAAAAAAATATGAATGTATTGTCATGCTGGTAGAACAGTTACATTTATATAACATCTCTTCAGAGTGTTTAGAGTAGTTTAAAAAAAGAAAGGAACATCAGCGACGTGGAGACCTCCTATTTCATTTGCTTTCAGTGAATGACTGCTGCAGAGCTTTAGTTGCGCAGTCTAACCTATTACAGTATGTCAACCGGTGACAATTTACAGTACTAATCTATGTTTATATTTTTTAGTTCGTCAATACTATGCTAATCTGTGACAATTATGCCTACAAATATGACAGTAAACATTTTTATATTAATCCAGCCTCCTTCTGCAAAAGTGATCTGTGTATGTTTAAAAGATGCAAAATCATGCAATCTTAAAAGTATCTATTCCTATTAGGAATATTTAGTTGTAATCATATATCTAGAAATACAGTATATTTATCTGTCTCAGAAAACAGTACATAATTGAAAATGTCACTTGTGCATACTGTACTGTATGACTAAATGCTTGGAAGAGTTTAAAGCAGGCACAAACTTTAATACTACAAAGTGAAACTGCAATTACTTATCAAACTTCTTTATCTCCCTGCATGAGAGAATATCATTTTTCACTCTTCCCCATTATTTATATTCATACAGTGAATGCTTTATTGAAGATGTCAGAAGTTTAGGTCTGAATTGTTGAATACCTTGCCAGAACAAGGCTTTACCACCTTCTGAGTACATCTCATTAAAGGACAACCATTTGTGCACTTTATCAATGCCTAGTAGAGTCCTGAAGAAAATACTTATGTCAAAAAACGAGTATCCACACTTTACAAAATCCATGTTTATATTTTTCAATGTGGCTTAAGCCATGGGAGATGAACTTCTGGATATATACTAATCCCAATACCTTTTGGAATAATCCTCAAAATAAAGTAAAATATTCATAACTAACACTAAAAACATTAGTTAAACTGCTTAAAGAAAAATGTAATTTAATTCTAGAGTAATATTCTTGGAAATAAATATGTAAAAGAATATGGATTCATTAAATAAACAGTTCATGCTATTTTTGTGAGTAAACATAAACGCTAATTGAAAATGTTTATTAAACAAATTAAATATAATACTTCTTTCCTAAATTCCTTCTTTTTAAATAAATAAAATCAACTTCGGGATTGATATGCTAAAATAATACTATTTTTTTTTCACCAGTGTTTGCCCGGATCTGCAGGACACTCAGGAGACTGAGAAAGATATCACCAATAACCTTTTAAAGATTCCCAGAATAAATAGTCTCTAAACCATAAAAGAGAAATTAAAGCAAATCCATACATGTTCAAGGATACTTTCGACTTGATTATTGTGGCCACACAACTCCGTTTTGGAATTTCTTTCACATGTAGCAAAACTCACTGTCCTTGTGGCCACATAGAAAAATGTGGAAACCTGCTACCACAAGGACAGCCGCAAGGACAGCATGGTCTGCAGTCCACAAAGATTAACACTGCGGAAGTCTATGTTTTTGAATGGGACCCCGCAGCTTTAATCCTTCGCATGATAGGAATTAGAATACCAATACTTACCTTCCAGATGAGCTACACAGCCGCCCACAGCTGTGTCCCCATCTCTCTGTCTAGAGCCGTGCCTTCACCGTGCAGGTATGATGCAGGGCTGTATTTCCTTCCCTCTGGGTATACGTAGATACCCTTATATGTATGTATTGTATATCATGAGGGGAGGCTATTTGGCCATATTTGATCATCCTCTGTACATCAGCAAGTGGCTTCACAGGACACGTAACACTGTCTCCTTTACTGATGTTCAGTAGATGTCCAAATATGGCCATAGAAAGCTGTGCAGCTCATCTGGAAGGTGAGTATCAATATTATCTCTCTGCAGATGTCTGAATAGGATGAATGCTGCAGGGTCCCAATCAGAAGCATGGAACCCAGCAGAGTTAAAGCTCCTGGGCAGCTTATTGTTCTCGGGGCTGCAAGAACTGTAGCCACAGTGAAGCCGCACCGAAAAAGGGAAAATCTCGGCACAGAGGACAGTAAGTGTTGCTACATTTGTATATCTTTATGTACAGCGTTCTTGGGAAATAGGGAGGGGCCACTTATTACCCTCAGGATCTGAAAGAATCAGAGAGGCTCCAGGAATGTCTAGGTATGATGGACAGAGAGAATTTGAGCAAATATACTAGCACTTCAATAACGTCTCTTTGTGGTGCACACATATGGATCTCTAAGGAAATGCAAATGCAAAAAGGGGAAGAGTCCAGGTAGTGATAGAAAGTCTGTGTATAAGTTCTTTAAGCAAATATAAACCCATGTTTCTTCACATTTGGAGCTGGGAAATTTTGCCTCTCGCTATAAACTCTAGTCTACATAAACTGGTGTGTGGAAACCTGTGTACGTGCCTACGTGTTTCGCGGAAAGCAGCTCATGGATCAACAAGCAAAAGTTTGTGATGCTTGAGAGAGTGTCTGCGGGGATCGATTGCAGTCCGGGAGGATTAAGGCTGTGAGGTGGGGGGGGGAGGGGAGTCCATGCTTCCGAAGGGGGTCCCAACAGTGTTAACCCTTCACTTGATCATTCAAGCTAAACAAACAGTGTTGAGGGCTGTATGTCAAACCCCCGTGATAATAGATGATTGAATATGGTCCTATAGTATTCCTCCTCATTGCGTAGCTACCCATATTCGGTTATCTACATCATCAAGGGGGTTGAACAGTTTGAAATATCCTTAGTCCTTGCACAGAGACTGCTTCTTACCTCAAGTTTACTGAGCTGCTCTTGGACTGTGCAGAACACCTCCACACTGTTTAGCTTCCCAACAGATGGCTCTGAAAGATTGACGCTTTGGGGGCTCCCATCAAGAAGCAAGGGCTCCCTCAGCATTAATCCTGTTCTGGGTGTTCAGGAAAAAAATAGTAAATACACACACACAGGTATATAATAACACGTTACTGAACAATAACAAGCGAGCTGTACTCTACAGTATATCACACACCACCCCAATACACCAAGTGAGTGTTCCCAAAGTATATAGGGTATTTGGCCCCAATACCACTGATGTCCTTGTTCTCCAATGTCAGGGCACACCCGAAAGTGTGTGGAATAGCGCTATCTCATGAACAGTAGTGCACTTGATGAGGTACCTGCCCAGGCACTCCAGCACCTGGGTACTGCCGAATAACAAATGGGGATCCGCTAATACAGCGATGTCGCCATCTGCGAAGGCATCCACCTCTGCTTGGGGTGAACTCCCGTTGGATGGTCTCACCTTTAAGAGTTTGTATTGTGAGTAGTTTGGTCTCAGACCACAGGTCGCAATTCACCACGCAGCGTATTGACACAATACCCTAACACTGCTATAACTATGGGGAAATGTCCCTATCTGGAGGTCTGTCCCTGTACCAGCCACAACCTGAATGTGCGTGGGGCCTATCTGGGACCTATGGGGCAATCTGGGCCTAGTTCGGGAGCCAATGACACCTGGACACTACCTTCCCCTTCTGAGCCCTTGCTTCAACTGCCAGTGCGCGGTCTAAGCCTGCAAAAAGTAGCAAAACTCTCATCAGAGGATCCGAACAGCCCTATTGGCTATCCTGCGCCCGTGACCATTCTCCTCTAGCATTTTGGGGAGTGTAGTTCCCCTGTGGAGTCCCTCTCAAGATGGCCGCTGCTACTTTGTGGTCACCGCTCATGCTCACCCTCTCTGGAATGGCCACTGCAACTCGGAGCGCTCTGTGCATGCGTGAGCTTCTACTGCACATGCTCGACTGGCACTATGGAAAATAATGGCCTCAGGAGCACCGGAGCTCCATCTCTCCACTGCCCACACACCACCAGCACCTGCCGAAGCCGCCTGTAGCCTCCCCCTGCTCCGCTCCCACATCGGAGGTAAGGGAGGGACAGGGGGACCTGGCTACTCAATATTTTCTCATAGTACATAACTGGTTTATTAGGATATTGTAAGATATTGCTTGAACTGCAGCTTTAATATAAGCATAAAATTGCACTACATACCCCACTTGCCTACTTTAGTGGCTATTAAAGTATTTCTTGAAGCTTAACCATGACATTCAAAAATTGTATAACTGTTCTATATTGCCTATTTCCTTTCTCTCCTACTCAGATTTACTGCAATGATAATTCTGAATCAAGAAAAAGTATAAATTCTCAAATATGATATCACCATTGAGCTAGTCACTAAAAATGGCAGTTATAAAATCCTGGAAACAGGGGAACCATCACTTATACAACAAGAAGCAACTGGCAGATTATGTGAACTGGAAGAATTTACAGTATGTTTAACAGTGCACTTAGACACAAAAAGATCAATACTAAAACCTAACACATCATCTTAGTTGATAACAACAGGATGAACATTTCCTTTAGCTTAAGGTGACCTCTATTTGAAAAAAAAATAAGGATACAGTCTTAAGGAAGGATAACAATGTTTTTTGCAAATCATAAATGGTCCAAAAAAATGTTCAAATATAAATCATTAATGAGGGCTTTACTGAAAACATGGAGAAGTTTGCTTCAGTGTTCTGTTTGCATGTTGTGTAGACCTTTTGTAGTTATAAACCCCATAGTGGGTTTACTACAGTATAGTACTGTATAATGAAGGAAAGTAACAGGTTAATATATAGGAAACAATTCAAGATATAAAAGTAGTGGGTGCTCCAACAGCTCGGGAATTTGTTATTATTTCTTATCCATAAATGAGTCATAAAGGTAAAGCTCTACTATGGAGTGGGTCACCTACCAGTACAAGGTGAGTGACTAGAAAAAATTATATTCTCACTTCGCCGTAACCTCACCAGAGATAAATGTGTAATAAAAGCAGAACTCATCAAATCTTTGTAGTAAATCTTGGATGGTAATATTTCTACTTTGGCCGGCGCTGACATCAATGGGGGTGGTGCACGAATGGGACATCGGGGTTTTGGGTGTGCACGGACATGCATGTGCCCGTGATGGCATTGTGCGTGTGACCTATTTCTGTCGGGGAAGAGGAGGCACGGCTTTATGTTCTACCTCTGCCGGCCACAATGGGGCTGGTGTTGACGTCACCAGGGGGTGGGGCGCTGACAGGGGATCATGAATCTACTTGGATTCGCGTGCTCGAGGGGGCATGCAAGCGCCCCATGATGATGTAACATACTTGATTTTGCCACGGAATTTGATTGAAGAAATTCTTTTTCTTAAACTATTTAAGAGGGTCCCTGACACAGAGCACACATTCCTTGATAAAGCATCTTGTCGTGTGAAATGCGTAGGAGCCACTTCAACTCCTTTTTGTAATGTTGGATGGATATTACATTTTTCAATTTTTTACCACCTTGCTTCTTGCATTTTTTGAATTTTCTGTTAATATATAGGAAAGGCCCCAACTAGATGTTGCTTATTCTATGTAGCTTATTTCATGTAGCTAGTTCACACAATTTACGTGTGAATCCTGATCGGCTAAAGGTGTCTGTACGTTGCCAAGTTACAAGGGTATGATAGTGACATTACACAGGGGTATAAAAGGAGCTGCAGAAGTTTCCAAACTCCAGGCTCCTGGAGGACACCAGAGGAAAGAGGAGAGAGGATAGAGTGGAGTGGAGACCCACTGTCTTAAGCGTGTGGTGTTAATGGTATGTCTTTAATGTGAAAGTTTGTGTAAAGAAGTATTGTCACCTTTTATTGTTTTGCAGTTAGGGAAGAGTGTCCCTTATCTGGGGAGGGCCACTGTAATAATCAAGGTGCCAGATAATGCTATCATTCCTTTAAGGAAGACGTGTGTGACATTTCAAAGTTAAGGATCCCTAAATAAGGGTTGCATGGAAGTGTCACAGCTAAAGTTGCTCTAATGCCAACCCTTTGCATATGCACACCAGGTTGCCATAATATGGACTTCTAGGGCATTGTAAGGATGATAGGTAGATGTGAACATCAATAGAAGTCCAAGTATATGAAATAAATGCTGCACACCAAAAAAAAGTATAATAAAAGATGATACAATTACCGATGCTCCTGTGTTTGAACGATAGCCTGTAATCAATCCACTGCAAGTAGTAGTTGAAGGTACACAGGGTACAAACGGATTTGGAATAACTAACTCATTTATTGAGCCAAACAATAAATGAGTTAGTTATTCCAAATCTGTTTTTGCCCTGTGTTCCTTCATCTACAACCTCAATAGAAGTACACACCTATACAGAGTTTTGGAAGGGAAGAAGAATGTATGAATTCTGTCTTGTGCAACAAAGTAACCTCTCTGTTAAATAAAGTTCCTGGTGCCATTACATTAGCTTACAATACAAGCCGCCCGGACACCAGCACCCTGAGAAAAATATATGAGAGTCTTAGCATTAACACCGGCACCAAACCTTCTCCAGCTCACTTAGTTGTAACTCTCATTAGTGGGAGCCAGGCAAGGAGGGATTACATAAACAATGAATTGAAAAGCTTTCAGCACACAGTGGCAAAAGACTCACTAGAGAATGAACTTATTTGCTTTAATTGTTCTTGCCTGAATTAAGACAGCGAAGTGTGAGTGCAACAATGAAAAGTCAATACAGTATATTTTCCAGTAGCTAAGTGTAGCCAGGTCACCTGATGGCTACTATTCTGCCCTTGGGCTGGCAATAATCCCTGGTACAATCAGGTTGCCAGTAGTTAGTATAGGGTTTTCCCCCTCTCCATGGGTACTGCACTTGAATGACAGCAGGGGGTGGTACATCCTGTTGTAGCTGGGACAATGGGTGCCTGCCTCCTGGCTGTACGTAGAGGCAGGACTGCCCTATAGTTAGCAGTGCCTTTCCCCACTTGAGGAAGGCAGGTCACACATTGGAAAGGCTGAGATTGGGTCTTCTCCAGTCCTCTTCCCTCCGGGGGAGAGTAAGTGTGGACCATACCTCTGCTTCTGCTAAGGAGGTGGGAAAGAGCTAGGCATGTAGTGGACCATCATCCAGTGAATACTGACAGACTGTATCTGTCAGAAGAAAGCAAAAGAAATGGAAGCGCAAACCAAGGGGTAGTGGTGGAACTAAACACTTTTATAATAGGTTGTGTCCCTAAGATCACGATCCAAACCAAGAAATAATCACAATTAAAAACAAACAATATTAGGATAAATAGTGGTGTGCAAATGGAGCTGATGTGCAAATAATGCTTGTTGGGTCTCAGAGGGATTAACCACGGGAAGAGCCCGTTTTGAGATCAGAGTCCTGAAAAACGTGTATTAAAAGGGCAATGCCTTTTAATATTTGTTGGTTTGGATTGTGATCTTAGGTACACGCCCTATTATAAAAGTGTTTAGTTCCACCACTACCCCTTGGTTTGCGCTTCCATTTCTTTTTCTTTCTTTTGCATCTCACATCAGGGACTGGGGTTCCCTGTATTAGGAAGCTGCGCTACCCATTGGGTTTTGGTTATCCTTACACTTCTATTTTGCAAGACCCTATACGCTCCGGATTGGTTCATGTCACACATTTTTATTGCATTATTTTATTAATATTTTTAGTCCCCTATTTACAGTAGCACCTTATTTGGTGCACTCTATCTCTTTTTTTGCTTTTGTTTGTATCTGGCAGAAGACTGCTGTGTAACTGTTAATGCAGAGAGTAGTAATAAACCATTCCTGTTTTGCAATATACCTCCTGCCTGGTGCGTGACCTTACTGGGGGGAGAGGTAATAAGTCCTACCATGGAAGATCACCTTCAGTTCCTGGAGTCCACGGCAGATGGAGGCGCTACACTGCTAAAGAGATATGTGGGGTATGAACCCCAGAAGCCTGTTGCCGTGTCCTCACTACCATCGGTGGACGTTTCAGCCCTCCTGTTGCCAGCAGGTATATGCACTATACACCCTGTAATGAACCCTGTCTGCAATTGGGTGGGGGAATCACTGTTACATAAGCATTTTATATTAAGTGTTTTTTTACCAGAAATTTGATTGTATTGTTAATTTCTAAATATTGCTTTTTTCTTCTAAATTTTGTACTTTAAATGAGTCTACTGTAGTGTTATTTTCTGTAAACAACTGCAAAAAAAATAATTAAATTAAGAATTAAAGGTTATAGACATTACCAAATGAAGATCCCCTGTTTTATTGCTGTTTTGAGCCAAATGGTTTCAAAGTGTGGGACTTTGGCAAGCATAAATTGGGAGAAGTGATGTGGAAATGTCTTTAAAAAGTCATGTTTTGTTTTTTTTTTGTTTTTTCAGTGTTTGTCAGAATTGTGCCAGTAAAGGCACATTGACTTTTCATGTTTGGCAAAAATAATTGTGCAGTTTGCACATTTTTTCACAACTTTTTTTTTTAAAAATCATAGACAAATGTTACCTGATTTCTGAACTTCAGCAACAGTTTTCCACGTTTCTTTTTGGTAGAACTCCCAATACCAGAGAAAGTTTGTTACGGAATAAAAGGACATTTTCCCTTTTCGAAATGCTCCTGTGATACATGATGTAAAGATTTAATATGTTACTGTGGCTGACTGCAAGACTAGTGCAAGTCTAGTGAGAACATGCATCTGTGTAGTTTGTGAATGGGTTCCATTTTTTAGCCACTTACTGAACCCTCTCTCAAAGCACTGTTGTTCCCTCTCACTCCTACCATTCTTCACAATGAATATCTTGTGCTTCCCAGACACATAGACCTGCACTTCCTCACTTTTTCACTTCCATTAGCTTTTTGTTAAAGGGATGAAGTGCAGGCCACAGTCGTTCCCAGAAGGAAAAGTAATATAAAAGGTCTATATTTACCAAACAGTCTTCTATGACACCTTCTTGCCCAAGACACCTTACAGGCTATTCCTTATATTTGGCTGTAAGGTTTCTTCTAGTGCAGGAAGGTCTCTTGTGGAAGAAGATTGCTTTGTAAATGTAGAACTTGGTGGTACTACTAGGGTTCTTGTTAACAAGGCTAGGTATCTGAGGGGTTAACTTTCCTTCTCTTTAAAGTATTTCATGTTCAAAGGATTTTCTTGCCATTAGGAGATAAAAGGTGTGGTTTCATGAGAGGCTATATAATAGTGTGTTACTGTATACCGTATATAGTAAGGAACAATTTGGGAGATGGTGAAGGTAAAGCAATCAAGTCATGTGTTGTGATGTCCACTCAAAAGGTGAGTGTAGAGTATTGAAGAACACTGAAAGACAAAGCCTGGTGATCTTTAAAGAATAACTTCAATTCATCCAATTCATGATGTCTAACAATTAAAGTTTGTGCCCTGACTGAGAGAGACCTTTGAGACCCAATACACCCTTTGTGGATGAATATTTTTCTTTTGCTGATTATTTTACAGAGGAAAACTGTACTCTTGCTAGGCAAGATCTGGTGAGGGTGGAGGAGGACGGTATGCAACATATATTGAAATGATTTAAAAAAGCCTATTTCCCAAGTTTCTCTTATGTGTTCACAAGTAAATTATCTCTCCCCGTATTTGCTCATCCTCTTCGTTTTCAGGGTCTGGATGGGAATAAGGCAACATCACATTATTGGAAGCTAATGCAATGTTACATTACAATATTGTGACTTAGGGCCTCATGCAGAGAGCAGCGCTATTTAGAATTGGAGAGGGGAATAAAATTTAGCTTTATTGGAGAGTTTTTTTCTCCATATGCAGAAAGGGCATAAAACTGCATTTACAATCCTTTTTGCATATGGAGAGTTTATGAGCTATGAGCGCTGTTGAAACTAGTGGGAAAGAAATCGTTTTTTTGTTTTTTTTCTCCACCGGCCGCGGAGCGCCAGCTTCATGGTGGAGAGGAAAAATGTTGAAAATCGCGCCATTTTTTTGGCGCGAACAGCCACTAGATGGCGTTCGCGGCTCTCTGCATATGGCCGTTTTAAACACTGGAGAGATTAGGATCTCTCCAGCCGCGCGGGGAGTTTCAAGAAAAAAAAAAAAATACTTGCCATTATCTGCCTTTCTCAAGGCAGAATTCGCCAAAACATGCCGCTTTCCCTGTTAGCTCTGCTCTCTGCATGAGGCCCTTAAGCTATACTATAGCCATTGTTTTTACATATAATTAGCTTTATGGATATGTGTTAACCTCATGAAAAGTAGCTTATATTACTATTTTAGGTAATGTCACATTGTGAACCTTGATTTAATGGAGCTTTGTGGATCTATCCCTTTCTCTTGCTAGTGTTAAAGAGATAGTTTTGGTGTTGTGAATCTTTTCACAGACTTGCAAATAAACCCCAGACACGCCATGAATGAGAATGGATGTTGCCACTGAACCTTTTTGCTGCCATGCTGTATCTATTGCTCGACCCTTTGGCAGCAAAAAAAATTTAAGAGTCCAAACTTAAAGGAACAGTGGTTACTTGTTCCTTTAAGTAACACAGGAGTACAAAGCAGCAAGCAGAGCCAACTTGCCTTTTCAGCTGCCACTGCCAGCTGTAAGATATGGTAGTGGGAGGCATGGGCTTTTCTACCACATAAATGAAATGTCAATGTATTTGGCAAGTCCCGTTTACTACACTGGCGGCCGAGCTGACTCTCATGCGGCTACCCCCGCAGTGCCCCCACAGTTTAAAAATAATGCGGGCAGCGCGCGGGCTGTCTTCGGCCGAAACCGGCCGTTTTTCCCGCGCCTTGGGCGCTTTCAATAGTAAGCGCCATTAGCGCTTATCTATTGAAGCGGCCGCCACGTGGGAAACTCCGTTTTTTAAACGGAGAGCAGACCCGCGGCTAGCCCGCTATGCTCCCGGCCAGCTCCCGGCAAGCTTTTGAATGAGCTTAGCCGGGACAGCAGCTGTCGAAACACCTTCCTCTCAGTGACCACTTTAAACTGCCAAAATGCTGGGGCGAGTGGGGTAATATCTCCTGATTTGGGGGTATCCCAATGGTAATGTTCTGACGGTCCGCTTCCATAAGACCCTTAGATCAAACAATGCTAAAAAATCAACAAATGCATCAAACAGCTGCTTTAAAAAAAAATTCTTAGATGATAGGAAGATGATGATAACATCAGATACAATTGAATAAGAATTACAGAGGTTAAGTGCCTGAAAGGAGATTCATAACAGAGCATCTGTGAGCAGTTATTTCTCATAACCACAGTTCTTCCATTACTGTAGCTTCTTTGCATTTAAACTTTAGTCTGATGCTGAGTATTTCTATTTAAGATTTTCCCAGCCATCAAAAGGATTTCCAGGCAGTGCCCATCTGATTTACATATATGTTACCAATCATGGAGAACCTAAATAAAAAATGTATATATCTGTTGTTTTACAAAAATCAATTGAGACTGTGTTTTAAAATCATGGGGTGGTTATCTACCCTAAACCACAAGCTAGACAAAGTACTGTATAATAAAGAACTGAAGAACATAAAGTTTTTCCTTTAATTAGGCTTATGTAATGAAACAAAATCTGGCACCAAAAACCAGTTGCACCTGTCCATGATTATTTTTATCCTAACCAATTAAGGTGTCAAATACAGAGGTAGATGCAGAAAGGCTCCAGATAGTCTGTAATGTACAACAATAGTGGGGCATCACACACTGCATAATTTAGTGCAGGAGTGCTAAAAAATATAATTGATTGTTTAAGTTAAAGATCGTAAAAACCTAATTGGTCAGATCTTTAAAAATATATATCTTTGTTTGTTCACTTGACCTTCATACTGTTTATTCCATGATATACGCTCCATTGAAAAAGATTGGCAATGACAAAAGGTGTTGTATACAATACAGTATGTGGACTAATAAAATTAAAAAAAAATACATGGACATGCTGCTTATGATCAATTTCAGATAGTTGATTTTATTTTCCTAATTTAACAAATCTACAATCGTGAAAAATCACCATATGCCTTTAACATCATATAATTTAGACACAAATAATGTGTGTCCAAAAAATGTCTTACAAGTCAACAATTTAAAAGTTGAAAAGAGCATCGGTTTATAAATGTTCATTTCCTTTATAAATGTTAATTTCCTGTAGAAGCATTTGTTTTCTACAAAGATTTCGATCATTTTTACAGAAGGTATTCTTTTAATGTTTCTCTTGACTTAAATTTAGAAAATTGTGTGCAGCATGTTCCAAACTATAATTATAAATAATTTGTCTTTTTGGGTGCCTCTGGGATCAGGACCGCATAACCGCTGTTGATAGGAAAATAGAGGTGAAGCCCACTACACTTTCATTCTGACCATGTTCCTCTCTCTGAATTTGATCTCCCTTGAACAATGAACAGAATTCATATCATGTTTCCTAAACTTCAAAAGGGCCCCTGGAGTGCCGATCCTTTTAATGCTCAGGGAAGGTCACAACTAGGGTTAGGCTGTTGTTTTTTTCTTTTTGAGGACCAGAGATATTATGGAGCACTGTAATAGTAATCAAAAACGGTAAACACGTAACATTAACCTTATTTTAAAAAGTACATTTTTAAATATTGTTATCATGTTATACTGTTCTGTATTTTTAAGTGAAATTTTGTATTCTACAATCAGATGATGCTGGGGTTTATCAAAGTTCTACAACAAGAGACAAAGTTCCCAATGTTACATCCAAGTTGACAAAGCCATTGGATAGACTTGTTATATTTTTCTGGCTGCCACTCTATTTTGTATTGCATTAGTACATTAGAGTCCAACCCTCCTTTGTATTATTAGTCACTGTTTGGTTTATTCACTTATTATAATTATCACTTAATTATATTTGTTTTCACATTAAACATTAAACACATTGGTTCACTTATATAAATCACAATTACACCATAAGTATTACAACCACATAAGATTTATTTTAGGTGAGACGCTTTTTCTATGCAAATTCTTTAGTGTCAGGGTTTTTTCAGGGGGTTTGTTTATTGTTGCGAATTGGCCCATTGACTTACCACATTTAATTAGTTCTAGGGGATCATTGACCCTAAATCCCATGGAGGAACAGACATGAATGCGGTAAGTACTTTCAATTTATCATGCACCCCTAGGTAGCCTAACTGGGACTCAAAGGATTAATGATCATTCTACCAATTTATCTATCCATGTATTGTATCAGGACAGCCTCGCGGCGCGGTCAGTAAGAGTACGACAATGTGTTAGACTTTAAGCTCCACTGGTTTTATTCGTCCACAATAACAAAATAATGGGCACTATGTCCCTTTAAGAAAACAAAGCATAAAATAAAAACCTACTCCTCTTTAGGAGACTGACTACATTGCCGGTCCCTCTCTAATTGGCTGGCCAGCTATGCCAGTTACCAGCCCAATATATACATTTCTATTTACAAACAGAATCTCTATGAACAATGTATTTGTTTTGATGGGATATCCCTCCCAGGGTCTCCAAGTAATTCCCTCAGCAGGATTGGAACACCAGTTCCTAGTATATCTGTTCTGTCGTGGAAATGCTTTGTCTGGGGGTGAGTCCCAGCTGGTTCCAGCAGACCTGCATCCTGCCGGCCTTGGGAAACAGAGTACCTTGGGTCCTTTCTGGTTTGTAAAATGTCTCTCTTCCCCTCTCTCTGGGGAAAACAATCTCCCCTCTCTGGCAGCTTCCTGCTCTTTTAAACCTCCTGTTTATTCAGGAGTTCTGATTAGTCAGCTGTTGCTATCCTCTCGAGGAGGAGTTTAACTGCTTGTTTAGTATGCTGGAAAGCACACATACTGCACTACTCTCCAGCATATTGAGATATTGACTCCATCACAGTATATATTGAAATGCACCATTGTATATATTTTTTTTTTATGGTATGTCTATCAGTCAGCTTTCGCTACTAGAGCTTCAAATCTTACAGAGGGGGTTGTAGGGTATACAGAGGTGGTGGGGATGGGTGATGCCAATGAGAGGGTGGTTATTTTCCCTGGGAGGAGTAATTGGGGGTTAACTCATTGTCTACCAAAGAAATTAATCAAATCCTTACTTCTGTAACTAAGCAATACCTTAGTTCTATTACTAAGCAATGTTTTAGTCGCTTTTTTTTATATGCAATGGGAGTAGGCCATCTAGAATTAATAATATATTACTCTCCTTATAGTACTTAGTGGTCAGTTAGTCACGGGCTGCCCATGACTATGGGAACACTTCGGCTTGTAAGTATAGATGTGCGAATTGCCCAAATCCATTTCTCGGATATTTTCTGATGTTACCCCAGTGTTGGATTTAAAAAAATGTTGCCCTTAGTCACTTACCTGGTGCCACCCTCCTTCACCAGTGATGTGCCATTCCATTGCCATGATACCGCGATGCCATGTGTTGTCACGTTGCTGGCCACGCATGTGCAATTGGTGCTTGCCGGCCGTGCATGTGCAATTGGTGCTTGCCGGCCACGCATGTGTGATCGGTGCTTGCCAGCCGCTCCTGCGCAATCGACACTTGCAGGCTTAGCATACGCAATTGGCACTAATCTCGCATGCGCACGAGAGGCTGGCAAGTGCCAATCATGCATGCACACGAACGGGTAGCAAGGGCCAATCGCGCATGCGCACAAGCGGCTGGCAAGTGCTGATCGGGCATGTGCATGAGTGGCTGGCATGTGCATGATTGTGCTTGCTGCCCCCAAATTCTTCAACCCTTGGCCCGGGCCTAATGGGCCTAATGGGAAATCCACCACAGTGTTACCCCCAAAATCCATTTTATGGTGTAAAACTGCCATTGGATATAACCCGTGGACATTTGTACAATCCAATTAGCGTATTCAGCATTTCGTAGGAGGATTCTTAACAAACCGCCAACGGATTGCTGAATCCTCGGATTGGATTCTAAAAATCCGCCTACAGGTTGCGTAAATCCACAAAATGCAAATCGCCCTTTTTGACATTGCTCCAGGGAAATCTGCGGATCAAAGGAACTGGCAAATCCACTGCGGATTCAAATTCACAAAAAAAATGTGCCCATCTCTACTTGTAAAGTGCTTACATATTGAAAGTTGATAAAAGTCTACTCTTGGTATTTACGCTCTCTACTCCCAAAACCTATATTAGAGTCTGGATGGCAGTAACACCACGACTTTAGTAACATCACATTATTTGTAGATAATGTTGCATTATCCTAAAATAAAGCCTTTGCTAATGAACTTGCATATAATTAGCTTAGTGAATAAGGAGTTAACTTAGGTAAAATAACATCTGTTCCTGTTTTAGGTCATTTCAGAAGTTTTTGCCTTGAGAAAGGCTACCAGTGAGCAGCAGAAAAGTTGGCGTATGGCACAACATAGTAGCATTTTGATGAAAGGCCATTGTGCCCGTCTTTCGTTCGAGTCTCTATGAGTACCTAAGAGACGACAGAGAAGCCCAATGCTACATCCAACATGACAGAAATACAAAGTAAAATACTTATATATTCTCTTGAAAAAGGGTCATTTAGTTTAACCCTTTGACCAAAGCGTTATAAGCTTGCGAGCCACGACAAGGCAGACACCCGTTCGCAAGTCCTAACACTACCAGATAAAATACTAATATACCTTTATTAGATATCTGCTGGATATAGATCCAATGTGGTCTTTCTCCCTCTTAATAGAGGTAAATGAGAATAGAGGTATATTAGTATTTTATCTGGTAGTGTTAGGACTTACGAACAGGGTCTGCCTTGTCGTTGCTCACAGGCTTACAATGCTTTGGCCAAAGGTTTAAACTAAATGACCCATTTTCAAGAGAATATATAAGTATTTTACTGTGTATTTCTGTCATGTTGGATGTAGCATCGGGCTTCTCTGTCGTCTGTTGAATACATATGCCATGTTCAATAGCACTCCATTTTGACACTTAAATACATACATATATTCTATGAGTACCTACCTGACCTTTGCGAGGGGTCCCCTATGATGAGAGCACCGGCTTTCCAGTTATTGGACTTTGAAGTGATTTATTGGAGTGCTCAAGATCTCTCTTTTTGCCAGTTTTTGCTAATGTCACTTTATTTGCCACTGATTTAAAGGAGTTTAATGAATCTAGGTTCTTTTCTGTACATTTTGTGGGATATTTACATTAGTAAGAGAGATTTAATTGATTTTAAGTGAAGCTAGGAATTATTTTCTTGAAATAAAAATTACAGTATTAACATAATATTTCTTGTGGTCATTTATCTGTTTTTTTTTTCCTCCTATCAACAAAATGTTTTTACATGACATAAAAATATGGGAGAAATATAAAGGATAACACTCTTCAAAAATGAATTTGTTTGGAGACTTGCAGAAACAGTAGAACTACAGCTCAGCCCCATTATAGCACGATCCGCTATAACGCGGATCCGCTTATAACGCAGTTTGAGCGTGGACCCCGTACACACTGCACACACTCACTGCACACTGCATACATTCACAGCACACTGCATACACTCACAGCACACTGCACACACTCACAGCACACTACATACATTCACAGCACACTGCACACACTCACAGCACACTGCACACACTCACAGCACACTGCACACACTCACAGCACACTGCACATACTCACAGCACACTGCACACTCACAGCACCCTGCATACACTCACAGAACACTGCATACACTCACAGCCCACTGCATACACTCACAGCACACTGCATACACTCACAGCACACTGCATACACTCACAGCATACTGCACACACTCACAGCACACTGCACACACACACTCACAGCACACTGCACACACACACAGCACACAGCACAGCACACTGCACAGCACACTGCATACACTCATAGCACACTGCATACATTCACAGCACACTGCATACACTCACAGCACACTGCACACACTCACAGCACACTGCATACATTCACAGCACACTGCATTCACTCACAGCACACTGCACACACTCACAGCACACTGCACACACTCACAGCATCTCTCACAGCTCACTGCATACACTCACAGCACACTGCATGCACTCACAGCACACTGCATACACTCACAGCACACTGCATACACTCACAGCACACTGCATATACTCACAGCACACTGCATACACTCACAGCACACTGCACACACTCACAGCACACTGCACACACACACTCACAGCACACTGCACACACACACACACACACCGCACACTGCACAGCACACTGCATACACTCATAGCGCACACTCACAGCACACTGCATACATTCACAGCACACTGCATACACTCACAGAACACTGCACACACTCACAGCACACTGCACACACTCACAGCATCTCTCACAGCACACTGCATACACTCACAGCACACTGCATACACTCACAGCACACTGCATACACTCACAGCACACACACACTGACACACTGACACACACACACACACAGTCTCACACAGTCAAATACACACACACACACACACACACACACACACACACACACACAGAGACACACTGTCTCTTTAAGGGAGCTTGCCCTCGCAAGGTGGATGTTTGAACTGGGGCGCTCCCTGGAATGTGTGGCTGGAGAATATTTCAACGCCTAGGATATATTAAATAATTAAAAAATGTAAAAATTATGTTGTAGTGTAAAAGAGTATAAAAATGTATACTGGCCATCCCGTCTATGCTGTTGAGTCTGGATGCTGAGAAGGCCTTCGATAGGATCGATTGGTCCTATCTGAGGGCAGTACTAGGAGCATTTGGGTTCGAGGGACGCCTCCTAGAAGCAATCTTAGCCCTGTATAAAGGCCCCACAGCTAGGGTGCGCCATCAGGGCTTCCCATCGGAGCAATTTAATATCTGTAGCGGGACGCGACAGGGGTGCCCTGTCCCCGCTGCTGTTTGCATTATGTATAGAACCCCTGGCGGCTCATATTCGCCTAAGCCCAGATATAACAGGGATAGACGTAGGGGACCAATCCCATAAGGTGGCATTATACGCTGATGACGTCATCCTGACCCTGTCAAGGCCGCTTACTTCCCTGCCTAATGTCTTTGAGATTCTGGGAGCATTCAGCCTCATCTCCGGGTTCAAAATTAACCAGACGAAGTCTGAAGCCCTAAATATTAGTCTCCCACGTCCAATGGAGAAACTAATCGAACTAAGGGCCTCATGCAGAGAGCAGCGAATTTAAAAATTGGAGAGTTTAATAAAAAGTAGCTTTTTTGGAGAGTTTTATTCTCCATATGCAGAAATGTGCGAATTCTGCAATGTGTGCCATTAATGCGTGTGGCGAGTTAGAATTGGAGAGATGCGCGCTGCAGAAATGTGTTAAAAAAAAATCGCGCATTTTTTTTTCCCTTTCCTATAGGCGGCGAGCTCCATGTAATTGCCAACTTTTCTTGGCGAGGCAAATACTAGCAAATCGCGCCATTTTCTTGGCGCGAACAGCCGCTAGATGCCGTTCGCGGCTCTCTGCATTAGGATATTTTTAAAACTGGCGAGATGTAGGTTCTCGCCAGCCGCGCGGCGAGATTTTGAAAACGAAAAAAAAAAATGACGCGTTTTCCGTAACTCGCCATTTTCGGCAGTTTTCTGCGCGAATTTCCCCAAAAAATGGCGAGATTTGAAATAGCGCTGCTCTCTGCATGAGGCCCTAAATTTCAATTTTAAATGGCAGGCCTCCTCAATCAAATACTTAGGTATCCAAATTACCAAGACATATGACTCATTATACAAAGCAAATTATCCCAAATTATTCCAAGCTCTAAGAGAGGACCTGCGGGTGTGGGCGGGGTTTGGAATTTCTTGGTTTGGAAGAATTCATAGCATTAAGATGAATCTTCTGCCAAGGGTGCTTTACCTGTTCCAGGCCCTGCCGATACCATTGGTGCGGGCAGATATCCTCGCCTTACAGTCAAAGATCATGAAATTCATTTGGCACAAGAAGAGTCCACGAATTGCTAAGACTATACTAACCAGACCCACGATTAGAGGGGGATTAGCGGTACCTTGTCTGATGGCATACTACAAAGCAGCATGATTGGGTCAGATTGTCCAGAGGCACCTGGATCCGTCACTGCGGAGATGGGTGGCGCTGGAGAAAACCTGCTGTGCTCCAATTGAGTTGCAAAACTTAATTTGGCTGCCAAAACGGTGCGTTAACACAGTGGGGATGCTGTTAAGGACCATGGTGAACTCTCTGGCGGTGTGGAGGAGTTCCAAATTTAAACATAAGTTAACGACGAAACACTCCTTAATGACCCCGCTCTTCGATAACCCAGATTTCGCCCCAGGGATGGCCGGTGAGCGGCACTTCAAAATTTGGTTACAGTCAGGATATAAGCGGTTAATAAATCTGGAGGGGCCCACGTATATTAAAACATTTGAACACATCAAATCAGAAAAGGGTCTCCCAAACACCGAATTATTCCGCTACCTCCAGATAAGAGCATTTTATAACGAATTTCCAATTAGACCAGCCAGGACTAATTTCGAGCAGCTGTGTTCTAGAGCTACGGACACACGGGGACTTACCTCTAGATTATACCGGGAAGTGATCTGTCCGGGTGGACCTGACGCCGACAAACTGAACTACATGACTAAATGGGAGACAGACCTAGGGGAGACTTTAGAGGACAAAGACTGGGAGTGGATTTTACAGGCGGCGGCCAAAGCTCCATATGCTCAACGTTAAAAGAGAACGCATATAAGGTCATGATGCGCTGGTACCACACCCCATTACGTCTGTCCAAATTCGTCGGCGGTTATTCCCCACTCTGCCCAAAACAATGCGGGGAATCAGCAGACCTAGTCCACATGCTGTGGTCCTGTCCGAAGGTACTCCCGATTTGGGAGAGCATTAGAGCTTGGGCACAAAGTATCCTCGATTTAGAGGTCCCCCTGGACCCGTGGCTGTTCTTGTTGGGCAGGCGGGCCCAGGGGCTGCTGAAATCGGCACACAAATTGGTGGCACATATGGCCACAGCCACTAGGTGCGAGATTGCAGCATTGTGGATACAGCAAGATCTACCAGTCATCCCCAAAATTCGAAACAGATTATGGCAAGTTTGTCAGATGGAACAGTTGACTAGCTGGGTCAACGACTCTGGCCGAAATTTCTTAAAAGTATGGGAGCCATGGCTTACCCAATCCAATATCCCCGGGGTAGATGCCAGCACAATTCTGCAATAATAAACACAAGTGCGTTCTCTGGTGACGGAGCGGAACATACTATAACATAGGAACGTGACAGGTAGGTTCCCCCCCGACTATTAAACCTTGAACTAAGAGGAGGAGTCGTCAGGTGGCACAAAGAAGGGCGCAACACGGACCGTAAGCAGATCGTCAAATACCAAAGAACATGGTGGTAGTCCATTTCCCCTCCCCCCTCTCCCCTTCCTCTTCCCTCCCTATTGTTTATCCCCTCTGTTGTCCAGTCTTGTGTCTGGTGAGTCAGGTTTGTCTAGTCTTGTGTGTGTATGTTGTTAGTCCCTTGTTGCTTTGGAGTGATTTTATCCTTGCTGGTGAGAGCGAAAAGGGTAAACCTCGGGGAGTTTCAATTTGTTTTACTATGGGATGTGGCATAATGTATCTGTTGTGAAACCCAATAAAAATCTTGAAGTTAAAAAAAAAATGTATACTGGCCCTTTTTGTTGGTTTTAGCTGCTGCTTGACCTTGAAGAAGGAAACCCCGAGTCCTTTTTAATGTTGCAATGGAAGTGTGAAGATGGTCAGCGCAAACTCATGGACAACACGATGTTGGTGGAACAGAGTGGAGTTGAATAAAAGATGGAGTAAAATAGAATAAAATAGAATAAAACACAGTGTTTTATTCTATTTTATTCTAGCTTGCCCTCGCAAGATAGAAGCAGAAGCAGGAAGCAGAAGCAGGAAGCAGAGACAGGGAGAAGAGCTGCCAGATGCCGGGTAAGTGCTGTGTGCTGTTGCCGCTGCCCCACCAGGTCTGGGAATGCTGGGAGAGTTCTCAGCTTTCCTCCTCCGGCGGACACAGTACCACCACAAAAAAAAATGTAATTTTTTTTTTTCGGCGGCCATTTTTTCCCCGCGACATCGTTTATAACGCGGTGGTCGTGGGTGGCCCCCGAGGACCGCGCTATAATGGGGTTAAGCTGTACATCTACATTGTAAGTATATTGATTCATAGAGCATTGCTGAGAAAGTGAATAAATATATCTCTTGTGGGTAGCATGGCTCTTTCTGAAAGTTGAGCTTTCAGACAAGTTTCTAAATATCGAGACTGGAGTTTGGTGGCTAAAAGGGGAAGGTTATCAGCAATTGAATAAGGTGCCAGGCATGAAAGGGTAGAAGATACATGGTACAGAGAGGAGACAGCCTTGAGCACTGTGCAAAAGGCAAGCAAAAAAATAACAAGACATTTGAAGTGTGGAAATGCAAACTAAATTAGGATTTAATACAGTAGTTAACCCTATAGTTAATGTGGGATTTAATGGGATGCCAAATACATTTCAGGAGGACAGTAGAAGATACTGGTCTGAAGATCTAAGATGAATCAGGCATGAACGTGTACGCAATAGGGTACAAATTTGAGGGAGGAAGACCATATACGGTTGCAACATTTGAAACAGGAGACTAGAGAGTTTAATTACATTGATTGCTGGGGAAAAGGACAGATTTTAGCATGTTTGTGGAAGAAGAAGAAGCAGCATGCAAGAGCAACAGTGGAATTCAAACAGAGAATGAGAGTTACATGTGTAACCCTTTTAGGGTACCCCCCCCCTAAGTGATATTTGGGGTACTCTCCTTTCTGGTTACTCTTATGTGGTTGGGCTGTAACCTGCTGGTAACAGGAGGGCTGAGGGCTCTGCGGTGGTGTGGGGAGAGCCAGGACAGGGAACAGGAGGGACAGATTACCTTGATATCTTCCTCTGGTACAGCACCTCCAGCCAGCAAGGATCCCCTATAGATCTTCAGGGGATGGACCCCACTGACACTCCATCATCCAGAGACAGGAACACACACACAGCAATGTCTTTTCTGTGGTTTTATTACAGGCAGCTCCAATACAGAGAAACAGTATTAACGTGTCTCATTCCTCTTCTGCCTACTTCTCTCCATGTTCTATCTCTCTCTCAGCTCTGCATAACAAGCCAGATATCCCTTTCCTTTCCACCCAGCAATTGGGGAAAGGGAGAGATGGTCTTCTCTGTTCTCTTCTCTCTCTAACCCTCAACTCAACTAACTAACTGAACTAACTCATAATTTAGGAGGATGTCCCAATTTGAATATCTTTGGGGAGTGTCTTTAACTCTGACTCATAGCGAGCCGAATACAGATTGGCCCACACACATCAGGGGGCGTTCCAACCAATATCCACCCCTCAGATTGACATCCTCAGAGTTGCTAGGCCTGCCCTTGAATACAGATACATTATTCAAGGCTGGAATACACACACACAGGCCTATGTAAGGAATTAACCTTTTCACTGCCTGCACTAACAGGACTGACAGAGGAAAGGTCCAGAAAAAGAAGTAACTGCCGGAAGGCTATGTTACACACGTAAAAATAATGCCTTAGGAATTCTTTATGCTTCTTATGAGGAGCATACAGAGGCGGAACATTTTATTTGAGTGCGGCTAGCTCCGCAAGCCTGGGGATGCCCCAGCATGCTAGCCGCACTCCCTCGGCGTGCCGCGCGTCATCGACCCTGCCTGCGCCCCTCCCCGAGGGAGCCCTGGTGTCCCGCGATGTGGGGGACGGCGGCAGGGGGTTCCGGGGGACCCGGCGGACCCGGCAGCGGGAGGGAGAAAGCCCCGATCGGAGGGCGCTCCTCCGTGTCTTCGGCGCGCGCCCGGCACACTCTGGCGCGCGCCAGGTTACTGCTGCGGCCGAGAACGGGCAAATGCTCGAATAAACTCGGCCGCAGCAGTAGTAAATGTATCCTTCAAAGTGAAGAAAAACTCGGCACTCAAGGGGTCTTTTGAAGAAAGTAATTTTAATCCATGGAATCAACATTTTGGTCCCTAACACTGACCTTTACCAAGATTTCCGGGCACCCGAGGCCACAGATTCAGGTCGAGAAAGTGCACCTATTCACCCTCATTTTAATGAAGAGCAGACATGCTAAGCAAACTATATTGAGAACAGACAAGTTAATAATATACCTGTCAGAAGTTAGGAAACTGTAAAGGAGTCTGTCCTCTACTGTGTGCCCTTTCGGACTGCCAAATTGCTTTTGCCACTCGCCAATGGTGAGCGTTCAGGTACGTACACTTACATATACGTACTGTACATGTACTGTACCATACTAGACTTTCAATCATTAAAAAAATCATACTAACAATGCTTTCAACATGTTTAATTTGAAATTGAAATTAAATGAAACAGTGTAAAAGTAAACATCTATTGGGCAAGTTAATTCATTGTAGTTCATCACAGGTAATAATTACAATGTCAACGTTTTGTTGCATAGATTTATTGCGATTGTACAGCACAGCCCAGAGCATAAATTGGCAACCTATTATAATGTGAAATAAAGTAAATGTTAATTGCTAATTATGATAGATCTCCCAGTGTTTTATTGAGAAAAAATGGGAACTTGGGTCTCCTACAGGATATTGTTGCACGATTATTTTTTTCATTAGTTCATCTGATTTTAACTTGTTTGGCTGGAGATATTTCTGAGAGCTTTCTTCCCTAAACTGTGGTTACATTTTAATTATCTTCCCTGGGCAATGGGCACCAATAAAGCTTTCAGATGTGTTAAAAAAATAGTATTGATGTGCACTTTACTATAAGTGCAAAATATAGCAAGACAGGCTTCAAATAAGTCTTAGGAATTTATTACATTTCGTTACTTGCAATTTCAGAGAAAATCCTGTGTTCTTAGAGAACATGAGTTTCAGTATATTTTCTTAATAATAGCATTGAGCTACAATAAGAGACAACTAATTGACCTGAGTTTAAAGAATGTAAAATTAGAGATATGTACCTGACCCCGTATTTTGGTTTTGATAAGTAAATTGTTTGTGTTTTGGTTGTGCCCAATCTCGATTGGTTTTGGAATATGGGAAGGAAGGAATTTGAAATAAATATACAGTAGTTACATAGTCTTTACAATATAGATACAGAAACAGTCTTTCCTATCTTGCTGCTCCATGGGCATGGTATGGAACACAGTGTGCAAAAGCGAGGACACTCTGTAGGACAGTCCGTAGCAGGCTGTAATGGTCCATCTGGATTAACATAGCAGGGGTCACTGCATCTGAATGGGACTTGTGCTGTGAGAATCCTACCAGGCTGCCCCTGCAACATCCTTTAAAAATATGGAAGCTGTCAAATGGTACACCAACCAATCAGTTCGGGGGTGTACCATTTGACACTCAAATGTGACATCACAGGCTAAGAAGACGTCGAGGCAACATATAGAAGAAGAAGAAAAATAATCTTTTAAACAATGCCCCATTCTGAGTATAAATAAGCACAGTGACAATCAATGCATTTTTTGGCAATAAAAAATAGTTTTAAGTATTTTTAAATTATTTGGTGCTTGTTTTATTTTTTAGGTTGCCCATTTAGTGCCATAGTGGCAATCTATGCACATATTGTGGGCATGGTTTACCACTGTACCAATCAATTTGTGCATTGGCAAATGTTTTTTTTTTAATTTAAATGTCATGTATTTTATTTGGTGCTTGTTTTATTTTTCCGGGGACTACATTCTTCTTGAGTTACAGGCCCCGGTATGGGGTTCGGGTATCTCTCGGCATTGTTTAAATTTCCCAGACATGTGTGCCATGACACGGGAGAATTTAAACATGGTGAGGATACCGACACCTCATACCATGACCTGTAACTCAGGAAGCAGGGGGTCACTGGACCTGAAATTAATGCGGTTCAGCTCCGGAGACCCCATGCTCCAATACTGTGTTATTAAGATTTTAAAAAAGCTGTGCGAACACCTGTTAGAGGCGTGCATGTAGAGTGACTGATTTAGTCTCACTCTTAGGGCCTCATGCATTAAGCGCCGAAAAAGTGCTTTCGGCAAGTGTTGCCGATAGGCATGATTTTGGCGATTTGCCCTCGCAGTATTCAGTAAGGGCCGAATCCATGCCGATCCCTGCCGATCCCTGCCAAATCTCTGCGAAAGCAAAACGCAGATGAGCCGGTGATAAAAAATCCTGGCGCCCGATAACCTGGCGATAGGCCATTTCTGCCGATATGTGTTTGCAGCAGAGAGAGACCCGCCGGCACCCCCTAAAGTGGCCTGTATCTCGGGAAGCAGAGGGTCCCCGGACCTAAAACCAAAGCGGTTCAACTCCGGAGACCCTCTGCACATCTACACTATGAATAAAACACCCATATCAATAAACAATCATTCCTTACCTTTGCGGCTATGTGCTATGGTAACGAAGCAGCATGAATATTTTTAATAATAGTGTACTGTGAGCAGGGGTCCCCTGAGCTGAACCGCATTGCTTTATGGACCAGGGATCCCCTGCTTCACGAGTTACAGGCCCCGGTATGTGTCATCGGGTGGCAATGTCGCCACCATCTTTATAGCATCCCATTCGCGCCGTGCCCGCTATAAATATGGCGGCGACACTGTAACCGATGCCCCAAACCGGAGCCTGTAACTCAGGAAGCAGGGGGTCTATGAGCCACAAATCAATGTGGTTCAGCTCAGGAGACCCCCTGCTTCCGCACAATATTATTAAAATAAATAAATGCTGCTTCATTACCATAGCGGATAACCGCTAAGGCAATGAAGGGGTTAAGGCAGAATAGCATGTTTATTGGGGACATTTGCCCCCAATAAACATTGCAATAAACAACATACACACCCTGTGTATTTAAAATACATAAACACCAATCATTACATTAAATACATATAGCACTCACCCATGTCCGGCTGCCACGATGAAGGCCATCCTCATCTTCATCCTGGCCATGCCCCCTCCGCTGCTGCAAAACATACACAAGAATGAAAACATCCAATGTTATGTCCCCTAACCTCTGAATCACCATAGCGGTTATTAACCTCTACAGTCATTAAGGGGTTAACCCACCCTCACCCACCACTCGGGAGGCCTACATACCTTCCCACACTAACCCCCCACCCCGTGAGGCCTAACCACCCTCACCCACTACCCACAAGGGAGGCCTACCCACATACCCTTGGTGCCAATACCCCCTCCCCCCACCCCCAGTACCCAGAATAAAAACAATACACTGCCCCACATTAAACATCATTATATTTATTAAATACATTACCCCCCCCCTGTGCACCCCCATAAATACATGTTTTATTCTTTTACATACAGGGTTCATACCCCAGCCCCACGCGAGTCCCCGGCCGGCTGGCGGGTCACCTGACAGACCTACAGGGTACCAGCAACTTGTTTCACACAGGTTCTGGAGGCCTGTTGGTGGGTCCCGCCAAGCGCCATGGCCCCCAGGTGGTCTCCTTGGGTCACCATTGGCCACAGTTGTGTCCCCACGGTAGGCCCGCGGATGTCTGGGAGCCCCGGGTCAGACCCACAGGTGTCTGCGGGGCCTCGGTGGTTCTCACGGGGGTCTGGGGAACTCACGAGTGCGCACTATGGGTCTGCGGTGCCCCCATGGATGTGGGACCACCGGTTCATCCCCGCACTTACGGGTCCGCGGTGCCCCCATGGATGTGGGACCACCAGTTTTTCCCCGCAGACTACGGGTCCGCGGTGCCCCCACAGATGTGGGACCACTGCTTCATCCCCGCAGGTGTCACTCGTGGAACCACCAGACTGATACCCGTGAGATACCCGAGGAGACCGCAGGTGGTCTCCAGAGGTCTCACGCAGAAGCAAGGAACCAACCCTGAATGTAAAAAAAATAAACCTGGCCTATACATTCAATACATACATCCCCCACCCCCAACACATATAGTACAATAATGTGCAAAATAACTATTATCCAGATAGGGATAATAGATTATTTGCCCATTATTAAACACATTAACTAGCATATTAAAATAAATAAAGTACTACTGACCTCATCAATAAGAAGCCCCCGTTGCTAGCAACATCCTTGTCTTTCGTTGCCCACAAAATACATAGCCAATACATAGCCAATACATAGCAATTACATTCAGATATCAATTAACCCCTTAAACACCTTATCGGATAATAACCGCAAAGGTAATTAAGGGGTTAAGCCACACTTGCCCGATACGCACCCTTCACCCATTCATTTGTACAGTGGTTTCATTATGCAACTATATATATATATATATATATATATATAGTTATACGTTACCGTTCCAAGGATTGGTAAACAAGAGACAGCACTCAATGTTGAAAATCAAAGTGTATTAGTGAAAGCAAAAATACATCCAGAAACCCAACGTTTCGGTCCTACAGAATGGGACCTTCCTTTTTTTTTTTTTTTTTGTATACCCCTGAGGAAGGTCCCATTCTGTAGGACCGAAACGTTGGGTTTCTGGATGTATTTTTGCTTTCACTAATACACTTTGATTTTCAACATTGAGTGCTGTCTCTTGTTTACCAATCCTTGGAACGGTAACGTATAACTACATTCTCTATATGGGACGTGCACCTGTGGCTTACCAGCACCTATTGAGTGCCAACTGCCTTATCTGACTATATATATATATATACAGATATATATATACAGTACCGACCAACTTTATTCGAATGCGGCTAGAGCCGCAAGCCGGGAGGTTTCCCGGCTTTCTAATTGAATCCCCTCGGCGTGCCTCGCGTCACTGATGTGAGCGTGCGTGCATGGCGCGCGTGCCCAGGGCTTCCCGAGGGAGCCCTGGTGTCCCGCGATGTGGGGGATGGCGGTGGGGGGCTCCGGGGGACCCGGCGGACCCGGAGAGGGGAGGGGGAAGCCCCGATCGGAGGACCGATCCTCCGAGGCTCCGGCACGCGCGCGGGACACCTCGGCGCGCGCCCGAGATCTGCTGCTGCGGCCGAGACCGGGTAAGTGTTAGACTAAGCTCGGCCGCAGCTGTATATATATATATATATATATATATATATATACAGTGGTTGACAAATCACCAAAAAATCTACTCGCCACACAAAAAAATCTACTCGCCACCTGGTACCAAACGTGCGCTGCTTGGGCCAATATTTACTCGCCCGGGGGTTAAATCCACTCGCCCGGGGCGAGCAAATGTATAGGTTTGTCGAACACTGTATATATATTATATATATATATATATACATACATGATGAACCAATATAAAAATAAATGTAGAAGGGTTATCAAAAACATGCTGTACTACAAATACCACTTCTCCATACAGACACACTACAATAAAATCCATTTCCTTTAATAATCCAATCTGATCTTCCAATCAAAATCCTCAAATGCCAATCAAAAGCCACAAATGCCACTGAATACATTGCATTTACATTGTATACATGATGCATACAATCTATGCACCATATACATTCGGCAAATGAATGTTAACAATAACATATTCCAAACAAAATACCAATACATCCAAACAAGTATACTATTTAAACCAATCCAGTAACCACAAATCAATTAGCATTCATTAATTAAATCCCTAAACAATTTACATTCCATCTCTAACAATTAAACAATTAACTAATTCAATCGTTGAACAGAAAAAGTTATCCTCTGAAAAAATATAAGTACCAACAAGAATACAATATACAAAAGCAAGCCTCCCCCTGACCTAAAGTACACCATACAATAGCAAAAATTACATCTATCTAATTTTAAAAACCATGACACACACATTTATGCATAGCAGCACATCCAAAATAATTGAAAACACAGCAAATCAAGCTTTTAAAACAACATCATTTCTTACCCTGTATGTATATATCGATCTAGACATACATACATACATACATACAGTGGCAAGAAATTATATACCAAAAATAAATAAATAGACATGTAAAAAGCTTTAAAAGAAGAACAAGTAAAATAAAATACATTTCTTTAGTTCACTTACCATTACTTGACCCACTCACCGACTTCCGTTGCTCGAACCAATCCACCACACACAGGAACCCATAAAATAAAAAACCATAAAATAATAAACATTAAAATAAAAATCCAAAACAATCCACGGGTCTTCTATTTGTAATCAATCTTCATCTGTATTCTTCTTTCTTCTGTCTGCGGCTCTCTTCTGGAGTCTTCTTGTCTTCTTCGGCCACGCCCTGGCCTTCTTCTTCTGTAGGAGGTCCTTCCTCCTCGGCGTCTGCCTTCAAAATGAGACGACATAGGCTTTTAAAGGCCTATGACGTCAAATTTTCGTCATGGTTCCCATGGGCCTGATTGGCCCGTGAAAACAATGTGTTTCGGCCGAGAAAAAAAAAATGATGACGTCACTTAAAGGCAATGAAAGCACAGCCAATCAGAATGGCTTTGCTTCAATTGCCTTTAAGATGACGTCATTAAAAGAAACATTGGCGGCCTCACATGGTACGGTAGCCAATCAGAGCGTGGGAAATCTATCCCAACTCTGATTGGCTCTAGTATACCATGTGACAGAGGCTTGGGGGGAGAGCGGATGTGACGTCATTGAAAGGCTGACATCATACCCCAGGCTGGGGTATGAACCCTGTATGTAAAACAATAAATCATGTATTTATGGGGGGGGGGCACAGGGGGTGGGTAATGTATTTAATAAATATAATGATGCTTATTGTGGGGCTGTGCATTATTTTTATTGTGCGTACTGGGGGTGGGGGGAGGGGGTATTGGCCCCAAGGGTATGTGGGTAGGCCTCCCTTGTGGGTAGTGGGTGAGGGTGGTTAGGCCTCACGGGGTGGGGGGTTAGTGTGGGAGGGTATGTAGGCCTCCCGAGTGGTGGGTGAGGGTGGGTTAACCCCTTAATGACTGTAGCGGTTAATAACCGCTATGGTGATTAAGGGGTTAGGGGACATTACATTGGATGTTTTCATTCTTGTGTCTGTTTTGCAGCAGCGGAGGGGGAATGAACAGGATGAAGATTAGGATGGCCTTCATCGTGGCAGCCGGACATGGGTGAGTGCTATATGTATTTAATGTATTGATTGGTGTTTATGTATTTAAAATGGGCACATTCACTATTATCCATTTGTGGATAATAGTAATTGTGGCCATTACTATACTGTATGTGTTAAGGGGGGGGGGTTATTTATTTATAAGTATGTATGTGTTTTGACATTAATTTGGGGGGTGCACATAATTGGTACTGCAGGCCTGCGGCTAACACCCGAGGGCCCCCGCCGGCCTATAGTATCATTGATGTGCATATATGTGTATGTTAGGGGTTATAGGGGTTGTTGTATATATTTATTTATATATATTTATTTATTTATTTATTTATTTAGATATATTTATTTATTTATTTAGTGTGGGGCTGTTGTGTGTGATTTTTTTATATTGTGGGTAGCGGGGGTGGGTGAAGGGGGTATTAGCCCCAACGGTGATTGTTTATGGCTTGCGGGTGGGTAGCGGGAGGCCTTAACCCCTTCATGACAGTAGCGGTATTAACTGCTACGGTCGTGAAGGTGTTAAGTGCACCCGCAACCCCCCCGCAAGCCCTAAACAAACAACAAGGGCCAAATACCCCCCTCACCCACCCCCGCTACCCACAATAAAGCTGGCACGGTGGGTTAACCCCTTCATTGCCTTAGCGGTTAGCCGCTAAGGTAATGAAGTGGGCTTTACATGCATTTTTCCTGCCTCGGATGCATGCTGGGGGGCTCCGGTGCTGATATCAGCTCCAGAGACCCCGGCATCAGTCACAGGCAGGAAAAAGGCCTGATTTTTTCTAAGTGTCAACCTTGTCGATGCTTCTCCTCCACCAACTTGCCAACTTTAGTTGGTGGGCTAGATTGGCGTTAAATTCTCAATTCTGGAGTGCCGATCAGCAGCGAAAAGCTGATAGGGCAACTAGAATACAGCCGATTTCAAAAAGTGCTGATAAGTGCCGAAAAGTGGCTTATCGCCACCCGGCTGCCGATAAGTTTTTATCAGCAACCAAAATTGCCGATTTTTCCCACTTAGCGGCGCTTACTGAATCAGGAAGGCAATTTTGGCTAAAAAATGTCGAAAAACGGCTTTTTGGCGCTTACTGCATGAGGCCCTTAGTGTGCATCTCTTACAGACAGGTGGAACCCGGTAGGATTCACACAGCGCAAGTCCCATAGAGGAGGAGACCCATTGTGTTTATCCCGATTTGCCATTAAATCTTCTTTAGTGAGACAACAAGCACATGCGAGCACAGATTGAAAAAACAAACAGAGCAAAAGTGGATTTCATTGGGGAGAGTGCACCGATCCTAGGACTACATCAGTAGTTACATAGTTTCATAGTTACATACCATAGTTACATAGGAGGTTAAAAATAGACATACAATGTGGATTAAGAATGTGGTAAGGGCCCTCTAATACTGGGCCAATGCTGATGAATTAATCCAGTTTGGTAAAGTGGGTGAAACCATAATCATAAATGCAATAAAGGTCAGTTTCCATGAAATGCTACAGATGACAGATACACTACCGACACACTTTATTAAAGTGTGGCCGGTACCGCAAGCCGGGAGATTTCCCGGCTTGCTAGTGGCCGCCCCTCGGCGTGCCGCGCGTCATAGACGCGCGGTCACGCGTCTTCGGGAGCGTGCGCCCCCTGCACGCGCGTCCAGGGGCTCCTCGAGGGACAGCGGCAGGGGGTTCCGGGGGACCCGGCGGACCCGGCAGCGGTAGGGAGAGCGCCCCGATCGGAGGGCGCTCTTCCGCTGCTTCGGCGCGCGCCCGTCACTCTCGGGCGCGCGCCAGGCTACTGCTGCGGCCAAGAACGGGCAAATGCTCGAATAAACTTGGCCGCAGCAGTAGCCCTTGAAAACAGGGGATGAGTGAAATAATCACAAACCCTCTGTTTCATTGGGAGTGTCCCAATCAATGGTAAATAATATGTACTCACAGTCACCCACTTCTTGGTGCTGGAAAGGACGTGCAGCTCCTGAAGTAGAAATCCAGAATTTATTTATAAAAATGTTTTACCAGGAAGTAATACATTGAGAGTTACCTCTCGTTTTCAAGTATGTCCTGGGCATAGTTAATATGACAAATAATACATGGTTACAAATACAGTTACATAAATGAACAGGGTATACATTATATACAATACATTGCATGCACAGTTAGAAAAGATGTATATTATAGGCTTATGTAACAGTTACAGACCAGATTAAAATTTGAGACAGCCTTAGTTTTGAAAGAACTTAAACTGGTGGTGGATGTGAGAGTCTCCGGTAAATTGTTCCAGTTTTGGGGTGCACGGTAAGAGAAGGAGGAGCGGCCGGATACTTTGTTGAGCCTTGGGACCAGGAACAGTCTTTTGGAGTCAGATCTCAGATGATAAGTGCTGCATGTGGTAGGGGTGAGGAGCTTGTTCAGATAGGTGGGTAGCTTGCCCAGAAAGTATTTGAAAGCATGACTGGAAAGGTGAACTTTGCGCCTAGACTCGAGTGATGACCAATCCAGTTCTTTGAGCATTTCGCAGTGATGTGTGTTATAGTTGCATTGGAGAACAAAACGACAAATTGAATTGTAGAGGGTGTCAAGTTTGCTAAGGTGGGATTGAGTTGCCAAGGTTTTATACAGCTAAAGCAGTCACATGACCCTCCCCCAATAAATCAGCTTGTTCCAGTTGGTCAATTAACAGCACAGAGTTAAGAGGGGAAACAAAAACCTTTTGATATTCAAACATACTAACTTATATCAATGCTAAAGGCCGCTGAGTCAATCTTTTAAACAGGACTTGCACATCAGGGGGACATACCTGTGATGAGAATGCAATTAGATCCATGTCATATCAGCTGAGGTTATTGGTCTTGCATGAAGAAAGTAAGTATAATAACTATAGTCTAACTATCTTCTCACTTAAAAGCTCACTTTAAATGCCTCACTAAAATGCCAATTCAGAATTGGAATATGAAGTAGTGCACAGTCAAAAATGAAGGAGAAGGGTCTATGTAATACAAAAATTGGGTTTAATAGAAAGACAATAGCATAGAGGAAAAACCTCCTACGCGTTTCCTACCTTAGTACTTTATCAAGGAGTAAAAAACACTTGTATCCTGCAGTCCTTTTAAATCCCTGCTCGGTGCTCCCTTTCGCGCCAAAATGCACGATGACGTCCGGATACTGTGCCTTCACACTACCCTAGAACAGTCCCTATGAAGTCAACGCAACTCTGTGGGAAAGAAAAAAGACAGAGCCCTGGAGGGATCAAAAAGTCTAAAGTAAAAGTTCCTGATAAATCACTCCATTGGCCAATACAAAACCAGGACAGATGTAGAGCCTGCTACATGCTACAAGATAGCTATGAATAGAAACCTCGCTCTTAAACCCCTTGTTGGTTGGTGCGTGCTGCCTAGGGAGTGGATCATAAACAGATGGCGAGTGTATCAAGAGAGGTACACACAAAGAGTCCCTTTGTAGGCGCACCGCAGACCATTATAGAATAAATGAGGTCAGAGGAAAAAATGTTTTAACAAAATAATAAATATTTTAATCAAATTGGTGATTGTGTAATAAAAATAGCAAATATTAGAGAATGGTATTTGCTATGTTAAAAGACACTCATGGTGTCACAGACGTGGGTCCAGGGGAACTACTCTGGGCCCGTCAGCAGGTATAGCCTATGTTATTTCACTGTAGTGCCTTAGATGTTGAGCATATATCAATAGTATCCCAGTGTATGTCCTAAAGTGGATGTTAATCACTCTAACTGTGACACCTAGTGGTGCTGGGATATTTCGTACCCAATGCCTACAGCATCATTTAAATATGCCTCTATAGTCTGATGTTACCACTAACAGTATGTGGCCTCAGGAGTATGTGCACGGTTAGGATCCACCGTGTACTTATCAACAGTGTGTGGAGAGTCCTCGGCTACTGAGTCAGCCTGGTTTGGTAAGTGTCACTCTGGTGCAAATACAGAGATGCACCAACAGTATGTAGCTTCCATAAATTTGGTCATTGGTATAATATCTCAGCACTTATGGGGTTAATACCCGCTATACCTATGGAGGTATTGCTCCGTGTATTCCTACTGAGCACATAGACACACTGTAGTTTAGAACTAGTATCAAGCTTGTTACTTGATTCTATGATGTCTATATTGACTTCAGTGTGTATATCTACACTTGAAATCAAGCTGTGGTAATTTATTGCAAGAGCTATAGTTGTTATGCCCAATTCGGCTGCTGTGTTTGCCGTGTAGCCCCTCGCGCCCCTGAATTCTTGTCCCGTAGACCCCGTGTACATATACTTGAATCTCGGGGAATACTGTATGCAGTTTGTGTTTATTGGAAACGGCACAGTTTAAGGTGAGTCTGCGGTGTCCATAGCTGATTCAATAAAGTAATGCTATGTTTAGTCAGCAAACCTGATGTTGTGTTATCCACGCAGTCATGGTTATATAGTTATAACAATCAGTGAAGCTCCGCATTTGTAATAGTAGCGGGAGGCAGTCCCACAGTGTGCCGGTTTGCCAGGTAATATTGTTATTGTTTGGGGATCAGAGGCACATAGAAGCTAGAGAGGGGCAGACTTTTCGTTTGTGGTTTGGGAAAGTGTATATCTGTTTGTGACACAGCCCTGCTATACACAGAGCTAACACCTCTTTAAATGGATGTATCAGATCGGAGGTCCATGTAAGAGACTAGAGGCTGGTATTACAACGTTTGTAATGCAACAGTGAAAACATAGAGCTAAGTTCTAAACTGCTGTAGAAATATTTAATCAATTATATCGGCAGAGACCCGAGCAGAGACACTTTCCCAAACCACAAACGAAAAGTCTGCCCCTCTCTAGCTTCTATGTGCCTCTGATCCCCAAACAATAACAATATTACCTGGCAAACCGGCACACTGTGGGACTGCCTCCCGCTACTATTACAAATGCGGAGCTTCACTGATTGTTATAACTATATAACCATGACTGCGTGGATAACACAACATCAGGTTTGCTGACTAAACATAGCATTACTTTATTGAATCAGCTATGGACACCGCAGACTCACCTTAAACTGTGCCGTTTCCAATAAACAAAAACTGCATACAGTATTCCCCGAGATTCAAGTATATGTACACGGGGTCTACGGGACAAGAATTCAGGGGCGCGAGGGGCTACACGGCAAACACAGCAGCCGAATTGGGCATAACAACTATAGCTCTTGCAATAAATTACCACAGCTTGATTTCAAGTGTAGATATACACACTGAAGTCAATATAGACATCATAGAATCAAGTAACAAGCTTGATACTAGTTCTAAACTACAGTGTGTCTATGTGCTCAGTAGGAATACACGGAGCAATACCTCCATAGGTATAGCGGGTATTAACCCCATAAGTGCTGAGATACTATACCAATGACCAAATTTATGGAAGCTACATACTGTTGGTGCATCTCTGTATTTGCACCAGAGTGACACTTACCAAACCAGGCTGACTCAGTAGCCGAGGACTCTCCACACACTGTTGATAAGTACACGGTGGATCCTAACCGTGCACATACTCCTGAGGCCACATACTGTTAGTGGTAACATCAGACTATAGAGGCATATTTAAATGATGCTGTAGGCATTGGGTACGAAATATCCCAGCACCACTAGGTGTCACAGTTAGAGTGATTAACATCCACTTTAGGACATACACTGGGATACTATTGATATATGCTCAACATCTAAGGCACTACAGTGAAATAACATAGGCTATACCTGCTGACGGGCCCAGAGTAGTTCCCCTGGACCCACGTCTGTGACACCATGAGTGTCTTTTAACATAGCAAATACCATTCTCTAATATTTGCTATTTTTATTACACAATCACCAATTTGATTAAAATATTTATTATTTTGTTAAAACATTTTTTCCTCTGACCTCATTTATTCTATAATGGTCTGCGGTGCGCCTACAAAGGGACTCTTTGTGTGTACCTCTCTTGATACACTCGCCATCTACATGCTACAAGAGCAAGCGCAAAAAGGCAATATCTACTGTCTCAGACCATGGACAAGCACCCAGGGAGGATAACTGAAACATACACAACGAGAATCATATAAATAAACTGTACATAATACACAGATTGTCACAATAGGACTGCTGAGACTCAAAAACCAACACAACAATGAACACAATGGGGTCATGCACTAAGCTCCGTTAAGTCGTTTTTAGAGCACAAAGTGCTCTTAGAACTTGATGTTGCGCTGAACACGATGCACTAAGCCACGCAAACAGGCACTTACTTTTTTCAGGAAATTTTTCTAAGTCCAACTTTGCTCGTTCGTTACCCTGTTTGCGTTAAATTCTGCCATTAAGCGGGATGCACTAAGCTACGTAACCTTAGCATACGCGAAAGTTGCGTTCAACAGAACACGTTAGCTCAAGGTAGACGCAAAAAAAGCTGGACTTTGAAAAATTTCTTGCTTTACATTTTTGCATGCACAACACCCATACAACAGGCCGGTGGGTGTCCCCGGCTGACCCTGTGGGGGTCCCCGAGGGAGTCCGGGGGTCTCGCGGGTGTCCCCGGCTGACCGGCCGTCCCGGGGACCCCGCGGGCCTGCGGTACCTATGTTGTGCCTACAAAATTACTAAACATTATTTCTAACTAAATACACCCCCCTAACACATACAGTACAATAATGTACAAAATAACTATTATCCAGATATGGATAATAGATTATTTGCCCATTATTAAACACTGCATTAGCATACATAAATAAAGTAAATAAATACAGTTATACTTACCACAACAGCAGGTCCCTCTGTCCTCCGTTGAAAGAAAGCATACAGTATATACTGTACATAATAAAGACATTCTAATGGCCCCTAACCCCTTAATCACCTTAGCGGTTACTAACCGCTATAGTCATTAAGGGGTTAACCCACCCTGCCCGATACAAACCCGGGAGGCCTAAGCACCCACCATGAACTGACTATACCCACCCTGTACCCATTGAGTAGTATAGTGGTATATCAAACCCATATAATAATAATATGGGCATGATAAGTCTCTATAGCACTCAACGGGCACCCTAATTACAATACATTAATGCACCAGATACACAATAATAAAACCTAACTCCAAAAAAACATACTTCACTAAATAAAAACAGTAGCCAGCTAATCCAATGAATACAAGCAATAACAACATCAACAATGAATTAATTAAACCATTAACAAATCAAAACAATAAATTCCTAAACAACTCAAATGAATAGTAACACTAACCAATCAAACCAATGAATTATTACTACAACATTAATGAATGTAAACATTAAAAGAAAAAGGAATACATTAAACAATATCTGAAATAACCATAAAACACATTAGCTAACATAAAACAACATTAACTACAAACGAACACCAATCGCAAACATTTTATTAGCATTAAGCAGGAAAAAAACAAACAATCGCATCCACATAAGAAATTGAAATTAAAACAACCAACAGCAATACCAAGCCACAAATGCCCCCCAAATATTGTCATAATAATGTATTCATCTGTATTCTAAAGTGGTACAGATTAATATATTATTAGTCAATGTGCCTCCCCCAAAAAAATCAACAAACACATCCAATGAAAAAACCTGTAAAAAGAGACATTTACAAACATTCAATATATTACTTACCATTAGAAGTGGTGGCCCTCTGACGTCATCCTTGCTGGTATCCTCTGCAGTTTCAAGCTTCCGCGTCGCGTGACCGGGACATTTAAATTCTGAAGGGGATACCGGCACCCCATAACGGGGCCTGTATCACCTGAAGTAGGGGGTCCTCTGACCTGAAACCAATGCTGTTCAGCTGCAGAGACCCCCTGCTCATGTACACTATTATTACAATGATTTTAATTAGTGTACGATCGCCTGTAACAGCCTTGCATGGAGATGGCAAATCTCCATGCAAATGTTACATGTGGCTTTTTTTTCTATCAGCTAGCGTATGTGAAGTTTAAGAATGCTAGCAGGGGGAAAAAAAGTAACAGGTAAGTTGTGGGTGTTTTGAGCACGTACGTTAAAAAATGGGCTCAAGGCCTTAGTGAATCGCGTCCCCGGCCTCACGTTTTAACTGACATGCTTTTTTGAACATCAGAACGCAAAACCCATTGAGCTTAGTGCTTTGCCCCCAATGAATCAAACAGAAATAATAAAAACAAACAATAAATAAATAAATAAAATCCAAAAGTATATCTAAAAGAAATCCTCCTGCTTGATATCATCATTAAAATTATTCTAACACCAAAACAGCAAAAGAATAACAATTATGTTATCCCAAAATACTAGAATACAATTAAATAAACACCTAACCAACAAAACTATTAAAGAAATAAAACTGCTAACCAAACCTAAAATGTAATAAAAACAAGCCATCCAAATACCAAGCAATTTAGTGAAAACAAAAAACAGAAATAGAAAAAATAACAATCATACTACATAAAATCAAATGTGTTATGTTGGAGATTGAGTGCCTGAAGTAAGGCAGCACAAGAATTATAGGTGGAGACTACTATTTAGAAATACATTCAATTAAATCAAGTACTTATCTTGGAGAAGGAGTGCATAAGGGATGCTATTTCTATCTGAATCGAAAGTATAGAATTTTTACTTTGTTGTTTTCTAGTCCAGTCTAGTTTTCCCATGTAGCTTTTCTACTTACCCACCAGTGAAATCAATACTGAGGGCAAAGCCCTAGCACAACCCTAGAAATCAATGGATTTCCAAAAAAAGGAAAGACAAATAATCACTAAGCTTTGGTACAAAAAAAAAAGAAGAAAAAATAGCAATATACAATTACCAGTAGAGAAGAGGCAGAGAGAGCTGATGCAAATATTTATAAGTACCAATTTTAATAAATGTAGATAGGGATTTCTCAAAATACTATGACACCAAAATACAAGTTCAGTTTTAGCATGCCGCAAAAGAGAAAGATGGGGAAGGTGCTACCAAGTTGGTATGAGATTAGAGAGTTGTGAGATCAACAGAATCTACTGTTCATGGTTCTTAATGCAACAGATCTGTTGATCTCACTTAATCCTACTACTAGCAATTATATTACCATCAAAATTCATATAGCCAAAAATTCCCATATAAAACCATTCACTATAATATTAAAAACAATTAATCGCAGTCACCGGTTAATAATAAATCTCTCCCATGAAATAAATACCACTAAATAGCAAATGTAGAAATGACAGTACATTACAATAATTGTTGCTAAAAAAAAATCTTATCTTAATAAACTATATATGGTATTCCCTGCAACACTTAAGTGCTCCAATGAGAAATGTGACAAAAGTGGTACCAAGATTCTCTTATGAAACATAAATAAGCAGACTGTCTATGCACCTGTATATAGCGTGTACGTTTGTGTCTTCATAGACAGATCTTCACTGGTTAGTTTTGCTATTCAAACCATCTGAGACAGGCAAGTACAGTAAGCATGGTGAGATCCTAAAGGGTCTGGTACACAGCAACAGAAAAAGGCATGAAGAGGCAATTAACTTGTATATACAGTAGGGAAACCCACAATAAACAGGCCAGGAGGAACTGAAAATTGAAGTTTATATAGGGATGCTTGCTGATGAGGGACAATTTCTGGTGATGAAGTAATAAGCAGCCTTCAAAATTATTTGCAAAGAACAGCAACAGTGAACAGCAGTCCTGGTGGCAGACTGGAATAACTCAAAACTGGGATTGAAAGAGGCCAGTATATGTTCAAGACCTACCAGAGACACTTTTAACACCCTGTAGTTTGTTTTGTGAAGAACATCCAGTCTCAACAGGTTTGCTCCAGCTTGTACAGTAGCATTAACACATCTGTAGTGGGGATTAGAATCAAGGCTTAGTCAATTAAGTCTTGATACTTCAAGGATCACAGCCTACATAACAGGGCATTTCCCAACATGGGTCCCTGCTTATGTATGGGGCTTCCACCAGTCTGTAAGAGCTGCACAGAGAGATCAGAGAAAAGCAGTCTCTCTGTGTCTGCCCCGCACAGCTCTAACAGCAGATTTCACTATTTGTATTATTATTTTTAGTACATAGGATTGAAGCAGGTGGTCTCTGGAACCCCATTAATTTCAGTCCGGGGACCCCATTCTTCCCGAGGTATAGGCCTCCATATGGGGTGCCAGTATCTCCTGCAAGTTTACATCTCCCGCATCACGGCTCACTTGACTGGGAAATTTAAACAGCCACATATACAGTACTAGCACCCCATATGGAGGCCTGTACCTCAGAAAGCAGGGAGTCCCTAGGGGCACTATTTTATTTATACATCAGAAATTAAGAAGCTGCTGTATTTAGCCAGTACTATTTAACATATTTTCACATATTAACATTAACTAATCCTTATAGGATTACAGGGGGTCAATCAGGGTTTTCACACATTTATTGTGCTACTAAAATGTCATTTTACAATGTGCACCTGTGACTAAAATAGCCCATAAACACATTTAGCCTTTACTATCTACTCTCAGCCCTCAGAGCTAGTTTTAACCTTGTTCACTTACAGTATTTTCTCACTGCAGTATTTTATTCTTTAGTTCACATTTACATTTTTACATCATTAAAGTTATGTTTGTTAAGAGCTCTACATGCTCGTTTATTTAGGAGTTTTGACATTAATAGCAGCACATCATTCGAAGTGCTAGCTATTCATTAGTTATCAGTCAATTCCATTCCCTACACCTAAGCAACATCATAATTGTAGATTTTTATTAAAATCCATCAGATTTTAGCTCTGATTTGTTCATGTCCGTTCTCTAGCTGTCACATTTTAGATACCATTATTAAAGGTTATATTTTATCCTTCAGAGCTACTCTTTCTACTCCTCATTTGTGTACTCATGGATTAATATCAATTTCAGCATGGCTTAGATAATCTGACCACACACTTGAGCAATTGCAAGTGCTAGTGTACTGAAGTAGATATTGTTACAAAGTAACAAATCACTTACATATTAGTACCTTTCAAATATTGTGGAGTGCACCATAAAGAGAGGATTTCTCTCCCTTCCTTTTCCCTTTGTGTATATGCTATTCTATCCTCAAGTAGCACCCCTCTATTTAAAGAAACTTTATATAGTGATTAATCTGAAATGCCATTAGCTAAATTGGAGCAAAGTATCACCTTCCCTTCTCCCCCTTCACGAATTACAGATGTAGTCAGATTTACTGTGCACAATTCTGCGGTTTTTACTGTGCTGATGTGACTGCAGTGTGACTGCTTTGCAGCCCTATTGAGGCTACAGTTCTCACAGCCCCAAGGACAGCAAGATGCCCAGAAGGATTAACACTGCAGGGTTGCATGCTTCTGAATGGGACCTCGTCTGCAGCTGCCTTTGTTTTCTGGATCCATGTTTCCCCCGCTCACTGAAGATAAGAGATGCAGGCTCTGTTTCCCTCCACCTGGATGAAGTAGATGCCCTTACAGTATATGGGCCCTTATATTATGAGGGGGAGGCTATATGGCCATGTTTGGTCATCTACATCATCAAGGGGACTGGACTGCATCTACATCATTCAGGGGGGAAGGAAGTACAAGCAAAAGGTGGGAAATTAATTCCCTAATTGGGCGCTACTAACTCCTGCAGTTTATGAGTAAAAATAAGTATTTTTGTAAATATCATAGAATATGTATAGTGGAACAGTCCATGAAAAGCATTGTACTGCACCGACACACTTTATTCGAGCAAATACCCAGTATGAACCTGGCAGATACCTGGAATGCGCCGCTCCTCACCTCTGACAAGCCCCGTTGCGTTTGCCTTCCCAGCCTGGGTTCATGCCTGGCTGACGGGCGGCTAATCTGTTAAATGATAATGATTAGGATTTAATAGGCTGCAATGCTTCGCGTGTCTACCAGATGGCATAAATTCATGAATTGTAATGCAGTATATATATATATATACTGTGCAGTATTGCAGCCAGCGGGAATAAAATGCTTCAATCCCTGCTTGGAAAATACCTCAATGCACTCGGGCAGAAAACAGTCACAAACCTCAATACACCCGGGTATACCCGAATTCGTGGGACTAGCCGAGCTCGAATAAAGTGTGTCGCCAGTGTATGCCCGATATTGTGTGGGTTAATATGAACCAAGCCTCCTCTGAATCACTTGGAGCACAATGTAGGGAGAACTATGTCAAATCTTTAGCTGTCTGATGGTGGACATCGCGTGAACATAATCCTCCGCTAAGCAGGCAGGTCCTTCCTGTGACACTGTGCTGTGAAGTCTGTCGGTCTCTCCACACTGGCTTAAGATAAAGTGATGCTGTCTGTGAAATCAATGGGTATACTCAACCCATTGTTGGACTGCAGCAATGCTGATCTGTTCCAGTTGCGTGCCTCAGTCCCATGCGAAGATAGATTGAAAAAGGTGAAAAAAGGCTGAGCACAGCGGAGACTATTAAGCTAGAGGCAAGTAAAATCAAAAGGTTTTATTATGCATATAAGCTAACTACATAGAGCAAGAACAAACACGATCCTCATGCATTTCCCACCTGTGGCGCTTTTTCACAGAGGGAAGGAAATACAGCCTGAAAATCTTCAGTAAGCAGGGGACACTGATCACGACCACAGGCAGAGGTGGCTGCAGCCAAGGACCAGAAGCAGCACAGCTCATATGAAAGGTGGGTGATGGTACTGTCAAGTGGATTGGCATCTGCGGATTGGATCCAAGTGGCTGGAAATGGCAGGACAGGAAGAGTGGTTGTGTTTGAGGTCATCGACAGATGTCAGAGCAGCATCTAGATTCATAGTCAGGGTCACAGGTAAAAGTCCGGGGCAGGCTGATGGCAGAAGCAGAGGTCAAACAACAAGCAGAGATCAAGACTGGAGAAAGTCAGGCAGCGGTAGTCAGGAGGCCAGCAGAGGTCTGACAATGGCAACAGTAACCATACAGATAGGCAGTGAGCTAGTCTATCAGGAATGAACCAGTATAATCAAGCTAGGAGAAACAGGAAGGGGAGGTTTATTTACAGTAGTTCTGTCTGGAGGAAGGGGACAGGTGTAGGTGATTACATGATTATAATCTGTAGTGAGCTGTCTGCAGACTCAGGCAGCTAGGATCAGCAGTCCTTGTGGCAGAGAGCAAAAACTTCTGTCATGTAGATGACCATAGGAGCAGGAAGGACGTGCGTTCAACTTCCCCTTTCTAAAGTCATCCTCCGGACCATCCTATTTTAGGTTTGTCTTGGTATCTCCGGTGGAAAGCCTTGACCAAACGTGGGGCATGCACAACATTTTCTGGTTCCCAGGACCTTTCCTTAGGATCGTAGCCCACCCACTGGACCAAATATTCAAGTTTTCCCCAAAGTAATCTGGATTCCAGGATTTTCTCCATGATGAAAATTGTCTACTAGAGCAGGGTCAAGATGGGGGCTGCATCCAGCAAAAGGGAACTGGGTGCACTTTAATAGATCCAGGAAGGGCAGGATTAACTAGAGCTGAAATCTGGAATGGGCCAATTCATTTTTGAGCTAATTTAATGGTGGGGATTTCAGTCATAAATTTCGGGCCGACAGCCAGACCATAACCCCAACCATGAATTTCAGAGATGGTCTGCAGTGTTGATCCTCTACTCTCTTGTATCGTGTCTGAGACTCACAATGTGTCTCTTTTAGGTTCTCTAGGATCTTTCGTAGGGCCACAAGTTTCTCCATGACCACGGATTTGGGCCAGAAATTGGAAAGCAGGGAAGATATATTTGGGTGAAAACCAACATTTGAAATAAATGGGCTCTGCTGCATTGAGGCATGATACAAGTTGTTATAAGAGAACTCTGATAAAGGTGGGAAGACAGCCCAGTCATCGTGGAGATGGCAAACAAAAAAAAGTAAATATTGCTCCAGGGTTTGACGGGTCCTTCCAGTCAGACTGTTAGATTGAGGATGTATAGTATATTGATGTACAGTTTACTGTTAGTACTTCTAAACTTCATAGTTGCTAGAATGAGCAGGATTTAAAATGCCACTCAATGCACATCTTGCCACATGTATAGGCACTTAGAGCAGCTGTTCCAATGAGCATACCGCTGTGAGAGGTGTGAGCGGGTAGTCTCTTTAGACTCAGAGATTGCTGATCTGAAGTGGCAACTTGCAATATTGAGGGACATTGGCAATCTTGAAAGGGAATTAGAGCTCACTGAGCAGGCCCTTGCTTCGACTAGTGGTGCAGATGGTGGCGCTGTTATGAGGAGCAGGTAGGTAGCTTGGTTGCCATTAGTGAGGAGCCGGTAGGTAGCTGGGTGACAGTTAGAAGGGGAAGCAGGGGCAATAGGGAGAGGCAGGTCGTTTCTGAGCTAACAAATCCCAATAGATTTGCCGTGTTGAGTGAAGATATTGGGAATGTCAGAGCAGAAATGGCAAGGCTGGGGGAGACTAATTACTCTAGCAGCCAGGGGAATAGTTCCTCCAGCACAGTGGGGACTCAGGATGGTCAGATACAAAGAAAGATAGTGGTGGTAGGGGACTCCATTATTAGGAAGGTAGATAGGGCAATCTGTTGCCATGACCGCATGAACCGAACAGTTTGTTGTCTCCTGGGTGCTCGGGTTCGGCACAATGCGGATCGGGTAGACAGATTGTTGGGGGGGGCTAGGATTGACCCGGAGGTCTTGGTACACGTTGGCACCAATGACAAAGTTAGAGAAAGATGGAGAGTCCTAAAAAATGATTACAGGGATCTAGGCCAAAAGCTTAAGGCAAGGACCTCCAAGGTAGTATTTTCTGAAATACTACCAGTGCCATGCGCTACCGCAGGGAGACAGTCAGAGATCACGGAGGTTAATGTATGGCTAAGAAAGTGGTGCAGGAAGGAGGGGTTTGGGTTTTTAGAGCACGGAACCTCCTTTTCTGAGAGGTGCCATCTATATTCTAGGGACGGATTGCACCTCAATGAAGAGGGATGTTCTATGCTAGGGGGGAGAATGCTAAAAAGGTTGGAGGAGATTTTAAACTAGGATGGAGGGGGAGGGGAATGAAACAAATAATGAACTAAATGGAATAGAGGATGATACAAGGTGGTATGGAGGTAGAATGGGGGCAAGTGTGAGTTTGACAAGCAGTGAGACACCCATAGTAAATACAGATAATACTAGAAAACTTCTAAAGACTAAACCAAGTGGGCGCAGAAAGGAAGGAGCAGATAAGATGATAGTACAGACTGAAAAAAAAAACTTAAATGCATGCTTGCTAAAACAAGAAGCCTGACAGATAATATAGGGGAGCTTGAATTAATAGCTGCAAGGGAGCAGCATGATATCATAGGCATTACTGAAACATGGTGGGATGAAACGCATGACTGGACAGTTAATTTAGAGGGTTATTCCCTTTTTCAGAAGGATCGAACAAATACAGTAGAAGGGGAAGGGGAGTATGTTTATATGTAGACCGGATCTAAAACCTATTATAAGGGATGATGTTTATGAAGGGAATGATGAAAATGTAGAGACTTTGTGGATAGAAATTAGCAGTGGAGGTAAAAGTATTAAGAAAATGTTTGTGGGAATATGCTATAAACCACCAAATATCTGTGAGATTGAGGAAGCTAAAATACTTTTGCAAATGGAAAAGGCATCAAAACTGGGTCATGTTTGCATATTGGGGGATTTTAACTATCCAGACATAGACTGGGGCAATGAGATTAGCGTTACAACAAAAAGGAAACAGGTTTTTAGGGGTGCTTAAAGACAATTATGTGACCCAAATTATTGAGGAACCAACCAGGAGAGGGGCAATACTGGATTTGGTCATATCAAACAATGTAGAAGTAATAACAAATATTCAAGTCCTGGAACATTTGGGTAACAGTGATCATAACATGGTCTCATTTGAAATAAATTATCAAAAAATAGATTTCTTGGGTTCAACAAAGACCATAAACTTTAGTAAGGCAGATATTAATAAACTGAAGTCTAATCTAGTAGTAATACAATGGGATGATGTTTTTGCAGGGGAAAATGTAGAAGATAAATGGGAAGTCTTTAAAACATTGTTAGAAAAGCACACTTATCAGTGTATACCCTTGGGTAATAAGTATAAAAGAAATAAGTCAAAACCAATGTGGCTAAATAAACAGGTAGGGGAGGAAATGGACAAGAAGAGGAAGGCATTTAGATTCTTTAAGTCAGAAGGGATGGAGACATCGTATCAGAATTATAATGAATGTAACAAAAATTGCAAAAGGGCAATCAAATTAGCAAAAATGGATAATGATAAAAGGATTGCAATAGAAAGTAAGGTCAACCCTAAAAAGTTCTTTAAGTACCTTAATAACAAAAAAATGAGAAAAGAAAATATAGGACCCTTTCAGTGTGAGATGGGTAGGCAGACTATTGGAGATAAGGAAAAAGCTGTGGTATTAAATACATTCTTTGCCTCTGTGTTTACCAGGGAAGAATCAAGTTCAATAGTAGTGCCGCAGGAGGAAGCCACAACCTCCATATTAATGAACAATTGGTTAACTGAGGAAGAAGTTCATAAGCAACTTGAAAAAATTAAAGTAAATAAGGCACCTGGCCCTGATGGCATACATCCAAGAGTTCTCAATGAGTTAAGCTCAGTAATAGCCAAACCATTATATTTAATATTCAAGGACTCCATTTCCACAGGCTCAGTACCACAAGATTGGCGTAAAGCAGATGTGGTGCCTAGGGAGCTAGATCACAACCGGGAAATTACAGACCTGTAAGCCTGACGTCAATACTAGGGAAACTACTTGAAGGTTTAATACGGGATAATATTCAGGAATACCTAATGGAAAACAAAATTATTAGTAATAGTCAGCATGGATTTATGAAGGATAGATCTTGCCAAACTAACCTTTTTTGTTTCTTTGAGGAGGTAAGTAGGAATTTAGACCAGGGTAATGCAGTTGATGTGGTCTACTTAGATTTTGCAAAGGCTTTTGATACGTTTTCACACAAGAGTTTGGTGTACAAAATAAAGAAATTTGGACTCAGTAATAATATATGCACCTGGATTTAAAACTGGTTAAAGGACAGACAACAGAGGGTTGTCATAAATGGAACTTTTTCAGGTTGGGCTAAATTCGTGAGTGGAGTACCTCAGAGATCGGTACTGGGACCCCTGCTTTTTAACGTGTTTATTAATGACCTTGAGGTTGGGATCGAGAGCAAAGTCTCCATCTTTGCTGATGATACTATATTGTGTAAGGTAATAGAATCAGAGCAGGATGTAATTTCTCTTCAGAAGGACTTGGAGAGACTGGAAACGTGGGCAGGTACATGGCAGATGACGTTAAATACAGATAAATGTAAGGTTATGCATTTGGGATGCAAGAATAAAAAGGCGACCTACAAATTAAATGGAGATATATTGGGGGAATCCTTGATGGAGAAGATTTAGGAGTGCTTGTTGACTGCGCAATAGTGCCCAAAGTCATGCAGTACCTGCAAAGGCAAACAATATCTTATCTTGCTTCAAACGGGCAATGGATGGAAGGGATGTAAACATAATTTTGCCCCTTTACAAAGCACTAGTAAGACCACACCTTGAACATGGAGTACAATTTTGGCACCAATCCTAAGAAAAGACATTATGGAACTAGAGAGAGTGCAGAGAAGAGCCACCAAATTAATAAAGGGGATGGACAATCTAACTTATGAGGAGAGGCTAGCTAAATTAGATTTATTTACATTAGAAAAGAGGCGTCTGAGAGGGGATATGATAACTATATACAAATATATTCGGGGACAATACAAGGAGCTTTCAAAAGAACTATTCATCCCATGGGCAGTAATAAGGACTCGGGCCATCCTTAAGGTTGGAGGAAAGGAAATTTCACCAGCAACAAAGGAAAGGGTTCTTTACAGTAAGGGCAGTTAAAATGTGGAATTCATTACCCATGGAGACTGTGATGGCAGATACAATATATTTGTTCAAAAAAGTTGGACATCTTTTTAGATGGGAAAGGTATACAGGGATTTACCAAATAAGTGTACATGGGAAGGATGTTGATCCAGGGATTAATCCGATTACCAATTCTTGGAGTCAGGAAGGAATTAATTTTTCCCCTTATTGGGTTTTTTTGTTCGCCTTCCTCTGGATCAATACGTAAGTATAGATATAGGATAAAGTATCTGTTGTCTAAATTTAGCATAGGTTGAACTTGATGGGCCTATGTCTTTTTTTAACCTCATCTACTATGTAACTATGTAACTATGTAATAGCCGGAGAATACATTTAAACGGATTCCCAAGGTAGAACAGAAGTTTCTCCAGGACTAACAGGTGTATTGTACCCCCCAGTCTGATATGATTTAATCTTGGGCCCCCTACAGCCATAAAACCTCTTTTGGGATCAATTTGACCATCTCATCTGCTGAAGGGAGGCTCTGTGTAGCAATGAAATGGGCCATCTTTGTGAGCCGATCCACTACCACAAGAATGGTGTCTTTACCACTGGATCTGGATAGTTCTACAATAAAGTCCATTGATATTGACCCCCAAGGATGAGTGGGGACTGGAAGAGGCTGCAGCAAACCCACAGGGGATATTAGAGGAACCTTGGTCCTAGCACAGGTGTTGAATGAGATAGCATAGTCTTTGACGTTTTGTGACAGTTTGGGCCACCAAAATGAGTAGGACAACAGTTCTTGTGTTTTTAGGTTACCCGGGTGGCTGGCTGGTTGGGAATGATGCACTAGTTGGAGCACTTCTAGTCAATTTCTTAGGGAAGAACAGACGGTCTTTAAAGTTCAATAAGCCATCCCATAGGAACTGTTCAGCCTCCTATGGAGGGTTATTAAGAAAAGAGTCATTTGGATAGGTTCTCTTAATCCTTGTAAGGAGGTCAGAAGAAAACCTGATACCTAGAAAATGTGTTTTTTGTAGTATGTTCCATTCCTGTTCTACTCCTGTAGAAGGTTTAAGTGTCAGTTGAGACAGGACATCAGCCTTCCCATTTTTAGAGCCAGGGCGATATGAAATGTGGAATTGGAAATGTGCGAAGAACAAGGCCCACTGAGCTTTTCGGGCAGATAGTCTCTTTGCTGACTGAAAAAATTCTAAGTTACTATGATCCATAAGTACGGTAAATGGATGAGTGTACCCACAAGTTAGGGTCTCATATCTGAAAATGCCACCTTTATAGCCAAGAGTTCCTTGTTTTCAATGTTGTAGTTAATTTCCACTGCCAACATCTGGTACTAGTAAAAGGCGCATGGATGAAGGAACAATTTTTTACCAACTCTATGGGAAAAAATGGCACCATTAGCTGAGTCAGAGGCATCAACTTCCAAGCTGAATGGAAGTTTGGGGTTTGGATGAATGAGGATGGGGCAGAGATAAAAAGTGACTATAATCATTCAAATGCCAACTCATCTGATTCTGGTATCCATTCTAATGGGGATCCTTTCTGGGTGAGTTTGGTAATTTGGGAGATTATGCCTGAGAATTTCTTAATAAACCATCTGTAGACATTAGCAAACCCCACGAATCTCTGAATAACTTTTTCATTTTTTTGGAACTGGCATTCTATTTTTACCTGGATCTTGGCAGGATCTTTACTGAGTCCCCCAGGGAAGATGATGTACCATAGAAATTGCATTCTTATTTTAAACTTCACATTTTTCTAACTTAATATATACAGTAGTTCATGCCTTCAGAGGCACTCCAGGACAATTCTGACATACTTCTGGTTCTTCTGAAGTATGTCTGAGAAAACCAAGATTCATCGAGGTATGCAACTACGAACTGATGCAATAGCTCTCGGGGAACATCTTTGATTAGGTGCTGGAAGGTAGCTTATGCATTGCAGAGTCCAAAAGGCATTATCAGTTCTCATAGGTCCATAGCGGGTTCTGAAATCAATGCTCCGAATCTAATATGAAACAAATTGTACGCTCCGTGGTAGAGTGCAATATAAACTTTGTTTAAGATACAACTTAAACCAAACATTTTTTAAATATTCATGCTGAAAAATAGACTTGCAGAAACCATAAGGAGAGAGAAATATCCCTGAATTCAGCCCTGAAACTCCCAGGGGCCAGGTGAGTAAATGACTAGAATGTCACAGTTAACTTTAATATAGGTAGAAGGTGCCGCTTGCCTTAGCAGGCGAAAAGACCCCTATACAACTAGCACTCAAGGACAGAACAATAAAGTAAAATAAATGATAACTTTAATTAGTGTATACAGGAAAGAGTGAAGAATACTCTGAAATAAACACACAACGCTAAAGTCTAATGATTAAAATAGTATTAAATCGAATAATAAATTAATATAAACCACCTCCGAAATATTGGGGGTGGAAGAAAGGAACTATGAGGCTCTGGCACCATGTAATGAATGATGGTATTACAAATGGTGCCTCAGGGGGAGAGGGATGGGGTGGTATACAAATGAATGTATCCACAGAAGGTGTAGTGTGTGAGGATGAAGTGTAGTGAATATATATAGTCCTCACACATCCCAGTCTACCCTGAAGAAAATGGTCACTCCACGATATACCACACAGGCTATAAACAGCAACGGCAAGAGGATATTGTAATAGCTACCTCTGGCTAAAAGGGCCAGATGATAGACACCCTAGATGGTATAAATAAGCTCATTATAAATATTATTTAATATAGGTATAAATAAAATATAGTAGGACAGTCTGTAAACGGGTATTCTTGAGATGATGATGCGATATAATGCAAAAATTAAAAGGCAAACTGCCAGGATGATCACTAAATTTAGTTTTATATTTCAATCGAGCATATAGTGTAGTTGTTTGTTTAAAGAACTCCAATACAGTTAGTTCCAGGCATGCTGATGCTAATATTTTGAGCTCACACTGTGAGGATGCGGGGATCGCGGCGCTCACAGCACGACCCCTCCTCAACTCCGAATGCCCCCGCTGCCGTGAGACGGCTTCCTCTCCTCACCTGACCTGCTCCCTTTGTGCGGGGGTGCCCCCCCCATTCCTAGCAGGCAGGCGCTGCCCCGCGGCCTCTCAGGGTTCTGGCGGTTCCCTCTGGTCCCGGGCGCGCGCTCTCACACCTTACAGAGCGCGCGCCGGGCAAGGATAATTTATTCATTGCACTAGCAGTGAAACCACGCCCCCAAATCTCACAAAGGCTGCCACTTAACCCTAAAGCTCCCCACCTGGCTGCATATTATTGGAACCAATCCAGACAGCTCCTCATGTTGCTCCAGGACTGCCTCCATTCCCTATTGGTCAGCCGCAATATATAGTACCTGTCTTGCCTCTCTCACATCACTCGACATAGTCTCTGCTTACGGACCTCTATTTTGGCTTTCCCTTTGCTCTTCGTTATTCAGGTTGCGACCTGGCTTGGCGGACGTTCCTCTCTGGCTCTGGACCCCGGCTCCCACATGACCTTGCAGCTTCTCTCATCCCTCGACTACAGTTTGGACCTCGACCTCCCGGATCTCTCTCTCCCTGACCTTGGCTAACGGCAACGATTTTGTCTCTTCTGTAACGGTATCAGCAAGTATTGCTACACCTATTCACACCAAGCCAGGCAACGCCAAAGCACCACACTCCGGACACGCTCCTTCTGCTGTGGGTGTGTGGACATATACATCCCCACCTCAGTATAAGGGAAATGAGTCTGTTCTGCGGGCAGCACCAGCGTAACATTATGTTGAGCCCACAAGACGCAGACCAGACTGACATGGCCTCTATGATGACGGCCATGTATCAACAAGTCCAGGCCCTAACTGATCAAATGGCTCTCCTCACTCAACAGGTACAGGATCTTTCATGTCAGGCACCATCTGTAGCCGCACCACTGCTGTCGGTAGAAACAGTATCAGCCGCGACCTCAGGCCCGAAGATCCTGGCACAGGGGATCCGCACGCCTGTCGCGGTTTTCTCAATCAATGCGAGATCCAGTTTGAGATGGCCCCGCAGCAGTATTCCACTGGTCATAAGAAAGTGGCATATGTGTACAGCCAACTCATAGAGAATGCGCTGGCATGGGCCTCCCCGATTATGTAACTACGTCCCGAAATCACCCGCGATTACGCGGCCTTTGGACGAGACTTTCGACAGGTCTTCAATACCCCCGCATGCCAAGAAACTGCCTCTGACTCTTTGCTTGAGCTTTCTCAGGGACGTCGTTCCGTGGCCAAGTACGCCTTGGAGTTCAGGACCATAGCAGCTGAGACACGATGGGACCAGGAGGCTTTAGTCTCCGTCTTCTGGCAGGGCTTAACGGATTCTGTGAAGCACGAACTCGCCTCACAACCCAGGCCAGGGTTTCTGGAGGAACTTATCTCCCAAGCCAATCGAGTGGATCAGCGCCTTCAGGTACGCTGTGCTCAGCGCCAGCATCCCCGATATATGCCCTCCCGTGCTCCTTGTCCCAGATTCTCTTCAACCACAGGACCTGCCGTCTCCCCGCTGCCCGCTCTGGAGGCTCCAGAACCGATGAAACTCGGAGTCCAACATCCCCGGGCACCGATACGACAATTTCGCCGAGCCAGTGGGTTATGTTACTACTGCGGATCTTCCGAGCATCTGGTCCGTGAATGCCCACTGTGTCCGGGAAACGACCAAGCCAGGTGAGTTCGAATGGGCTCTCCCTGGGTGCCAACTTCCCTTGCCCCGTTCCCAAAAGTGAACTTCCCAAGAAGTTGACCATTCCTGTCTTCCTCTCTGGTCCTACCTTCCGCACTTCCACAGCTGCATTTATCGATTCCGGCACGGGAGGAAATTTCATTGACCAGACCTTCTCTGAACAGAACCAGATCCCACTCATTAGGAAGAAATCTCCCGTAGACTTGATAGGGATCGATGACCGTCCACTCACCCCAGCTTAAATCTCCTTGGAGACCTGCCCTCTCACTCTTTCTTCTTCTTCCCACAAGGAGACCCTGACCTTGGATGTTATCCATGCTCCTGGAACACCGGTCACCCTTGGCTTACCTTGGTTGCAACAGCACAATCCGCATATCAATTGGCAATTGGACCTTCCGAGATCCCATAGTCTGGAGGTCAATGTCAGAGGAGTCATTCCCACCAGCTGTACCGTCACCTCAACTGCTGGCTAATACATCCAATCCCAAGGGAGACTTACCTGCCCCGTACTCTGATTTTTTTGGATGTATTCAGCAAGACTCAATCCGAGCTACTAACCCCTCACAGATCGTATGATTGTCCGATTGACTTGGTACCTGGATACACTTTGCCCAAATCCAAATCCTACCCCCTTTCTTTGCCGGAGACGGAAGCCATGGACGAATATATTCGCGAGAACTTGAAGCGGGGCATTCCACTTCACACGCGGGGGCTGGATTCTTCTTCATTAAGAATAAGGACGGTACTCTCAGACCGTGTATTGACTACAGGGGACTGAACTGCATCATGGTGAAGAACCGTTACCCACTCCCACTCATCTCTGAACTCTTCGACAGACTTCAAGGTGCTAACCTGTTTACCCAGCTAGACCTCCGCGGGGCATATAATCTCATTCGCATCCGGAAAGGTGACGAATGGAAGACCGCCTTCAACACCCGTAGCAGCCACTATGAATATCTCATGATGCGCTTCGGCCTATGCAACGCTCCGGTGGTCTTCCAGGACTTTATCAATGACATTTTTCGGGATGTCCTTAGCCTTTTTGTTATTGTTTATCTGGACGACATTCTCATTTTTTCTAAGAATCTACAGGATCATATCTCCCATATGAAGTTCGTACTCTCCCGCCTTCGAGAGAACTGCTTGTTCGACAAGATGGAGAAGTGCCTTTTTCACCAGTCTTCCACCTCTTTTCTTGGGTATATTATTTCCAATAAGGGATTTGCCATGGACCCAGAGAAATTTAAAGCCGTAGTGGACTGGCCACAACCCGATTCCCTCAAATCCATTCAGCGGTTTCTAGGGTTTTCCAACTATTACCGGAAATTTATTCGCAATTTTTCCACCATCATCGCTCCGATCACAGCACTAAGCCAAAAAGGAGCTGATCCTTTGGCCTGTCACCTAAGTCAGTCACGGCTTTCAAAACTTTGAAACAAGCGTTTGTCTCTGCTCCCATCCTCCAACACCCGGACACCAATTTTCCTTTTATCCTGGAGGTAGACGCCTCGGACAGCGGGGCTGGCGCAGTCCTATCCCAGAGATTTTCACCCCAAGATAAACTCCATCCTTGTGGGTTTTTCTCTAAAAAGTTTTCTCCAGCTGAGAGGAACTATGACGTGGGCAATAGAGAACTTTTGGCCGTCAAATTAGCCCTTCAGGAATGGAGGCATATTCTGGAGGGGTCTAAAGAGCCATTCACAATTCTCACGGACCATAAAAATCTTTTGTATATCGAGAGCGCCCGCCGCTTGGGCTCCCGCCAAGCCCGCTGATCGTTATTTTTCTCTAGGTTTAATTTTATTTTGTCCTACATTCCCGGCACCAAGAACGTCAAGGCGGATGCCCTCTCCAGACAGTATTCTTCTGAAGAGAGACCGGAGAAAACTACCGAGTCCATCCTTCCCAAACAAAAGATCCTCGTGGTCACTGCTTTCAAAAATCTGAAAAAGATCATCAAGTCTCAAGAACACATTCCTAGTGATCTTGAAGTTCCAAAGGATACTTTGTATGTAGATTCCAAAGTTATTCCTGAGATTCTGGATTGGGGGCACGCTTCCCGTTCAGCAGGAAATCCGGAATTCAAAAAAATGTGGACCTCATCCGTCACACCTTCTGGTGGCCCAATATGTCCAAAACCATCCTTAAATTTACTCGGGTCTGTCCGGTATGTGCACGCAATAAGATACCTCATCAAAAACCCCATGGTCTTCTTATGCCTTTACCCATTCCGGAGCACCCCTGGTCCCACATATCCATGGACTTTATTGTCAAATTGCCTAGGTCGAATGGCATGAACACCATTCGTTAATCTCAAAGGTTTACCCTCCTCACCCGCCCTAGCCGATATTTTCTCCAGAGAAATTTTCCGGATCCATAGTATTCCCACATCTATCGTTTCAGACAGAGGTTCTCAATTTGTTTCCAGATTCTGAAGGACCTTCACCAAAAGACTGGGCATTTCTTCTTCTTTTTCTCAGGATATCACCCTCAATCTAATGGGCAGACTGAGAGGTTTAATCAATCTCTCGAGAAGTACTTCAGGTGTTTCATCTCTGATTCGCAGGATGACTGGTCGGAATTACTTCCCTGGGCTGAGTATGCCTTTAATTCCTCCAGGAATTAATCCACTCGTGAGACGCCGTTCTTTATTAATTATGGATTCCATCCGGCTCGCCTGCCCATTTCCAATGTCTCCGCTGGAGTACCAGCCGTGGATGAACGCATCACACTATTACATGACTCTTGCTCCAGGATACAAGCGGCGCTTCAAAAGTCCTCCCAGATTTCGAAACTCCAGGCTGACCGTCGTCGCCGACCTGCACCCAGTTACAAGCCAGGGGATAAGGTTTGGTTGTCTACAAGAAATATCCACCTCAAAACCCCGTCCCCTAAATTGGCACCTAGATTTCTGGGCCCATTTCCTATCATGTAGCAGGTAAACCCTGTGGCCTTCCGTCTTCAATTACCTCAAAGCATGAGAATTCCTAATGTTTTTCACACATCTCTTCTTAAACCATTCATCTCCAGTCCCCTTTTTCCGGACCACACTCTTAAACCAGATCCTGTGATCATACAGGGCAACGAAGAGTATGAGGTCCCATGCTATAATAGATTTCTGTCTCTCGAAGGGTAAGGTCCAATTCTTGGTCCATTGGAAGGGCTTTGGACCCGAAGAAGGGTCTTGGGTACCTCTTAAAGACATTCACGCACCAGGACTTCTCAAACGCTTCCGTAAGAAGTTTCCATCCAAACCATGGGAGGATCGTCCTGAGGCCGACCCTGAAGGGGGGGTACTGTGAGGATGCGGGGATCGCGGCGCTCACAGCGTGACCCCTCCTCACCTTCGAATGCCCCCGCTGCCATAAGATGGCTTCCTCTCCTCACCCGACCTGCTCCCGCTGTGCGGGGGCACCCCCCTCGTTCCCGGTGGGCCGGCGCTGCCCCGCTGACACTCTGGGCTCTGGCGGTTCCCTCTGGTCCCGGGCACGCGCTCTCTGGCCTTACAGAGCATGCGCTGGGCAAGGATAATTTATTCACTTCACTAGCAGTGAAATCACGCCCCCAAATCTCACAAAGGCTGCCACTTAACCCTAAAGCTCCCCACCTGGCTGCATATTATTGGAACCCATCCAGGACAGCTCCTCATGTTCCTCCAGGACTGCCTCCATTCCCTATTGGTCAGCCGCAATATATAGTACCTGTCTTGCCTCTCTCACATCGCTCGACATAGTCTCTGCTTACGGACATCTATTCTGGCTTTCCCTTTGCTCTTTATTATTCAGGTTGCAACCTGGCTTGGTGGACGTTCCTCTCTGGCTCTGGACCCTGGCTCCCACCTGACCTTGCAGCTACTCTCATCACTCGACTACAGTTTGGACCTTAACCTCGATCTCTCTCTCCCTGACCTTGGCTAACGGCAACGACTTCGTCTCTTCTGTACCGGTACCGGCAAGTATTGCTACACCTATTCACACCTGGCCAGGCAACGCCAAAACACCACACTCCGAACACGCTCCTTCTGCTGCGGGTGCATGCACATATACGTCCCCACCTCAGTATAAGGGACGAGTCTGGTCTGCGGGCAGCACCGGCGTAACACACAGTACTGTGGATAGATGCTGTTATCTTTCAGCTGCCTTAGATAGTATAATGTGGCATCAAGATATATATTGAATCTTATTTTGTGTTTATTTTAACTAGTTTGGAAATTAGCACAGAGACAGTGTAGCGAATATATAAGAAAAATAAAGCTACACTATAGCCAGGTCAGTGTGCAGTAGGCGCTACTACCCGTTATGTGTAAAGCAACTTTGTATCCCTTGTTTAACAAGCTGGGTTCTCACTAGTCTATGTGAGAAGGGACAACAGAGATTTTTCTTACCCAGAGGGAACTGCCTGGCGATGTCTGCAGTGTATGCTTGCAAGTTCGTATTACTGTGCGGCATGCCACAAGTAGTGAAATTAAATCGAAAATAAGTGTTTGTCACATACAGATGATTACCAGTACCAGTGATTTATAGCCACTGTCATTGACTATGTCCCTAATACCACCATGACGCCTTCCTCAGTGTGGATACTATACAGGTAATTAATCAAAGTAAAATGCTTAATAAAAAGAGAACTAAACGAGAACGTGAGGTGAATTCAAACACCCAGTGTGACCACGCTTTGACATGTGACGTTGTCAACAGCCGACGTACATTTCATGTGGTTTATGCTTTTTCAGGCTATCCAGGTTTCATATGTGATGTCATTAACCGCCGATGTACGTTTCACATCGTTTTACGTGTTTCAAGGCTACCTTGGGAGTTTCAATGCCAAATTCAGCAATTTCTTCCTCTCCTTGTGGTCTGTGCTTCATAATACATCCCATTTGAGAACCACCCAGCACTTACTGATATTCTAAACCAGCAAGGGTTACTCTGTGTGGTTGGTAAATAAACTGTCAGCATATATTGGAAATCAAAAGAACATTATTCAGTAGTGATAAAAATACATTTATCATGATAACAATATTTACCATGTTAAATATCTGTTCAATAGGAAGGCATAAAAATACTAATCATGTAATAAATGTATTGAAGTGTTTTATGTACATTCAGTATCCATTTTGTTTCCCCAGACTGTATTTTATAATGTCATTCAGACTGAACTGAGAAATATTGTGCAAAGTAAGAAAAATACATTTAAGGAAAACAATTGATTTGTTGGAACGTTAGAACATGTGAATTGTTTTAGTACATTTTGGTTACAAAATGGAACCCATCAAGATTATAAGCTTTATAGACCACTATATACAGGTCAATTGGTGAAGTGTTTTTAAATATAACCCAGATGATGTTTAGTTTTAGGAATAACACAGAAACAAATATACAGTAATGTGTAATTAGCTCATTCATTCTATTATCTCTACTATTGTAAGCAAAAGTATTTAATATAATAATAATAATAATAATAGTATGTTCTCGTATAGCGCTGCTAGTTTTACGTAGCGCTTTACAGAGACATTTTGCAGGCACAGGTCCCTGCCCTGTGGAGCTTACAATCTATGTTTTTGGTGCCTGAGGCACAGGAGATAAAGTAATTTGCCCAAGGTCACAAGGAGCCGACACCGGGAACTGAACCAGATTCCCCTGCTTCAAACTCGGTGCCAGTCAGTGTCTTTACTCACGGAGCCGCTCCTTCTCCCTTCTCCCAAAAATTTACATTTTTGTATTGAAATTTAAGGTATGTATGTGTGAAATGTAACAGTTTTATTTTAAGGTTGACATCATTATTGCCCCATGAGAGGAAAGAACAAAGAGAAAGGACAAAGAAAAAACGTGTTTCAATCACTGAACTACTGATGTTCTAGTTGCAGAAGAGCTTATACTTTGTTATAAAATGATTACAAGGTGAATGTTAAACAAGAGATAGCACTGATTAGCAGAAAAAAAGGGGATTACCGGCGCCTTTAAAGTCCATAAAGTGAATAACAACCAATCACTTGGAACGTCCCAATAATGTCCTTATGATGAATGGGCAGAGATGAGATAAATAGATAATTCTCACCATGCAGCAGTAAATATGTGGAGAAAAAAAAATAAAACAAATTATAGTGCAGTATGCCAATCAATATTGATAAGAACTATGAACACTAACAACACAAAACACACATGACAAACAAACAAGACAATTACTAGTGTAACGGGTTTCCCCCCCCCCCAATCTCACATTGGCCCGGGTACTCTAACAACCAACCCCCATTACGTGTTTGTGTTTGGTGGTGCACCTGTAGGCAACAGAACTCCTGAGTCTCCCGCTTGATGTTAGTAGGGGATTTCCAGCAGGACAGGTAGCTGAGGTAGTGGGTGCGAGTTCAACTTACATCATGTGCAGTGCCTCCACCTCATCAGGATCTGTGCTTCCGCAGGGAGATGGTCCTGGTGAGGAACTCCTTCTTGGTGGTGCCATCCAATGCTGAGTAATTTCACACTCACACAGTGGGGGTATCGTTAACAAGGTCATCTTTATTGTAGACGGTGATGTAGCAGACTGCCCCATGCAGCTGCCGGCTCTAGCCGCACATCTCTCCGTGCTGTCCCTTCGCCAGGTACGCCCTCCCGAATTGAAGTGGGATTCCCTCTTCTCCTAGGGAGATCCTCTCTGTGCCAGGTCCCTGGACACAGAGTGGCTTAGACAGGCTGATTGGTCAACATGGACCGCTAGTTACTTCACTAGGGTCACAAAGTGTTCCTACAATCCCTTATGCAGGAAAATACAACTTCCCAACAGCTTTCCACAGCTGCTAGAACACACTGAACTAACTGTGTAGTGCCTTATATACTTCAGGAGGCAGGCGCATCCCTGATGTCACTATCCAGGGACTCAGAGCATACAGCCACTCCCCTCCATACATAGGGCACCTCACCATGGTGTGAGGGAAAACCTCCATAACTACTGCTGGCATACCTGTACTTACCAGGACTTACTGCCAACAGAGAGGAAAGTAATATACCATTATTATGCATGGCTATACTAGCAAGGCTTAAAAATACACAAAGCTATTTAATAACACATATACGTGGTTCCGGAGGATAACAAACAATTGCAGCAGGTCCAGAGGAGTAAAATTGAGACCCTACTTAGAACACAGTGGTTAAATGCAGACAATGGAGATGAAAATCACACTGGTAGTCTAGTGGTGACTGGAGCTCCTTTCCATGCGTCCCTTCGTGCTCAGCGTGAATGATGACGTCACTGGAAGGCGGGACGTCCGGGCGGATATGACGTCACCCGCCGCAGGACTTCCTGGAACAATGCTCCCTTCTCTTTTCTTCCCCCTAAGACCTGGATCGGCTGCTAAAACAATGTCCTCCTTCACCGAAGACAGCTTCACAATAAATGAATAACTTCTCAACGCGTTTCGTGCGCGTGCGCGCACTTCTTCAGGATTTGTGATGACACTACCACTAGATGGTATATATACACACTGACTGTGATTCAATTGGATAATTGCACAATTGAATTCTTACCACAGCAATTGACATGGTCATGGCATCACAGAAACAAGCCCTACTATACATAAAACAATCAACACAAACAAAGAACATAAAACATTAAAATATCAAGTAATATAAAAGTCAGATTAAAATGTACTCATTAAAAAAAATAATGAACAAAGAAGCATTCAAAGATGGACTGAATGGTTTCATAATTACAAAAAGGCCTTCAATTCAAAGTCTGTGTTCAGGCCTCTTGGAGATAGTGTTTTTAATTCATATATCCAGTATGCTTCACGCATACTGGCTTGTTTAAGTCTACTACCACCTCTCAAGTTTGCCTGAACAACCTCAATAGCCTGACATAACAAACCTTTGGGGCTTTTATTGGGACACATAAGAAAATGGTGAGAGACAATATGTGCGACCAGTCCCTTTTTAATGTTATAAATGTGCTCATAAATACGCCTCTGAAATATTCTCCCAGTTCTGCCAATATACTGGAAGCCACATGGGCATTGAAGCAAGTATATCACAAAAGTTGATTGGCAGTTTATGAATGTCTTGATGGGATAACATCTAGAGGTTACATTTGATGTGAACTGTTTAGCATTATAGCATTATTGCTATAAGAACATGCTACACATTTATCACATGTGAAAAAACCTTTTATATTCCTTGCATGTTTCTTTTTTTGTTGGTTTATCGGACAGCTCGGGGCTAACTTAGATTTTAAATTATTAGCCTTAGAGAATTTGATATTTGGTTTATTTGGGAGAATCTCCGCCAGAACATCATCTTTCAATAGGATCGGCCAATACTTGTTAAATACCTGTTTAATCTTAGGTGCCATCTCATTGTATTGAGTAATAAAAACAACTTGGTTATTACACCTTTCTCTTGTGTCCTTATTCTTTTATTTAAGTAAAGTGTCTCTTTGTATATTATTGACTTGATCGAATGCCTCATCTAAGAGACTCTCCGAATATTTTCTCTCAATGAATTTACTTTTTAGATCTTTGGCCTGAATCTTAAACATCTCATCTTCAGAGCAATTGCGTTTAAGACGCACCAACTGACCCTTGGGAATATTTCGTAGCCACTGTGGGTTATGCTGACTATCAGCACGCAAGTAATTATTGGCTTGTACTGGCTTGAAAAAAGTTTTAGTGTGGAGTGAATTTTGACTAATATATATGTGAAGGTCCAAAAAATCAATGTGCTCAGTGCTAAAATTACAAGTGAATTTAAGATTGAGATTATTACAATTTAAATATGTGCAAAAATCAACCAGTGAGGCCTGACTACCTGCCCAAACAAAAACCACATCATCAATGTAGCGCCGCCAGAGCACCAGGTTCGACCCTAGAGGACAGTTGTTCCAAATAAAATCTTCCTCCCAACTCTCCATAAATAGATTGGCATAACTAGGGGCAAACCTGGTGCCCATAGCAGTACCACATTTCTGAATGTAATAGTGTGAATTAAACGTGAAATAATTGTGCGTTAAAATAAACCATATGCTTTCTACCAAAAAATTCCTTTTTATTAGTGAAAAATTGCTTTTATTTTCCAACTTGCGAGACACAGCTTGACAGCCCATTTTGTGATCAATCACGGTATATAGAGATGTGACATCAGCAGTAGCCAATATATAACCAGGCTGCCATTTAAGATCTTTCAAGATTTGCAATACACTGGCGACACACTTTATCGCAGTGCGGCCAGATCCGCAAGCCGGGAGATTTCCCGGCTTGCTAGTGGCCGCCCCTCGGCGTGCCGCGCGTCATAGACGCGCGGTCACGCATCTTCGGGAGCCTGCGCCCCCTGCACGCGCGTCCAGGGCTCCCCGAGGGAGCCCTGGTGTCCCGCGATCTGCGGGACGGCGGCAGGGGGTTCCGGGGGACCCGGCGGACCCGGCAGCGGGAGGGAGAGCGCCCCGATCGGAGGGCGCTCTTCCGCTGCTTCGGCGCGCGCCCGTCACACTCGGGCGCGCGCCAGGCTACTGCTGCGGCACAGAACGGGCAAATGCTCGAATAAACTGTGCCGCAGCAGTATATGTGTCGTTTCTCGCAAATAGGATTTACCACCAATGACTAAGGGTTGGAGGTGATGATCAACAAATTGTAAAAGATTAGAAGTCAGTGAAAAAATGCCAGAAATAATAGGTCTACCCAGTGGGGAAGTGAGACTTTTGTGAATTTTAGGTATGAAATAAAATAAAGGAGTGCGGGGAAACTCAATAAACAAAAAATCTCATTCATCTTGGCATATAGCCCCTTCATTCAAGCCAGTGGTCAGCAAATTCCCCAATTCAGCCTTAAAATGCCCCAAAGGGTCATCTGTAAGGGGGAGGTATGTGGCCTTATCTCCCAATAATCTCATGGACTCTTGCATGTAGTAATCCTTGTCCATTACCACTATACCTCCACCCTTATCCAGAGACTTAATGACTATTGAGTCATTATTTTCCAAACTCTGAAGAGCTTCCTTCTCTTGAACATTAAAATGATCATGTCTAATTTTATAAGTTCTACATGAATTTTCTAAATCCATATTGACCATCTCCACGAAAGAGCTAACCAAATGTCCCTGTGAGAACTTTGGATAAAAAGTGGATGTTTTCTTAAAGCTCTTAGGTGGGGGACTGTCTGAGCTGCGTACCTCTCCAAGTAAATTTATTTGGTTGGATATAGCATCTCGTGCAAGTATTTCTTCAGGGCTAGTTTGTGGGCAAATTTATGAACATCAATGAACAAATTAAAACTATTTGGCCCACAAACTGGAGCAAATGCTAAACCTTTATGCAGTACCTTTTTTTCAACATCAGTAAGTGGATATTGACTAATGTTGAATATGTTAGAATATTCTGTCTTTTTCCTTACACAATTTCTACTAGCACCTCCTCTTCTCCCTCTGACCCTGTCTTTCCTTTTTTGTAGTTTGGAGGAGGTCGAGATTCTAGTGGAGGTTTCACAATTTCCACTACTGGAAAAATGTGCTCTCATTCCTTCCTCCATTCTAAAAAAGAGAAGTTGGTTTTAGTGGCCGGTGTGGGGAGGGGGGTGTAAGAAATACTCTCTGCATCACTCTCAGACCCTATGTCAGACAGCAATGTATATCTGTTGCTGACTGCAATAGGCACTGATTGAGGCGTTACCAATGCTTCATAGCGTTCTTTCACTCTCTTTTGTTGTGGATAGAGGTTCTTATCATGCATAGGTAATTTCGCAGGTACAAATGGTGTGGGGACCAAAATATTAGGTTTCTTTGGGCCATTTCTCATTTCTTTTTGTATAGATTTACTCCTATTGCCCCTAAATTCTTTGGTTCCTATTTTTGGATTAGAATTCTTTTGTTCAACTTTATTTATTTGATTATCCTTAGATTTTTTAGCCCAATCCCTTTGACAACCTGTGTCATAGTCCTGTTTGTCTCTAAAGAACTTTTGTTGCTTAGTTTGGACTATTTCTAGTTCTGCCTTATCCAACCTTTTTTTAATGGTTGGTTCTAATGTAAGCAGCTCATTATTGTCTTTAAATGGATCCAACTGAATTTTCATCTCTAAAATTTGATCATCTAGTTCAACAAGGGTTTTTCTTCGCTGATGCACCAATAATTTCATGAGAGCGAATGAGCACTGATCCAGTATCTCATTCCATTCTTTCATGAAAATTTCATTGTGTGCATCAGCGGTAGGCTTTTTGCGAACTCTAAGACCCCTTGGAATACGATGATTCTCCAAATACTTGCTCAATGTAGTGGCCTCCCACCATTGCTTGCTTTCTAGCATGAGGGTTTTCTCCAACCGAGCAAGTATTGGATAAAAATCTTCAGTTTCATTTTCAATAAATTGAACTGAATTAGGATCATTAAAAATATGGTCAACATTGACATTTCTACGCGATCTCAAGTGAAATAGAGAACTCATAATAAAATCAGTCTCTTGGTGTGCAGATAGTGAACAATAATATATAAATATACAACAATATGCGATAATATATAAAAATATATATAGAAGAAAAGCAGCTAACACCAAAGTGTACAAACTAACAACGAAAAAGAAAGACGGTCTGAAACAGTGCTAATAAAACAGATGAAAATTATAACACTTAAATAGTGTACCTGGATGGCAGTGAAAATCAGGCAGCCTGGCAAAAAATGACGATACAGTCAAACAACAAACATAGAAAAAAAGGGGATTACCGGCGCCTTTAAAGTCCATAAAGTGAATAACAACCAATCACTTGGAACATCCCAATAATGTCCTTATGATGAATGGGCAGAGATGAGATGAATAGATAATTCTCACCATGCAGCAGTAAATATGTGGAGAAAAATCTGTTTATGGAGAGTTGGGAGGAAGATTTTATCTGGAACAACTGTCCTCTAGGGGCGAACCTGGTGCTCTGGCGGCGCTACATTGATGATGTGGTTTTTGTTTGGGCAGGTAGTCAGGCCTCACTGGTTGATTTTTGCACATATTTAAATTGTAATAATCTCAATCTTAAATTCACTTGTAATTTTAGCACTGAGCACATTGATTTTTTGGACCTTCACATATATATTAGTCAAAATTCACTCCACACTAAAACTTTTTTCAAGCCAGTACAAGCCAATAATTACTTGCGTGCTGATAGTCAGCATAACCCACAGTGGCTACGAAATATTCCCAAGGGTCAGTTGGTGCGTCTTAAACGCAATTGCTCTGAAGATGAGATGTTTAAGATTCAGGCCAAAGATCTAAAAAGTAAATTCATTGAGAGAAAATATTCGGAGAGTCTCTTAGATGAGGCATTCGAACAAGTCAATAATATACAAAGAGACACTTTACTTAAATATAAGAAAAAGGACACAAGAGAAAGGTGTAATAACCAAGTTGTTTTTATTACTCAATACAATGATATGGCACCTATGATTAAACAGATATTTAACAAGTATTGGCCGATCCTATTGAAAGATGATGTTCTGGCGGAGATTCTCCCAAATAAACCAAATATCATATTCTCTAAGGCTAATAAATTAAAATCTACAGTAAGTTAGCCCCGAGCTGTCCGATAAACCAACAAAAAAAGAAACATGCAGGGAATATAAAAGGTTTATTCACATGTGCGAAATGTGTAGCATGTTCTTACTGTATAGTTATAATGCTAAACAGTTCACATCAAATGTAACCTCTAGATGTTATCCCATCAAGACATTCATAAACTGCCAATCAACTTTTGTGATATACTTGCTTCAATGCCCATGTGGCTTGCAGTATATTGGCAGAACTGGGAGAACATTTCAGAAGCGTATTTATGAGCACATTTATAACATTAAAAAAGGACTGGTCACACATAGTGTCTCTCACCATTTTCTTATGTGTCACAATAAAAACCCCAAAGGTTTGCTATGTCAGGCTATTGAGGTTGTTCAGGCAAACTTGAGAGGGGGTAGTAGACTTAAACAAGCCAGTATGCGTGAAGCATACTGGATATATGAATTAAAAACACTATCTCCAAGAGGCCTGAACACAGACTTTGAATTGAAGGCCTTTTTGTAATTATGAAACCATTCAGTCCATCTTTTGAATGCTTCTTTGTTCATAATTTTTTTTAATGAGTACATTTTAATCTGACTTTTATATTACTTGATATTTTAATGTTTTATGTTCTTTGTTTGTGTTGATTGTTTTATGTATAGTAGGGCTTGTTTCTGTAATGCCATGACCATGTCAATTGCTGTGGTAAGAATTCAATTATGCAATTATCCAATTGAATCACAGTCAGTGTGTATATATACCATCTAGTGGTAGTGTCATCACAAATCCTGAAGAAGTGCGCGCACGCGCACGAAACGCGTTGAGAAGTTATTTATTTATTGTGAAGCTGTCTTCGATGAAGGAGGACATTGTTTTAGCAGCCGATCCAGGTCTTAGGGGGAAGAAAAGAGAAGGGAGCATTGTTCCAGGAAGTCCTACGGCGTGTGACGTCATATCCGCCCGGACGTCCCGCCTTCCAGTGACGTCATAATTCACGCTGAGCACGAAGGGACGCATAGAAAGGAGCTCCAGTCACCACTAGACTACCAGTGTGATTTTCATCTCCATTGCCTGCATTTAACCACTGTGTTGTAAGTAGGGTCTCAATTTTACCCCTCTGGACCTGCTGCAATTGTTTGTTATCCTCGGAACCACGTATATGTGTTATTAAATAGCTTTGTGTATTTTTAAGCCTTGCTAGTAATTGTCTTGTTTGTTTGTCATGTGTGTTTTGTGTTGTTAGTGTTCATAGTTCTTATCAACATTGATTGGCATACTGCACTATAATTTGTTTTATTTTTTTTTCTCCACATATTTACTGCTGCATGGTGAGAATTATCTATTCATCTCATCTCTGCCCATTCATCATAAGGACATTATTGGGACGTTCCAAGTGATTGGTTGATATTCACTTTATGGACTTTAAAGGCGCCGGTAATCCCCTTTTTTTCTATGTTCGTTGTTTGACTGTACTGTCATTTTTTGCCAGGCTGCCTGATTTTCACTGCCATCCAGGTACACTATTTAAGTGTTATAATTTTCATCTGTTTTATTAGCGCTGTTTCACAACGTCTTTCTTTTTCACTGATTAGCAGAAGTCAATGTGAATGTTTTGATTACATCAGATACAGAATAAAAATAACCAATTAGTGTCTTAAATAATTAACTCTTTAAAGCCAAAGAAGTTATCTATCAGAAAATCATATCATAATAAGAAGGTGTTCAGACAAGCTAATAAACCGGCGCCTCCAAAAAGAAATATAAATATAGCCTAACCAAATATAAAGTCCCAGCCATATTGGACTTTATATTTGGTCAGGCGATATTTATATTTCTTTTTGGAGGCGCCGGTTTATTTGTTTGTCTGAACACCTTCTCATTATGATATGATTTTTATTGTCTGTATTGGTTTGTGTGAACCTTTTTTCCTGGCAGCCCCCACTTTAACATTTAAAGTGTGTATATTTTATGTTAGTCACCCATGTGTTACTATTTGTTATTTTTAGCATTAGCGCTGTTCCCACTGCCCTTCCCCTTTATCTGTTCAGACAAGCTGTTACATTTTATGATATACAGTATTATACTATATTGCTATTTGTCTTAACGCTGTATATGTTTAGCATCTAATATTAGGTTAACTTATGTTACTAATGTTTTCATTTAATGGTTCTACCAAAATTGTAGTGGCTGAATCCCAAATCCCAGAAAAATCTTTTATTTTTAAGAGGGACTTGTACATGGGATTTATGTCATTCATTATCAATTTTGCTTCCCCAGACTCGATTGTGTAATGTAATTGAGATTGAATTGAGGAAGATTGTGGAATGTGATAAAAACATATTTAAGGAAAACACCTGATTTGTAGGAAAGTTAGAAAAAGTGAATTGTTTATATTACATTTTGGGTACAAAATGAATTTATTTGTAAAATGATTTACTGTACCAAGAAGTAATAAATTAAGAGTTACTTCTCGTTTTCAAGTATGTCCTGGACACAGAGTTATGATGACAATACATAGTTACATTAAAGGAACAGAGTTATACATTATATTTGAAGACATTATATTTAAAGATAACATATTTTATAGGCGTATCTAACAGTTACAGACCAGATTAAAATGTGAGATAGGTTTAGTTTTCAACGAACTTGGACTGGTGGTGGTTTAGAGAATCTCAGATAGATTGTACCAGATGTGAGGTGCAAGGAAAGAGAAGGAGAAGCGGACAGATTATTTGTTGACCATTGGGACCGCACAGTTAAAAATACAAAATAAAAATGGGGGTGATCTTTGTTTCAATGTTGGATATGCCCAATTAATATTGTACACATTTCAGAGTAATATAAAATAAACAAATCAAAGTCAATGCATTTAAATTAACAGGTATAAGATGTTGAAAGAAAGAGGAAAACATTCAGATTAATGAATACAAAGCCGAAATTTAAAAAAAAAAAACATCATTATCAAATAATAAAAGGATTGCAATAGAAACCAAGCGTCCTGATATAAAATGCAATAAATAATAAAAAAATATATAATAAAAAGATGTTATTGAAAGACTAGAAAGTCCTTAAAAGACATCAACAGCAAAATAACTAGGAACGAGAAGAGAGGCTTATTTCATTGTGAGCATGACAAGCTTATTAAGGGGCATTAGAGAAAGGAGAGGTAGGAAACAAATGATTTCCCTCTGTAATTACAAAAAAGAAAATACCAAAGTATTTCCCCAAAAAAATCTTAACATTAACTGACATTCGGCGGATAGAGGAAAAACTCTAAACGTACCTGAAAATTCAAGGAAAATAAACAATAAATTAGACAGTCCCTAGCTGTAGTACAACTGAAGTCTGAATATATTAAGATATATACTGTATATAGAAATATTGTTCTCAAAATCAACTCTGCCCTTGTCCCTGATATGTATGGAGTGTGCTATGGTTAACAATGTTTTTCAACAGAAGCAGAAACACATGCTGAAAAAATGGCATAGAGAATGCATATGATAATGAAGTAATAAAAAAAGAGAGATTTAAAAACATAGCCAAATAGATAGAGAGGGAAACTTACAGAGGCGAATTACAGTATATAAATATATGTGTATCTCACATAAATGCACAATCATGTTTCATTATCAGTGCCGTCTGCTAATGAAGATTGCTATCACATGTAATTATTTTCCAGGATATGCAGTACAAGCTCAAAAAATTAAGCTCTTCAGCTTTCCATGAGCTAATGCAGCAGTAGCTGATTAAAACTGTTATAATGAAATGCAAAAAAGAATCAATATTTCCCTAAACAAAATAGAGACAAAGCCTTTGGTGTATAATTATAGCAAACAATGTAAGTTTATTAAGTCGATGTTTGGAATGTTTGTCACAGACTTTGAGGTTCACTTGGATTTTAGAATTATTTCCATAAATTACATATAAACACTAAATTAAATTATTTATTTTATTTTGAATGTGTCTGCCATTACATTTACTCAGCAAAGCTGTTTTATCTCTTATCAGCAACGTTCTGAACATGCACTTATTTTTGAGGAACAGTTATATTGAGATTTACTGTATCAAATGTATTGTTTGTGTACTATTCAATTCTTCTTCTGAATTATCCAAGCTTTATAGTACAAATTATCCAACAATGAGAAGAATGAGAACACTTAGAAGATAATATGGCTCATTACTGTTTAACTGGGCTCTTTTTTAAGAAGATTAGGGATTGACATGGATTCTTTATTAACCTAAGGTAGATTCCTGAAGAACAATCTTAAAAAGTTATAAACAAAATATTGGTTATCTCAAATTTGGAGGAAATTGAAGTGTACACGCAACCCACATCATGTGGGGCTACCTGCACATCGTTATGTGCATAGATTAGAGGACCCATCTTCCAGAAAGATAGTCCGTCATGAGAAGAATATGACACTTTAGACAAGAGGAGCGCAAACTTTTACTGCTGCGCCCACACGTCTGGCCTGCTCTGGAGCTCACACCCCTCCCCCCCCCTTCTGCCTTGCAGCTGTGTCAAATGATACTCGGGGGTCATGTGATCAGGTCATGTGATCGGCAGCGTCAATTGATGCCTGTGATGTCACAGCACATGACCCCGCAGTGTCATTTGGCACCACGTTGCCATAGAGACACGTCACTGCGTCTGAATCCCGGTAAGATTTATTGTTGCAGAGGCCTCACGCGATCCCCTGGCATTTAGTTTAAATGCCTTGGGGAAGAGTGCGTGACCTCTGCAACCGCCCGCGCCCCTTAGAAAAATCTCCCACCCACCCTCGGGGGAGCACACCCCAGGTTGCGCACCCCTGCCTTAGACCATTTGTGTCACTAGAAATACGAATGTAGACACTAATAGAAAATCCATTTAACCCTTTAGGAGGATTACCTATTCTCAGAAACGTAATAAGAATCCCTTTAAATGTCAGTTTTTTCCCCCTAAAATCAGAGAGACCAATCTACTTACATTATTATTGAAACTGTCCCTATTTTCTTCATGTTTACTCCGGTTTTAGGATGAAGTACTTAGTTTTTGAATCTCAGCATATCTGGGTGATATCTTGAATATATGTATGTGAGCCTACACCACAGTGTAAGTTAGTTCACTCCTTGGAGAAAAATAGAAAACCTCTGATCATGTACATATACACAGTGAATTTCTCCATTCCACTGTTACATGCAATATGATCACCCCATCATTCTAGGTATAAATTTGCATAGGTAGTGGATTAAAGTATTTTCTGACATACTTTAAGGTATGTTCTGACATATAACTATTTTGAGTTTTATTGTAAAATTCATCACCAGGTAAGAGGGGCGGCCATTGGAATGGCATGCTTCTCCTACCTACTGTGTGACAATTTATATCTAGGCAGGTGGGATAATTAAATTGTATTTAACAATGGAATGGAGAAATTCACTATCTACACCAATTTGTGGCTATTTTATTATTTATTTTATTTTAATTTCTAAAATGAAATACATTGAGCATAGTGTGAAGAGTGGTGCTCAAAAAAATCACATGTGGTTCTATAAATAAGACTTGTTTTCATTAATTAATAAATGTGAGATACTATCAGGATGTCCAATATATGATAAATAATGTTCTCCTGAGAGGGATTTGTGTCTAGTGGTGTCCACCTGACAACCACAGAATATGGCACAACAATAATACCCCAATCAGGTATGAGCAATAGACAGTTCAATTATAACAGAGTATAACAGGGCACTCTGGCCCATTACCTGTTGACTTCCATAGACATGCAGTAATATCCACAGTGTGCAATCCGAAATGTTAAGGATCAAAGAATATAGTAAATACCAGAGCACAGCTAGACAGCAGTCAATCTTGGGCAAAAAAATGAAAATTATAGGGGACCTCAAGATCAGCATAAATTTATTGCAAGTACAAAAAGATGGACCAGATGAACACACCTACACGTTTTATGCAGAAGTGCTTTTTACAGTACTGTATATGGATTCTTTATAATCTGTGTGACCGAGACTTATTGATGGATTTTGAAGAATCCAGGCTTCTTTAAGAGGAAGTAATCCAACTACGCGGATTGGATTCAGACAAATCTGCTCATCTCTAATATGGAATAGTTCAGACACGTCTGCCGATTTCTAATAAGGAATAGTTCAGTCAAGTCTGCCCATCTCTAATAAAAAACAAGCTTAAGGCTGAGCTCATACACTCTCTGCTTGCTTACGAGAGTGAAAGCTTTTGCTGTAGTAGCACATGCGGTCTTTGCTCATATACACAGGCACACAGAAAGATCTTGGCCTTAGCGACAAATTCATTGTACATGGATATATAGATATAAGTCCAATGTTCTTAAGAGGATATATCAAAGAACACTAAACAAAAAAGGAAACCTACCTGTGACAGGGTGAATGAACGTCACCAGCCATATACCTGGCAAACATATGTCTAAGTTTGCAGTGCAGCAGTGACGAGGTTAACTTTCAGTGGAGAAGGGCTGATTAATGAGTCTGACTCCAGCTGCATAATCAAGCTGTTTAAAACCCCAGGCTACACACACATGGGGGCTAGCTGGTCAGGAGACAGGACTGAAAATACTGAAGAGATTACTGCTATAAGGTCTGTGTTGCAAAGTACATATGTGATGAACTGTCTGTGTACTGCATGCAAAAGAGAAGCTGCATTGCTTTCTAAGCTGAAGAGAAGCTATTTTGTTTTGTCTGCTAAAGAGAAGCTATTTTTTTTGTCTGCTAAAAAGAAGCTATTTTGTTTTGTCTGCTGAACAAGAAGCTATTTTCTTTTGTCTGCTGTATGTTTTAAGGCTCAATAAATAAGCCTTATCAAGAGAACCCGCGTGTGTGGTTGCATGTACCCTGCAACATATGGTGTCAGAAGTGCCAGGATTTTGAGAGGCCCCTGCAGTTGAAGGGCCAAACATACACACAAAAATGAGAAAAATGGAAGACTTTTTAAAAGAGTTTCTGTGCAAGCAGACCAGACAGCAGGGACAGTTAATGCAGGAGCAGGCCCGACTACAAGCAGAGAGAGATGAAAGACTATGGCAGCAGCAAACCAGCTCCTAACCCAGTAGCAGGCAGCACAGGAGGAGCGGATGGCCAAGCTGCTGACCCAATTCCAGGGGTCTGCCAGTCCAGAACTTGCGAACAAACCCCCGGTACTCCTGAGGAAAATGGCTCCGAACAAGGATCCAGAGGCTTTTCTACTGACATTTGAAAGGGTTGCCGAAGCTCAGGGCTGGGCTGCAGATCGCTGGGCAATTGCTTTGGCCCCGCTTCTCATAGGAGAAGCCCAGGCCTCATATCAGGGCCTCCCAGCAGATTAAGCAATGGACTTCCAACAAGTAAAAGCTGCCATACTGGATCGCTTAGGTCTGACCCCAGGGACCTACCGCCAGCAGTTTCGGAACCTGAAGTACACCGCTAAGATGAGACCCCGGGTCCTCGCTCAGCGGTTATTGGACTTGTGTACTCTCTGGATACAACCCGAGGAGCACACTAAGGAGGCAATTCTTGAGCAAGTGGTTTTGGAACAATTCCTACAGATAATACCTCCTTCCGCATGCACGCTCATGGGTAAAACGCCATGCTGCTGAAACCCTAGCTTTGGCGGTCCGACTCGTTGAGATCTTCCTTGGGGCCGAGGATCAGGCAAGTGCCCTGGACCCGACGGATTCAACTTCACCAGCACTTGCGGATACCCAAAAAGGGAGATTGGAACAACGGGGAAACTATGGCCCCTCCATACGCAACCGCCAAGTGCCACGAAAGGAGCAGTCCTTCCAACAAGGAAGAAGTCAAAATGCCAGGCACCGCCGAGAACCTCAAACCCTTCCTGAGGTCAGCTGGTTGCCAAATGAGAGGAACTACTGAGGACATTGCCCACAGGACCCACCAGATGCCGGGTCTCTCGTATCCGGTCCAGCGGAGCGCTATCTGCGGCACCCTCCTGCGAGGGAACCCTCTCCATGTTCCGCCTGCAGAGAACAAGGCCACCGGCATGTGGACTGTCCATAGATGGATTGTTCCTTCAGCAGGACCGTCGCCTCGGCCTTCACTGGACAAAATTACAAGCCCTGGCTACTTTCAGCCCTGCTTGGGGGAAAAAACGTCCAGGTCCTTGTAGATTTGGGCTCTGGGAAAACTCTGGTCTTCCAGGGTCTGTTACCGCCTAACGTGTGTTCTTTTGACTCCCCATGGAGTATAGAATGTATACACGGCGATATAAAACGGTATCCGACGGCCAAAATCCGGCTACAGGTAAAAGGTCATTAGGCCTACCTCGAAGTAGGAGTTGCTCCTTGGCTCCCTGCCCCCATTGTGCTCGGTCGGGACTGGCCTTTCTTTTCAGACCTAATGGCTCCAGTCTCTCATGAGGAGCCTTATCCTATGACTCAGGAGAACCCTGGTAAACTGTTCCCCTTCTCAGCAGACCTTTTTCCCAGTAGACACCGGGTGCAAAAGACTCTGAAGCAAAGACGTTCTGATAAACAGGACTGGTTACAGAAATCTGGGTCTCAAGGTGACCATACTAGTAGCCAGAAGTCACAAGTGATGGCTGGGGAGCTGTTCTCACGTGTTGGACTCCCCCAGGTTATGTTGACAGACCAAGGTACAAATTTTATGGCTAAACTGATGTAGGATGCCTTAAAATTATTAGAGGCCAAGTCGGTTCGGTCATCGGTCTACCATCCACAGACTGACGGATTGGTGGAAAGATTTAACCGAACTCTAAAAGGGATGAGAAAGTTTGTAGATTCAGAGAAGAGAGCCTGGGATGAACTTCTCCCTTTTCTGCTTTTTGCAGTGCGGGAAGTTCCCCTGGCCTCCATGGGATTCTCTCCATTTGAACTGCTGTATGGCCGCCAACCCCGGGGTATCCTAGACCTCCTAAAGGAGTCCTGGGAGGAACAGCAGTCCCCTTTTAAGAATACCCTGCAATATGTACTAGACCTTAGGAAGCGCCTAGATGTGGTCGGCCATTTTGCTAGGGAGAATCTTAGATCAGCCCAGGACAGTCAGGAGAGACATTACAATCAGAATGCTCGCATGAGAGTGTTTCACCCGGAAGACCGGGTGATGCTATTATTACCCAGTTACGAGAGTAAACTCCTGGCCATATGGCAGGGCCCATTCGAAGTACTCCGCCGCACGGGTGATGTGGATTACGAGATCACTCAACCAGGGCCCAGGAAGGGTAAACAAATTTACCATGTGAACTTGTTGAAACCCTGGAAGATGCAGCAGGCTCTATTCATCCACCCGGTGGCGGAGGAAACGGAGTTGGATCCTCAGCCCCCACGGAAGAACATCGTGGGTGACGATAAAATCCCAATGGGTAGACAGTTGTCCTCTTAACAAAAAGGGGACTTGTTGGAAATAATTACACAATTCAATGATGTTTTTTCTGATTTGCCAGGCCAAACTAATTTAATTTCACATATGATCGAGACACCACCTGGGGTAAAAGTACGTTCCCATCCTTATAGGTTGCCTGAAAGTCGTAGGGCCCTGGTAGAGAAGGAGGTACAAGAAATGTTACACTTAGGAGTGATTGAGGAATCATGCAGTAATAGTCCCTAAACCCGATGGGAAGGTAAGATTTTGTGTGGACCTCCAAAAGGTCAATGTGGTATCCAAGTTTGACGCATATCCGATGCCAAGGGTGGACGAGTTAATTGACGCCCTTGGTAATGCAGAATATATATCCACGCTGGACTTAACAAAAGGATACTTGCAAATACCTTTAGAGGAAAAGTTCAAGTGCAAAACAGCCTTTGCCACTCCCATTGGTTTATACCAGTTTGTGACAATGCCATTTGGACTGCATGGAGCCCCAGCCACATTTCAGAGACTCATGGATAAAGTGCTGAGACCCCATAGGGCTTATTCCGCAGCCTACCTACAGTAGATGACATTGTCATTTATAGTAAACACTGGCGGGCCCATCTAAATAGGCTGAAAGCGGTCCTCAAATCTCTAAGAGAGGCAGGGCTCACAGCCAACCCTAAGAAATGTGCCTTAGGTAAGGCGGAAACCAAATACTTAGGGTATGCAGTGGGAGGTGGAAAAGTAAGGCCACTAGCCGACAAGGTAGTTGCCCTGAAAGAAGTTCCGACCCCCCAAACAAAAATGCAGGTATGCTCTCTGCTGGGTTTAGCAGGGTACTATCGGCGGTTCATCCCCAACTACTCGGAAGTTGCAGCCCCATTAACGGACCTCACAAAAAAGTGTGATCCTACACAAGTAGTATGGTTAAGGGAGTGTCAGAGAGCCTTTGAGGACATAAAAAGGTGTTTATCAGAGGGTCCCGTCTTTAGAAGCCCAGACTTCAACAGGCCTTTTGTAATGCAAACCGATGCATCAGAGATAGGGCTAGAGGTTGTGTTGTCACAACAGTTTGAGGGAGTGGAACATCCGATCCTTTTTCTGAGTAGGAAATTGTTCCAGAGGGAAAAAAACTACTCAGTGATTGAGAAGGAGTGCCTCACAGTAAAGTGGGCAATCGAGGCGTTGAGGCATTACCTGGCAGGAGTCCATTTTACTTTGGTGACGGAGCATGCTTAATTGAAGTGGTTAAATAGTATGAAGGACTCCAATGCTAGATTGACAAGGTGGTATATGGCCCTCCAACCCTTCTCATTTGAGATTCAGCACAGGCCGGGAAAAGAGAATGCAAATGCTGACTTCTTTCTAGAGAAGGTGTGGATGGTCGGGCTTCAGCCGTGCATAGCCCCAGCCACACACTAACAGGGGAGGAATGTGACAGGGTGAATGAACATCACCAGCCATATACCTGGCAAACATATGTCTAAGTTTGCAGTGCAGCAGTGACGAGGTTAACTTTCAGTGGAGAAGGGCTGCTTAATGAGTCTTACCCCAGCTGCATAATCAAGGTGTTTAAAACCCCAGGCTACACACACATGGGGGCTAGATGGTCAGGAGACAGGACTGAAAATACTGAAGAGATTACTGCTATAAGGTCTGTGTTGCAAAGTACATATGTGATGAACTGTCTGTGTCCTGCATGCAAAAGAGAAGCTGCCTTGTTTTCTATGCTGAAGAGAAGCTATTTTGTTTTGTCTGCTAAAGAGAAGCCATTTTGTTTTGTCTGCTAAAAAGAAGCTATTTTGTTTTGTCTGCTGAAGAAGCTATTTTCTTTTTGTCTGCTGTATGTTTTAAGGCTCAATAAATAAGTCTTATCAAGAGAACCCGCGTGTGTGGTTGCATGTACCCTGCAACACTCCCTAATAGACAACCCTAAGAAACAAGTCCAATATTGTTTTATGTGTAAATACTTATTACAGGCAATAGAGCCTAATAGGAAGTGAAATGTTTTTAAAATATTGGCACCTTCTTTTACCAGATGAAGAAGTCCGGACTATGAAACCTGTGATAAATAGTTACTTCCAACATAGGCCTGCAAACATACAACTTCGGTAAAGTTGTGTTAATATCGAAACCACAAAAAAAAAAATACAACCGTTATTACCGCAATGTTAAATAAGGAAACATCAACATTGCAGTAATAATTTAGCAGGTGCAATATTGAGGCTAAATCGTGATCGGGTATTAATGTGGTCATTAATAAATGCATTAATACAGCATAGCGATCATATTCCTATAATCAGCTTCTGTAATAACTATTACAGAAACTGATGATAGAAATACCATTACCTTCTTTGATGCTGGTAGTTACCCAGTTATACCACAGGCATAAAAGGGTTATTAATGCATTAAAAAAAAAACACTACATAACCCTGTTGCCCATCTTAGTGTTAGTAACCAAGGGGTTAACCCATCCCACCATCCACCATTGGAGGCCAAACTACTCTCCCTGGGGAAACTAACCCATCACCCACTCCCCCCACCTGATATCCCTATTCGCCAAATGTGGCGAATAGGGGTTTGGGGCATTAATCTAAATAAAATAGACATATATAAAAATATGTGGAAAGAATTATGGTATGCGCTCAACACTAGTTAAGTAAAAAGTGATCTAATAAAACTCATATGTGATATGGAAGTGAATGTGAAACACAAAAATAACAGTGTCTAACATAAAATTGCAATATAAGTGACTCACTAACACATAAACTCAGTGAAAATAATTAATAAATATATACAGTATTTGAACAATAGACTCCTCCACTCGAAGCCCTAAAACAGGACACGTTCCGATAACCTCCACAGTCAATATCCAAAACCGCAGGAGAGCGGAGGATTTGTCACCAAAGGAGAAGGAGAGAAATGGACATAGAACAGTATTGCAAAACAAGGTGGATGGGTGTTGCAATAAACCTGCAATATATATACTCACAAACTATAGGATAGCATATCCAAAACTGTGTCAAATATGGGTGGATGTATACTTGTTTCAGTAGTATCCAAAAAAAAAGAAGAGAGACTGGGATAGTGCAGACGGTGTTTCAAAAAGGGATACATTTATCAAAATAGACCCCCTTAATAAGAGCACCAGGAAGCACGGGTGTATATCCCGGTCAGGGTAAGCCTTCCGAAGCAGGCGTCCTGCACCTATTTGAGCCTAGATTTCACCCCCAGATCTCCAGTAAGTGTATATTTCATCCGTATTTTGTGTATTCATTGTGTCTACGCGGGTTTACCTGAATAAACTTCATTTTGTTCTGCTACCTTCTTTTGCCTTGTGAATGATCCCGGGATCAATTTGTAAAAAGTACTGGTCTCCCGTGACAACTACTTTTTAGGCAACAAAGATAACGTGGTAAATATCACATCTCTCTAATAGGAGTAATAATAATGTGTGTTGCATCTGTAATACAACATATTGTAACATCTATGCATCTGTTTGTGTGCATGTTAATATGCTTGTAGTGCCTGTTAAGCATTGCTGTGCTCCACTAAAAGATATTAAATAGGTTAAGATACAAGAAATACCTTATTTGGGTAAAGCATTTGTAATGGATATTACATATTTCCTATCCTCCTCAGGTCGCCATGGTTAATTTATTCTGACATTAATTCAGAAGTCATTGATTTCTGTTCATATGGCCCTCATCAGATTAATCACAGGAGATATTCTTAAATATAAATCCCTTAACATCTGTCTTAATGTTGCAGATTAGATAATTAGATGCCATTAGACCTCATCAACCTTAATTTCTTGTTTAAATATTTTATTCATAAAATGAAATGGGACGTAAAATCCCACAAGCTTCCAATGTTTATATTTTCAAATTAAAATGTTTAATTAGTATATGAAACATATTAGTGTAAATAAATATGTGAAGTTTTCTTAGCCTCATTACTCGTTAAATAGTGCTGGAGTAGTCTGTCTTTTCTTCTGCATAATCCCACAAACTGTCGCAAGTTACTGTAAATTCAAACCCCTTTATGAAAAACTGCAGGTATCAGGATGCAATGACTGAAGTGAAATGCTCTGTCAGTGGCAGTCACGCTGAATATAAGAGAGATTACACCTGTATGTAGTTAACCAAGTTTACACAAAAATAGTGTCCTTGATTTTGTTTTGTACCCCAAATTAAAGTGTGTGTGTGTGTGTGTGTGTGTGTGTGTGTGTGTGTGTGTGTGTGTGTGTGTGTGTGTGTGTGTGTGTGTGTGTGTGTGTGTGTGTGTGTGTGTGTGTGTGTGTGTGTGTGTGTGTGTCTTGAAGCGGCGATTGGACGGTCTGATCCTTATCATTTTACTTCACTTGCTCAGACAGCCACAGTAAGTGCAATGTTTCACACTGAAAATCTTCTTAAAATAAAATCATGTAAACAGATGATACAGATGCTAAATGCTTAGAAAACAACGAAGTATACAAAAAAGAAAATAAATGTATCTAATAATACATTGCGACATTCTTGCAACTGGGCTACTCATATATTTTTCATTGGAAAATTAGTTAAAGAGCACTGGTTTAGGCATGTCACTTAGCTGACTTACTTAATTGTATGGATTTAGTATGGCTATATATACATACATATACATACATACATACATACATACAGTATAAGGGGCTGACAAAGCCACAGCGGAGAAACGTATGGGGCGAATTATTGCAGAAAGAGACTGACATCTGAAGTCCATTATGGAACCGGAGTCCATAGCGGCGATAGCGGAGCCGAGATCTCGCGAGACTATGATGCAATCACGTGACGCAGAATTGATCGCAGGTGAATACAGACGCCGGTATTGGATCAGTATTGTGTGTGAGAGACTCAGCTGTAAATCTCTCAACTGAATATTTTTTACTCAGCGAGTGTGAGTTTACTACCTGTGAGGTATCTTAAAGTTAATTTTATTAAAATGATTTTATACTATATTGTTTTCTCTGCCTTTCCTCTTGCATGTGACTTGTTCTTGAGATGGAGGCTGTGTTTCCAGGGTAAAAACTCCAATCGTGGGATCCTGTTACTGAAGTCGTTGGAGAATGTGGGGGATCCTTGCTGATTCAAAGACCAAGCTGAGTTCCTGGTCCTAATGGTGGATAAAGGCATTTATTTGTCCATATAATTGTGAGTGCATATTTTACCGTCAACTAGGTGCATTTGTTTGAACATACTACCCTATGATTGATGATTGTTCTCCTTTGGTCTTCTCTTCCCTATTTTTTTTTTGTGTCTAAGTCATTCTTCTGGTATTCATATGTACGGCATCTGTGGAGCCGTGGACCTAAATGGCAACAGGATAAATAGAGAAAGTTAGATTTAAACGGTTAGCACCTCTTTTTGTTTGTAGTATTGTAATAGAATTTTTTATATTGGTTTAGATAATTGTTTAAATTTGCGCTGTTTGTTTCTTGCATTATATATATATAATAGCAGGGTAGTCCTCTGCACATCTAGGTGGAGCTGATGCAGCTCCTCGGACTCATATTTGGAGGTGCGGCGGCCATGCTGAAACTTCCACAGGACTGGAGGGGAGAGGATATCCCCTAAGGGAACAGTATATCCTCTAAAGACTGGGGACCATGTGTCAGAAGTGGCGGGACCCTCGGAAGAGAAGATTGTGTCCGGGAAGCCAGTAGGCAGCCCAGGACTAGGCCAGAGAATCCCGTAGGCCCAAGTTAGGCACTGAACCACCCTAGATGAGTGCTATAGCAATGGCTATATCTCAGGGACATTCCTGGTAGTTGAGTACCAGCGAACGATGGAGCAGGATGACTCACGGAGGAGTACTACCATGCAGCTGCATGAAGTACTGTAAGGAGTGGGGGGCATATTGTTAGGAGGCCCTGCTACGTGGAATCACATATACAGCTCCTGATATCTACAAAGGATTCCCTGGCTACTGCATTGTAGTCAGGAAGGTACCCACGTGTACCTCCAAATACATCAGGGAAGGTAGCGTTGCCCTCATATTCATTTGTGGTTGTCTTGCTGGACACCTATCCCGCGGCGGTGCCCAAGGGTATTGGGGTACACTACGGGTTTTGTGTTATTGTTATTAATGTATTACTGTATATGTATCAGGAGGGACCTGTCGGTAAATATTATTGTTTCTCATTGCTGTGTATTGTGGTTATTGCTATAAATGTTCCCTGAGGAGCCATCCCACCTATGCAGGGATCCCCACTGGTGGAGGCGCTGCACCCTGCACTCCCGCACTCCCAATCAGCGGAGGTCCAGGTCTTCTGTGAGCCTGCAGGTTAGCAGCATAACGTAGTATTTCCCTTGGGGGGGAAGGAATAGGGAGGGGAATAGGTTTTATATATATTTACCTCATTTGAGGGAATTTTAGTAGTTGTAATATGTCGTAAAACTCAAATCTCATTTCATACCATTATTTTTGGAATTCAAGGTATGAGATGTGGAGAAGGAGGTGGCTGGGGCGCTAGCGTGTAATAGCGTGTAATTTCAAATTGGGTTATACCTGAACTTTGATTAAGCTATAACAATATATATATGTAGCCAGGTCTCCCCAGCCTGTCAGCACCCCCCTCACCTTGCTGATGATCGCGGGTGCAGCCGAGTCAAATGGCGGCACTGTGCGGCGATCTCAGGGGTGAGGGCGGTTAGGCCCCGGCTCGGGGGTTGCCGGGGATGCGTGCGGCCGGTTTCCAAGGCCGCACGCGCGTTACAGGGCTCCCGGCGCTCTCGGAGCCGCGTGGTGAGGGCGCCGCCATTGCGCATCAGTTCGCGCATGCGCAGTAGGCCCCCGGCGGCCCGACAGAGTCGCGCATGCGCAGGGAGGCCGCGAGAGTTAGGGATAAGTCGCGCGAGCGTGAGGCTAGTCAGGGAAAGGTTGAGGCAGCCCCAGACAGCTCGCGCAGGCGCAGGAAAGGCGCGCACGCGGCCCCAATGTAGTTGTATGCTCCATGGGACTACAACTCCCATGGGGCATAGCGAGGGAGACACCAGGTGCCTCATAGTAGCCAATAGGGCTGAAGGATTGCCCCGGTGGAAGGAGATACATTGTTTGGGCTGCAGCTACGCAGTCAGTTGGAGCAGCGGGGATGGACAGTGTGGAGGAATCAGGCGCTTACCTTTAGTATCAGAGTTACAGAGTGGCGATGTCACCAGTGATTGTGGTTAATTGGTGTGTTGTTTCTTGTGATCCCTTCTGCTGCTACCCCTAGTAAAGGGATGATCCAAAGCCCTTAGGAAACGTAGAGACAAGACAAAGTAGGGGGAGCGAGGGATGAGTAAAAGCACAGATGGAGAAGATATTGACGAGCAATAATTGCAATTGGTACACTACAATTGGGTGGGGGGAGGGGGGTGGGGGTTAGGATGGTAAATGTCTAATAATTGCTTACACGGCCTTGTGCAAACACCATCTCAAGTTGGTATCTTTGCAGTGGATGCTGCCCCTACTGCAACGATGTGCAGGGGGGGGGGGGGGGACTTTAAAGTATAGATTAATAAGTACTCACACGGCCCAGTGTGAGTAGAGGTGTAGGGCAGATGTCTTTCAGGTGAGCACCTACGACCCCCGGTCAGGGATATTTCAGGGGTGCCTCATACACTCCTGCTGGCAGGCAGGAAGTTCAATGCAGGTCTTTCTTTTACTCTTCCCATTCTGGGTTCCTTCCCCTCCCCGTTTCGGTCAGGGGTATTGGTGAGGCAGAAATGATTTAAAGGGATCAGTGATGTTCTTAAAAACATACAAGTTTAATAAACATAAAATTGGATCCACAACAGTTGCACTCACATAATATAGAAAATATCTTGGTGCGCTTCCGTGGCTGTTGATGGCAGTGGTCGCAGCTGCTCTTTACTCCGCGTCCGGAGTCGGAATAGATGGCTGTTCCTGGCGCGGCTGTGACTGCAAACTGACTCCTTCAGCAACGGAAGCCCCAAAGTTCCAAACTTGGTCACAGAATTAGAGCAACGCGTTTCGCCGATTGGACGGCTTCCTCAGGCTCATTCAAGTTGGAACAGCGGAGCAGAAGGTGAAGGAAGGGTGCAGGGAGTGAGTAAAGCTCCTGCATCGCGTAAGGTCCCCCACATCCAAGGTCGGCCCCAACTCCCCACCAGGTTAGTAGGTAAGCGCTGAGGGATGGCCCAAGATAGGGACGCTGCCCTTAGTGTGTTAGTGTGCTGTCTTGTCAGGGTCACGGCGGGCAGTGCTGTGAGGCCTGACAAGAAGGCATAGGGTTAGCGTGCAGCAAGTTGCTGTACGCATTCAGTAGGTTGTAGCGCGTGGCTGCCCCATTAGTTATTGTTAGGGAGAGTCAGGACTGGGAAGAGTAAGGGGAACGGATCAGGTTATTAACCCCTTAGGTCCCAGAGAGGTCCTCACTCCCCAGTTTGTGGTGCTACAGGGACAGGCCCTAGGTTAGGGACCGTGTCATGTAGTGCCAAGGTTAGATAGGGATCAGCGGATGCTGCAGTTCCAGTAAGGAGACTTGGGCTCAAGTTGGTGCTCAAAGACAAAGACGATCTTCAGGGTGGGACTGCCCCTGGCGGACCCCAAGCAAGGATTCACCGGACCGGATCAGACGGGATCCCATAACGGCAGAGCCTTTGTGAAGTTCCTTGCAGGCCCGAGTGCAGGAGCACTGGGCAGGTACTCTACAAGTGCACCAACAGACCATAACATTCTCTCTCACATAGTGGCAGCGCTGACCAAGGGACAAAGGGGTTGGGCTGTGGGCACTGTGGGGATGTTATATTGTGGTGATGTTATGAGTACAAGAGATGATGTATTGTTAGTGTTTGTTCATTCAGTAAACCTGTTATCCATAATACTGGTGTATGTGGTTTCTGAGTGGGTTCCTATGTTAGGGTCATTCTACATTTCCCTAGAATCCTACATAGGTGGAGGCGCTGAAACAAGAAACGTTCCAGAGGATTCACCCCAGGCTCTCACTAGCGGAGGCTCAGACCTCCTGTGAGCCGGCAGGTATACGCACCACACCGGTAACACCGTATGTTCTACGCACCCACACTATATATGCGATTGGGTGGGGTGGAATACCCGTTACATATACCATAAATAAAGCTCTCACTTTGGGGGCTATGCACTAAGCTCCGTTAAGTTACTTTTAGACCGCAAAGTGCTCTTCGAACGTGATTTTTTGCTCAACCCGATGCACTAAGCAACGCAAACAGGCACTTTGCGGTCTAAAAATGACTTTTTTCAGGAAGTCCAACTTTGCTCGTTCGCAACCCTATTTGCGTGAAATTCTGCCCTTAAGCGGGATGCACTAAGTGACGCAACCTTAGCAAACGTGAAAGTTGCGTTGATCAGAACACGCCAGGTCAGAGTAGACGCAAATAAATCTGGACTTAGAAAAAATTCTTGCTTTTTATTTTTGCATGCGCAAAACCCATACACCCAAAACCCATACCGAAAAAAGTTTGGGAACCACTGATGTATCCTATGGATGCTAAATATTTGTGTTTCTATGTACATATGTTGAATTTAATATACATTGCATACATTTTGCAACAGATATTTCTGTCATTAAGAATACTTTTCTTCCTATAGTTACACATTTTGAAATATGTATTCCTTTTTCAATTTTCATGGCTATTGTTTGTATTGTAATATAACTTAAATGAATGTTAATAGTGCTACAGTCATGCTCCCTATTAAACAAAAGGTATTGCACAAGCTAGCTACAACCTTCTCAAAAAGGCATATACTGTATGTTGTAGATTGTAATACTTTTAAGTTGAAAAACTAATTCTTATAGTGTAGAAAATGTTGAAATATCATAGGCAAGAATAGGGACAGTACACTCAGAGGTTCCGAAAGCTCTATACAGTTTAATTTAATGCATGAAGATTACTCATGTTGGTCCATTAAAGCATATCACAAGTTACAACTGCTGTACAGTATACACTTCCAAGGACCAACATAACTACTAGAAGTTTACATTTGAAAGATGCAGTAGCACTATATGATGTGCACTGCAGCTTTCCAGATTTGTTTTCTTTGCAGTAGAGCTTTGTATTATTCATATTTTTTATCAGAAATTACCTTTTCAAATGTGTATTCTCTTTTGAAAGTTTGCCCAACCATTGATTAAAGTTGGGGAAATTAAATTGATCACATATATCCATGTACATCAGATCCCTTTCTGTTTTGACAATTATTAATTGCACTGCAATAGTCTTTTAACTTTTGAATAAACCTGGTCAATGTTGAAAAAATATTAGACTGTTCTAAATAGAAATCCCTTAACATCTGCCTTAATATAGCAGATTAGATAATTAGTTGCCATTATACATCATTAACATGACTTCCTTGTTTAAACACTTAATTAATAAAGCTAAATGGGAATTAGAAACCCACCAGTGTCCATTGTTATATTTTTCTATCATTTTTGCATTTTTATTATTATATACTGTATACTTTTTTTAAAATATAATCTCATGTTTCAAGTTTGTTTATATGCTTTTTAAAAAGGATTTCTGATTAATTGCCAAAATTAAGTGAAACACAAACAAATGCATTTGTGTCTCAGTATTAACACAAAATAAATATAAATCAGAGAATGTATTATGACAGTACCTACAGTAAAACAGAAACAAACGTAATTTTCACTGAGTTAACAGTCAATTTGTAGGTGTTGAACTATTAAAAAAAACAGTAAGGTGTTAAAACTGGTGGTAGAAGACAATGTAAGAGTTTAATAGGTAACACAACAGAGTCCCTACTTCTGAATGTAACTCTCGCTATGTTAATCCTGCCAGGCCGCACCAGTCTGGAAGAGCTGCGCAGTGAGAGCAGACAGAAGCGATCCCTCTCTCTGCGTCTCTATGCACAGCTCTTACAGGCAATTGTATTGTTTTTCTTTTTAGTAGATAGGATTGAAGCAGGGGGTGTCTGAAGTTGAACCGGAATAATTTCAGGTCTGGGGACCGCCTGTTTTCTGAGGTAAAGGCCCCCATGTCGGGTGCCGGTATCTCCTGCATGTTTAGATATCCCTCATCATGTGATGCAGTACATTTACGTTTGCAGGAGATACCGGCACCCGATATGGAGGCCTGTAAGACGCCCATTGATCTCTGCTTGCTGGTACTCCTGGAAAGGTAAAAACACATACATTCTTTATTGTCACATAATTATTCACTATTCATATACAATCACTGGGTCCGAGAGCTGACACTCTTGAACCCCCATACATGGATCAGAGGTATTCAAACAGGCTTTACCTTTATTAATGAGCTTGGTTACCCCCTCACCGTCACAAACAGCAACTGCTTTCACTAAGCCGTGAAATTAAATATTAACTATATTGTAGGATTGTTACATGCCAATAGAAATTACTGTAGATCTTCAGTTGTACAGTATAATAACAGGTTTGAGGCTCTCACATATCTAATTCTATTCACAGCTCAAGGCTGAAGCAAACAATAGTACAGTACTAAAAGGAGTAGTTATATCAGCCTAATACAAATCCTTACCGCACCTATCTGACAATCAGACTTGGCAACCACCAGCACTCTTCTTTCAGGGAGGCCAGAGGGCGACCAACTTGTAGTAGGAGAGCAAACACTACTAAAACTCAGAGCCATACACCCAGGATCACTTACACCAGCAGTCCTTCTGAAGCTGTGTTAACTCCATATTTTCCATATCCACCACCATACTAGCACTATCACAGCAGGGCCTGGAAGTGACAGAACATAGAGGGACTGAGAGTGGGAGTGCATGAGAGCCTGACTGGGGCAAGTGAACTGGAAAAACACATGATGCTGTATCATCCCACAGAATATGATCTGCAGAGGAAAATTTGGGAGAGGGATACAACGGAAAACCATTATTCTCTACATCATGAGTCACTCTTCTGGTCAGGCCTCTAGACTAGTATACTGTACTTTACCAGCCCCAAATAGTATTATTGGATTATGAGGGTTGATGGATGATAATGATGATGCAGAGCAGACACTATTCTTCACATTTAGGCTTCAGAAATGGGCAACCTTTGTGCATTTGTATTTGTGCATGGTACAAAACTTAGTTGGAGCTACACAGCTGTTACAGTTTCATGCTCTCACTGAGTCACAGGTATGTGATATACACATAAAGTATATTTTATCATTCTTTTTATTCATAAGATAATCAAAGAAACATGCACAGGTGGTACAATATTGTGGTATTACTGTAAAAGCCCTATTTCTGATTTCTATCCTGCTCTTTGATATTATTGGGTGGCCCTACTTTGTATATGTTTGCCAGCAAGTCTCAGCTTGCCAGCAAGCTGGTGTTGGTGGTGGTGCTGCTGTTTAAGGTCTAGAGAGTGGACACTGGTGTTTATGGCTGGGGGTACAAGTACAGGTGACATGGGGGTACTGGTCAGCTGAGCTCAGCTTTATTACTTAGCAAGGATCTCACTCCCTTACATGTTGCACGCATATTTAGGTTATGTTTGTATGCATTTTCCAGCATGTCTCGTGTCAGGTGGTACTACTGGTGTCAGTATTTAGGGCCCATGGGGTGGACACAGGTTTTAGTAGTTGGGGGAAGGAGTACAGGGGCATGTGTTACTGGTCAGTTCAGCTTACTTTCTCTCTCAAGCAGGTCAAGTTGTTAATGTTTCTGGTGGTGTTTAGGGTCCAGACAGTTGACATTGGTATAGGTGGTTGCATACAACTGCTGAGTTGAGCTCATTTGTGTCTCATTGTCATGCACTTACTGTAAGTCCCTTGACACATGGTCTTCCAGTATCAATTCCCTTGCCTCAGCCAGACTGTCACTGTCCGATCTGTATATACAGCCGCAGCAGCGTTTATTTTAACACTTCTCGGTTATTTTGTGATGGCTTTTTCAGAATGCCACGTGCTTCACCGCGTTCATGCCACATTCATGCCGTATTCATGCCGGCCGTCACCCGCGGTTGATCTGTTTAATGATAATGATTCGGATTTAATTGGGTGCAATTCTTGGTGTAGCAGGCCCGCTGTCACCTGTCAACTACGTGTATAATCAAGAATACGGGACTTGTGGCAGTGGCTTGGTGCCAACCGATTGGCAAAGTCTATGGTGAGTATGGCTGTCGTATTTAATTCTTTTTTTTAAATATCAATATCAATGCACAGTCAAGCTATTCTCCTGTAATCAATCGCTTTGCTTATGGTTATTTAGTTCTATTATTTTAGTCTCAAATCGCGAAAATGTAGTCCAGCAATATCATTGGCTGAGCAGCTTCTACAGTAGATATTGAACAATTGGCGGACAGCTAGGCGGATGCGCCTACTGTACAGTATGTCTCATTGGAACCTTGTTGAAACGCATATGTGTGTCATCACATTTAGGCGCATGCGTGTATGTGAACAAGAGACGTCCCCGAGAAAATGATTGTGGGAACTGACTGAGGGGACTGTGGGAACTTCTTTCGGGGGCTGACTAATTTTAACCAACCATTACAGTATGTGAAATGTTATACAGTACTTACTGTATGTTTTAGAAAACACTGACATTTTTATAAAACGCTGCACAATGAAACAATGAAACAATTTAAATAATATTCAACTTTTATTTATTTATTTTTCAGTTAAAACATTATGGTATATGGTACAATATGGTATACATTTTGAACAATAGAACAATCTTATCAGCAGCAATAACGGAAAAATATAACATACTGTACAGTACGGTACCAGTAATACTTTTATTTTTCCTCAGAAAAGAAACTGTCATCAGGCGGAGAACGGCAAATGGAGAGATTTCGATGGATACTACAGTATCGCTTTTTGTAACGATGCTTGCACATTGCTGAATTTAGTGGCAGTGCCATTTTTATTGATTATGATAGATTAACTGTGAGTTTTATACAAAACCTTAAACAGTATGCTTTTGTTTTCAAACAGTGTACAATATTTTTTTACATACTGTATAAGAAACCCCAAAAATAAAAAGTATGTATTTCGTCTACAGTATGCATTACTTTATGTGTATTCTATACCTGTAGAGTATGTATTGTTTTAATCCTGTATAGGTAACTACTCCCAGCTCCAAAAATAGCAAAACAGAGACTCTGAGAAATGATCTGAGAGACCCAAAAATGAAAAGTATATGACATATATGAAGTCCAAAAGATGGTTCTAAATCCAGCAAATCAGGTTATAAGTTCTTGGGCAAATAACATCTCCTATTGTGTACAATGAAGGACTGAACTAACAGGAAAGATGGACCCAATAAGAGAGTAGCTAGAGAAACAAGAGCCAGCCTTGAACCGAACCCTTAGTAACTCATTAGCATAAATATCTCGGTCCTAGCTTCTGCATCCCTTAATGTCCAAAGATATTGAGGTAAATACCTGTGTCCTTATGATAAAGCCTTGTAGGATCCAGCGTGCTGAAGCTATGTTGATACCGAAGCCTCAGACCGTCCGGGAAAAACTTTAGGCTACTCACATGGAGGTGTCCGTCTCCTCTCGGCGTTCTCCCATGAAGCGTAGCGAATTGCCGGAACCTGCACTGTGGAAGTGCGTCACTCCAATCATGGGGCAGTAGAGTTGAAAAAATTGGTGGAACAGCAGGAACCCAGAGAAAGCACAGATCAACTCACCAGAGGAAGCAAAAAATAAAAATGGTTTATTGAATTACATTGTTGAAAACAAAAAAACAAACTAACATAAAAAATAAAATCTCCTACATGTTTCAGGCTCTCCAGCCCTTTCTCAAGGAGTATGAGAGGGGTCTGATAGAATGATGTATATATAGCCCCTCCTCTGAACTCTCCAACACCAGAAATGCATGACAGGTGATTAAGACATATAACAATTAACTCAAAAAGTGTGTCCATGTCTCTATATTGATAATGCACTAGGAAAATAATTGAATCATAAATCAATATGGGAACATGTATAAATAAACAGCTAGGCAGTGGACAGAGAAATCTACAATATAAGTAAACTCACTGTCATACAAAGAAATTGATACAGATTGTGTTGAATAAAGGTGTATCCCACTAATTGATTAATTAAGCTATCCCTATCACATAAGACCAGGGTGGGCAACCCTATCGCCATTTGCCACTTGTGTCGAATTGGCAGGGAAAGTGTGGCGAACAAGGCTGCCTTGACTCTCTCTGCGGCCCGCGACGGCCCCCTCAATCCCCCCTCTCCCCTTCCTTGGTAGGGCAGGAGCGTGCTCCCGCTGTGTAACACGCTCTCCTCCCTCCCACACCCCCGCCTGCTCAACCTGTGCTCCCTCCCCTCTGAGCTCGCTCCAGCGTGATGCGCTGATGCGCACACCCCCCCCCCAGCTTGCTCCTGCGTGATGTGCTGCACGCCTGCCAGCCACCCACGCCGCCTGCCATCCAAAAATGCCAGCCTGCCACCACTGCCGCTGGCTGCCATTCCTGCCGCTGCTTCTTCCTTCGGCGGCGCGGCGCGCCGCAATCTGGTAGGCATTGGGGGTGGAGGGTGCGGGAGCTTGATGAGGGGGACTGCAGAAAGGGTGCTGGGAAGAGAATCAAGGGTCGTGGGGGGAGAACCAAGGGTCCTGGGGGGAGAATCAAGGGTCCTGGGGGGAGAATCAACGGTGCAGGGGGGGGAGAATCAAGGTGCGGGGGGGGGGGATAATCAAGGGTGCCGGGGGGGGGGAGAATCAAGGATGCCGGGGGGAGATCAAGGGTGCTGGGGGAGATGATGAGGGGGGTTAAATGAGATGGTGATGAGGGGGGGGGTAAATGAGATGTGATGAGGGGGGGTTAAATGAGATGTGATGAGGGGGGTGAGGAGATGATGATGTGGAGGGTAGTGGTGGTGGCATGAGAGGATGATGGGGGGTTGCAGTCTGAGAGCCATTCTATAGTGTGTGCGCTTGCTGCACCGTGTGCGCGCGTGGCAGTTATAGTTGGCCGAGGTTTGTCAGCCTTTCTATAATGGTGCCGCGCGCGCACGGCAGTGAGCGTGGGACCGGCTGACAAGGGGGAGAATGAGGAAAAGAAAGATTTCGCTACCGCCGCTGAAATGTGTGTGTATGTACAATGTTAATAAATAATTTATTAAAGTATTTCTTTATTTCAAACGTATTTATAACACACACACACACAGTGCCTCACTCGCTCACAGCATACACAAAAAAAGCATGCGTCACGTGCATGCGCGTTCGCACAGGCTCCGGCGCACACACTATAGAACGGCCCTGAGAAACAGTGTGTTTAAAATTTTCGCATGCTCAACATTATACCTCAATTTTTATATGGTGTGGCTATTTTCACTTCTAATTCGCCACACCTGTGGCTATATTGAAAAATAGGTTGCCCTATTATGCCCTGACATAAGAGATGAGGACACACATAAACATGTTGATTGCATAAACATAGGAAAAGCTGGTATAACCTTCATGAAGTAATAGATATAATATAGAACAGAAAACATTTCACAAAGATATAAAAACTACAATGTATACGAAAATAAACAAGGATATACATCCAATTGGTTTGACAAAAAAAGTGTTTTAGAAGAAAAGAAAAGAAAGATAAAACAAGTCTAGTTGGTATGATCTGTGAACTGTAAACGTACAGTAATCATGAGAGGATAACGTATGCTCCAGGTGAGGCTTGAACTTACAACCTCAGCATAGTTTAGCAATACTGACATATAAGTACCGCGCGATAACCGATTGCGCCACTGGAGCACATAGAAAATCATCTCATATCAAAAGAATGTATTATTTGATAATTTGTATATGTTATTATATGATGTGATTCCACAGTTCCAAGGTAACACTGAAAACTCAAAACGGACTTGTAATTTGAAAGACTAAATATAATACAATATAATATAAATGTTGGTGAGGAACCAATGCAATATAACATGAGAGAGTACTCACAAGAGAAATGGACATAAATCATAAAAAATACTTCAAATCCCAATGTGTATTTAACCTATTTGGGACTAGAGTATTTAAAGAGAAAATCCAATGGGCCTCTCTCCTGTATAGTGCATTGGTTCTATCACCTAAACGGCTATGAATCTTAACAGTGTCAATGGCAACGCATTTAAAATTAACAAGAGAACCATTTTGACATGTATCAAAGTGTTTGGACACAGGATGTACTTTATCTCGTTTGAGAATCAGTCTCATGTGTTCCATCACTCGAATTTTGAACATGTGAGACCAATGTATCTTTTGTTGCAACCGCATATAAGCATATAGATCACAAAATCGGTGTTACAGTTGATAAAAGTAGTTATATTATATAATCTGATATTCTCCATATTGGAAAAAGTTCTTGTTTTAGAGATATATGGACAGATTTTGCATCGGTTACAAGGGTAACAGCCAGTCAGTTTTGGAAAAAATTGTCTTTTAGAACACATTTTGTCTGTTTTGATTACACTTGGAGAGATAATATTACTCAATGTTGGTAGTTTTTTGAAATTTTTTTGGGAGTCATTGTTTTTATGTCTCTCAAACGGTGATCAACATTAAGGATAGACCAATGTTTATTAATTATGCATTTAATCGCATGGGCCTGGTTACTGTAAGTTGTAATAAAATATGGAGAATCCAGGTCAGATCTAATTCTATTTTGTTGGTCCTGTTTAAGAGAAACCTGACTCGCATCCAGCATCTCCTCTCTGTTTTGATTGAGAGCATTAAGGTTAGCCTCCATCAAGATTTTATGATTATATCCTCTTGCACGAAAACGATTAGTAAGCTCTATAGCTCTATGATGGTAATCATCAAGATTAGAGCAATTTCGGCATAGGAGTATGAACTGGCCAAAAGGTATTCCTCTGAAAAGAGTATGACTATGTGCACTGTGTGCATGAAGAAGAGTGTTTCTGGAATGATCTTTTCTATAAATATCTGTATGAACTAATCGATCAAGACCAATGAATAGTTTAAGATCTAAATAATGTATATGATGATTACCATCATAGAGCTATAGAGCTTACTAACCGGGAACTAAGCCTAAGGGAATAAAATCACACCCTATCAGTCCAAAAAGTTGCAATGAGTGAATTAAGGGTACACTCTACCCGCTCCGGACAGTCCAGGAAACACAGCCAGTTTTGGATACTGATGCGTTCTTGCTCAGCTCCTTAAATCGTAAGAGCATAGATTTTGTCCAAAGAAACTGGAGGCGTGGAGGTGCCTTTAACAACATACTGTACATACATGTCACTTTCAAGCAATATATTGCTGGTGCAATTTTGCTCACACTAATTCTGGAGTGCTCAAACTCAGTCCTCAAGGGTTACCAAAGGGACAGGTTTTAAGGCGATCACTGCTTGAGCTCAGGAGGGCCCCAACATTTTGATTGAGCCTCCTTTGCTGAAGCATGAATATATTTAAACCTGACATGTTGGTAGCTTTTGAGGACTGAGTTTGCACACTGATGCTCTAATGTTTGCACAGAAATCATAATAATCATTTAATTTAGGTAAAGACATGCCAAATAGTAGCAAATAATTAAAGTTCCCATTATTCCTTCATGATGCTGTACTATACATATGATGTACTAGACATATGATTCCCCACTTCCACAGTAGAGGTAAGTGGCGTTAATTACCGCCTCGTACATCACCTCAAATTACCGCACCAGAAAAATTCTACAACAATGTTGATTACTTTAGTCATAACAGTCCGGTAAAACACTCACATTTGTTTTTTTTCCCCGGGTGCGATATTAACTCAGTTTGATGACAAGAGGGCTATGTTTCTTTGACATTCATTCGAAGAGACCATTCTCTATTATTAAAAATAAAACAAAAATATGTTTTTTCTTAGGAAGTGCCAAACACAAGCATTTCTGTATTCATATCATGTCTATATAAATAAGAATACTGTATTTGTCAATAGACTTGCAGGTAGATATAAGTCAATATATTTATTTATACTGTACTACTTTTTACGTTTTTATGGGACCATCCAGTACAGGCTACTGAGGTTTTCTTTTTTAACTGGATTCCTGATGCATTCAACCAACCAATATTTCTGATAACATGCATCATACCCATAACGTAAAACTTCAAGGTAGTTTTCATTTTTTTAATCAAGATAAACTTTAAATATATAACAAATATCTAAGATAAAATACATTTTGCCAGAGTGGCCAAAGCTGTTGTCAAGACTTATCAAACATGGAATCAAAGCAAGAGAACTTGGCATGTTTCACATCTAATTAAGCATGTTCTTAACTGAAAATTATGCAAAGGGTTTAAAGTTTCTGGCAGAAACCCAAAGCCATGGGCTATATTCCCACTTTGATAATATCAGCCTTATCTCTCCTTTTCACTCATACAGTACCTCCTCTCCCACTTTCATTTTCATAAGTATCATGACAATGCATGACCCTGTGAACCTATTAAGGTAGTATTGGAGTAATTTATGACACAACGTAATAATTAAGTACACATTTTATACTGTAGCTCATACTGTGTTAATATTTAGTACAGTGCCAATAACTAACCGCATTTTTTAACATAACTTTTTTTTTTTATTAATACATTGCTACAGCTATTAGATAATGAAGCCAATATGAGAAATATTATTGTGGACCATTCTCTGCAGGAAGGAAAAAAGATCATATAACATCCTACAACTTAATGTGGTGCAAGAACTGTCCTGTAACACCCTGCATCTACTGTAAATAAGAAGCTAAACCTGTGCACTGATTCGCTACCAGAAAAACTCACTCACAATAATAATGTAAAATAAGTTGTGTCTGCTGAGCATGGGTATTGTAAGTGAAACTTCTTTGTGTTTTGTTACAGAAACTGTATTTTCGATGGGGATGTTTTTAATTCAATTAAAGAGATGTGAAAGTATAATTTATTTTATTTGTTTTTGTGTTGAAATGTCCATACTATCACTTGGAATTCATGATATAATTGACTGATGATAACTAAAGTAAAATACTATTTTTATTTTAAGTACTGTATCTAAATGCTGTTACTCTCAAAAGTTTTTCATTCAGTGTAAATCATAAAAATTGTATTAATTTTTTTATAATCACTACAGTTACAATATTATTTTAATCTATATACAATTTGTGTGTGTGTGGTGTGTGTGTGGTAGGCGGGTGGGGTGTGTGTGTGTAGCCTCCCTTCAACGCATGTGTGGCATCGGGTAGGCCCTTCTGCGCATGCACAGAGTATGGCAGCCCCTTCTACGCATGTGCGAAGTTCAGTGGCCCCTACTGCGCATGCGAGGGGTACAATGGATCCTTCTGCGCAAGTGCGGAGTCAAGCGCCCACTTCTGCGCATGCGCGGAGTCTGGTGGCCACTTCTGCGCATGCATGGAGTCCAGCGGCAGATTCTGGGCATGTTCGGCCATTACCAGACCGTTCGTTACGTATTTTTATTACAAGCAAAAAGATTTTTCCCATCAAAACTCCGTAGGTGCCACCAGAGAAGTTTCACTTCCAAAAACGGTATCCTGAGTTCATAATATTAGTTATACATACTGTACATTTTTCAGTAACTGTTATTGTTCTCATTTAGTAAATCATTTGGATAAGGGTGGTGTATTTTTGTTTCTTTTTAGTAAACATTGTTAAGTTAGATTTTTACCCTTTGCACAATCAATGTGACAACAGGTATACAGTATTATTGACATGATTTGTTTAAAATTAAATTGCATCTCTCTACCCTCACTACATAGATGTAAGCCCGTATTTCACATTTATGATTAAACACAATGGTTATGCACTGAAAATTAATATTACACATTTAAATAAAATAAAAATATAATAATAATGTTAGGACTTTAAGCCCCAAAGTCAAATACATCTGTATCCTGCCCATTTTAATGTTCACCAATGACTTAATTTCCTTTCAAATGGCACAATTTATCTTTAAGTTTCAAAGTACCTGCCTTCATGATATATAAATGTGTCTTTTTCTTCTCCCTATAGAGACTTAATTTCAGCACAGACATACAACGAGGTGCATTATAAAGTAGCGTGTGCCTTCTGGAAAACCAGCTGTCGCCTATTTATATCGGAATGTCTAATTATCCCTTATTTAACATTCAGATAGCATTTCTTATCTTACTTATGAAGCACACCTGCATTGTACACATGGGTGTGATCATTAGACGTATTCTGAAGCTCGGGGACTCTTTAAATCTGTTATCATACATTTAATTCAAATTATACTAATTAATCTGAAAGTATAACCTCCATTACCTTTATGCCTAATGTCGTTAATCAGTTTATTTAACATTGTTTTCTTTTTGAAAATGTAAGCGTTGAAAAAAATCAATGTTTAGACTACCTTTTAGTGGAGGATTGTGACAGTGAGGGGGTAACCAGGCCATCAATAAAGGTATTATGCCCAACTGGTTACCTCTGAGCCATATTTGGGGTTGTAGAGTGTCAGCTCTTGAACCTGTCTGTTGTATATGAATTTATATGAATGTATTACAATAACGAATTTATGTGTGTTTTACCTTAACAGGTGTGCTAACCAGTGGAGATTGAGAGGCTATGAGTTTCAAGCGGGGGGTTGCGGTAAAAGTGCTGTCAGATTGTGTCTAGGTCAAAATCCTCCCTTGAAAATTGTTACGTGACTCACCACCAGGTTTTCCTGCTTCAGCACAGACAAGAAAGGTAAATGGGGGCATAGGGATATGTGTATCCCGGGTACAGTCAGGGGTCCCAAAATTAGTGAGTGTCCCCCAGTATATGCCCAGTTCCCCATAACCAGTATAGAGGTTCTGGGGGTTACTCCAGCCATATATGAGGTTGCAAGGGTTTTTGTGAAACCTAAGTCCTATTTTCAGTAAAGGAAGGAGCTACAGCTCTAAGAATGAGCCTAAGCATATTTTAGTTCTAAGTTTGTTTTTTCATAAGGGAGTGAGCTTAAGCCCAGGGAATTAACCTAAACATCTTTTCATTCTACTTTGGGACTTAGAAGAAATATGGTGAAAAATATTTTTTTTCATAACACTGTTTTCAAAACTTTAGGGTTTTAAAGTCTAAGTCAGGTTTGCAGTGTGTGAGGGATATAGCTAGTAGGAATAAAAGTAAAGAGTCCCATTATACCCCTCATAACCAAAAGACTTAGACGGAATACAAGTGTAAAGTATATTTTATTAAACAAGTATGTTTAAAATGTATTATGCGTGTGCACAATAAAATAAGCGGGGACTTTCAAATCCGGTATTCTGAGTGTGCCAGGTGGCTACCAAACTGTGGTGCCACTGTGTCTACTCGGGGTCCGGACTTGAAAGCCACAGATGCTGCCAGAGTTGTGAACATTTGGACAGGCTGGCTAGGTGAAGTACCCATGTTCTGGGATCAATGCAAGCGATTCCGGCTAGCATTCGCCTTCCCAGACCTGGAGGCACCTAGCCCCGCAGGTGGCTTCTGCATTAACAAGTGGCTAAGGTGGCAACCTCGCGCATGCCCTTGTTCTTTTCAGAAGATCCGCTTGTGTGGCTTCAGAAGACTGGCAGCTATCTGATTGGCTGGTTGGAAGGTTCCCACGCAGGGATTGACTGTAGTATTTTGTGAATGAACTCCAACATACTATAACAAACCCTGCAGCCAATCTGGTGTTGAGATTCTCTAAGATTTTGAGTGCCAAGACATCAGCGGCAAATTTGAAAACACCAAAAGATGCTCTTGGAGAAATAGACGCGAGCCGGCTTCAGAAATTTCAAGGCAAGAAAATTTCTAAGTCCCACTTGGCGGGGCCAAGTTCTCAGAATAGAACGTAGGCAGGGATTGCAAGCCGAAAAAAGTACCAGGACGTTTGGTGCTATCTTCCGTCAAGGGATTTCTGTGCCTCCAGAACGGATACAGCATTGGTGTCAGGAACTTCATGCCGATTTGAGTTCCAGGACATTTCGGGCCAAGTCCCAGTCAACTACAAACTTTGTTTTATAGACTCTATAAGCTAGGAAAGTTTAGTTTTTTTTTTCCCCAGCCTCCCAGTAAGTGTGCCTTTCTCTTGTATTTTGTAATCCACTGTGTGTACATCTGTTTCAATTGAATAAATGACAATTTGTTTTACTATTTATTTATTTATAAAAAAAATTACCAGGAAGTAATACATTGAGATGTACCTCTCGTTTTCAATTATGTTCTGGGGATAGAGTTAAGATGACAAATAATACATGGTTACAAATACAGTTACATAAGTTAACAGGGTATACATTATATACAAGACATACAGTAGCATGCACAGTTAGAGATAATATTTATTATAGGCGTACATTATGTAACAGATACAGACCAGATTAAAATGTGACCGCTTTAGTTTTGAAAGAACTTAGACTGGTGGCGGCTGTGAGAGTCTCCGGTAGATTGTGCCAGATTTGGGGTGCACGGTAAGAGAAGGAGGAGCGGCCTGATACCTTGTTAAACCTTGAGATCATGAACAGTCTTTTGGAGTCAGATCTCAGATGATAAGTGCTGCATGTGGTAGGGGTGAGGAGCTTGTTCAGATAGACGGTTTTTGGTTTTGTTCAGTGATATGATCCCGGTATAAAGGTGTAAAGGCCTGGTCTCACGTGACATGGATGTATTATATTTTGAAGAGCATTTTTGCAGGACAGAATCAGAAAATGTTAAAAAAAAAAATGTCTGGATTTAGAACAAAACCTTGGGTTAAGTGAACAAGTTTGTTTAGAGAAGTGTTAATATACTGTACAGTATGGTGCCATGATTTGCATATATAATAAATTTGCGCTTTGAAAATGACAGAGCAGATGTCGCACTGTCAGTGAAAACTTTAGTTATGATCCAATGAGGAAAATGAAAATCTGTCAATATTTAGTAGAGAATGGCAAAACCAGGGTGTGTAAAAATCAGAATCCCCCAGAACCTTACATCTCAAAACCAAAACCCTTAAGTTTTAAGAACTAAAACACATGGAAAAGTGTCCACCTTTAGGTGTTACTTGACATTTAAAAAATATATATAATTTTAGTTATATAATTTTTATTTACTAATACAGTAGTTTATATTATTATTTCATTCTTATTTTAAGCAATGTTTACTGTAGGCTTTATTATGCTATTTTAGCATCTTTGTGTTTTTCTTCGATAATTTGGTAAGAATCAAAAACCAGAACCAAAACACAATTGTTTTTAAAATCCACATCCAAAACCAAAATATGCAAGTTATTGCAGAATTAAGAATTTCTGTTTTGACAACATATCAATGTACAAACCTGAGTGAAAGTGCCCAACCTTGCATTTTAACCATTAATGAAGGAAATGGAATCTATCAAATGTTGAAATGTTGATGCCGCAACCCAACGGAATATAGAAATCTGACATATATTTGTAGTGACATTAAAAAAGAAACTTTCTAGCTCTGGAAAACACATTGTGGCTCATCAACTTAAATGTGTCTTCTGACTCTGGAAAGTGTCTTGTTCGATTTCTTACTTTTTTTTAAACTGCAAGGATTGACCATGAGCATTGTGGGATATACATAACATCATGCAAAAAAAAACCCTTAAACTTACTACAACTATGAATGAAAAACACAAACCAGAAAGCGCACATAATGTGTATAACAAATATTATATAAATGGTGAACTTGTAAATAGAAATATCAATCAAGGTGTAATATACTGCAAAATAAATTACTATGATGCAAAAAATAGGCTAATGTACATACAGTATAAGTGACAAACACAATCAAACTATGTGTAGTGAATATAATGATGTGAAACTTCCCTTGGGGAATAATGGAGAGTCTGCTGCTGTGACAAAAGGAGATGACAGGGCATCTAAAGCTATAGGAACAGAAAAGAAAGCGCAAAACCTCGCATGGTGCAGTATATCAAAATTAAAATGTATTAAGTACAATAGTAAGGGATGTACGTACAAAAACAAGGAATAAAAAGCAGTGGGTTTATAAACCATATTGGCCAGAATGGAACAACGATCCGCCTCTCCACGGTCATGGTCAGCCAGGTAGTAGTTGGATAGCTGGGGACTTGTAGTCATCCGTGGCAGCCATTCAGGTTTCCTTCTCTGTGCTCAGTCCTTAACAGGGGGCTTCTCACATATCCTCCAAAGGTAAATTCTCCACTCGCTCACTCGCAGAGCGACGGAGATGCTCACCCGGGCAGTGGGAAACTCCAAGCCATCGACACGTGTTGCAAGTGACGTCAGCGCCTCAGAATAAGCAAATTAAAAAAATCCGTAACGGTAAAGGCGACTAATGTAAGTATAATTCAGCACAAAGTCTCAACCAGCACGGTGCAGCGTATTAACTCTATGGTCTGCATATTAACAATCGTTCCCTCATGCATGTACAAGAAAAACACTAGGGGTACTCAACCTGTTTTTTTTCAACATCAACTCTAGAAAAATATCCTCTCTCCACTACAAACCTCTGCACCATGAGAAGCAGGAGCGATTCGTGTCCTGTTCAAAAATTGTAGTTGCGCACACTTGAGGTGCGTGTCGAGGGGCACAGCCGTGACGTCAAGGAGCTGGTTCGCCCTCAGTGCGCGAACCGCTCATGTGACTCACCAGCAAGCAGCAGAATCAAATGCATTCGTCTCTCCAAGCAGCTGAACACGGAGCGCGCATGAGCACATGCACACGCGCACACTGGACAGTCTCATTGCGATCATGTGTTTGATCGCATGTGGCATGAGCGCTCAAGTGAGCTCAGCTCCCCCCAAGACGAGGCCTAAGGCTCCACTCTTCCAGCTGCTCACTGTATTAAAGAGTGAAGTCCTCTGAAAAAAATTAACCTCCTTTGAAAACTGAAAATAAACATGAAAAAACATTTTATCCCAAGATCAAATTTGGCCTCCCATACAACTTGAAGCGATCAGATTCCCAGCACCCTATGCTCTGTATTACTGTATCACTTTCCCCCAACTATACCGCTTCTGTGGCGCACCTATTCAGAAGGCATGAGTGCAACATTTAGTATCCAGAGTTCCTAACTCCTCCAGACAAACCCTGAATACACAAATAAACTGAAATTTTCATAAACAAAAAGGGGCGTTGAGTTCTAACTGTAACCACGCCCCTTCTCCCACTTGATCAGTCTTAGAATATTTAATATAAAACCATAAGAAAGGATTCAGATATTGTCACATCAATAAAGATCAAACCACCCTCTTGAGCCTTACTTGTAAAGACTAGCTCACTGATGTGCAGGATTTCAAGGAAAGCTACTGTATTACAAATGTCGCTTTAAATAAAATACATTTCAATTCTGAAAAACATGCTTTACTTAACGAAAATAAACATTCCAAAAGTGAAAATAAAGATTTTTTTTTGTCCCAATAAATTGGTCTGACACAGGTTTCTTGCAGTTCCAAATATTTATTCTTCCTAGAGTCAGTTACAATAAGCTTCGGGGCAAATTCAGGCACACACAGAGAATAGGTTAAAAATAGAGAACAGTCTTGGGTTATGTATCGCTATTCTGTTATTAATTTTTAACCTACTGTATTCTCTGTATTTTCCAGCATTTGCCTGAAGAAAGTTTGTTACCAGAAATGAAAATTACTGTTTCCCTATGGAAAGCTCCAGTACATTGCACTGTTCTCGGAGCAGATGTAATGAGGAGATTGGAATGGATTCTAGATATCCCAAAAGTGGTTGCATGGGGTACTGGGATGCCTAGGAAAAATCCTAGCAATTGAAGGGCTGGGTTGGGCCTCTGTGGATGCCTTCACAGAAGAATGGGAGGAAGGCATCCACCTGGTCTTGCAATCATTCATTCAGAAATGTCCAAATCTGTGGGAAAAATCAAAAAGTGATTGTGGGAGGATAAAGGTTCAGGTCCATATAAAAGGCCCCAAACCTCAAGTAGTAAAACTGCATAGGTTCCCTGATGAGGCCCTTGTACTATACAGGAAATACTAGAAGAATTAGAAGACCAAGGTGTAATCAGACCCAAAGGCCAAAAAAAGTGTTAAAGAGGGTGCCCATATCTGATGTACCCTGGACATCAATGGGGGTTATTACCCTGGGGAGGGTGGTTAGGCCTCTCAGGTGGGTAGCAGGAGGGGATGTGGGGGTTTAACCCTTAATTAAGGTGATTAAGGGGTTACCGGCCAGAAGGTATTTTTTTTGTTTTACTGTTCATGCCACGGAAGAGGACCAGGAGGATGACGATGAAGACTGCCTTTATCCTGGCAGGGACAACTTATATTTACTATTTGTAGATAAAAATGGCTGGCTGATGTTTTATTTTTAATGACCAAATGCGCTATTATTCAGATCTGAATAATAGGGCTTTTGCACATGACTCTATGTATTGGAGGGGATGTTGCCCAAAATGTGGTTATCTGTGCCCCTGTTGAGGGCATAGGTAACGACAGTGGCAATCAATGGGTTTATTGCCTACTGTTCATTTTAATGTACTGTACAGTATTGCAATGTCCATTTAATTGTATTGTGTATTTTCTTTTTTTTTGGTACACAAATAGGCAAAAGCTGATGAAGGTGCTTAGCACCGAAACGTTGATGCGCTGCTTCCTAAAATATCTGTCCGGTATAGGGTGCCAGTGTAACCTGCCTTTAGCATTACTGTTTCACTTAAGGGATTAACTGTATGGTTTGCTATAGTGTAACGCCCCTCTTCCAACACATTGTACAGAGTGACTAGGCAGAAACCAAGCCACACCAACTTTCTAGAAGGTGTTTAGCCGTTTACAAGATAATAAATATAATTCGGACCACTTCTACTGTAGGCATAGTGATCTGTGATATCATGAGTGGGTATATATAGAACTGTACAGGGTGGGAGACCACTTTTTACTGCGTGGCCCATCTGCTTCCTCCATGTTGGTGTGACAACTGGGTTGCTGTGGTAAACCAATGAAACAGCTAATCGCTGGAGAGGTTGACGTCACCATAACCAAGCATTCCCTTGACAATTGGTGCTAGACTGCCGAGCTCATTCTTTAATCTGCTCTAGCAGGGGCTCCAACTCCAATGCTAAAGATGACATTGCTAGTAGTGTAGCAAGCTAAATTAGTGAAGTGGGCTTGCAAGTATAAATGGGCTATCTTTTGATTACCTGTCTTCAGGAAAGGTAAGTGCTCTACCTATTACAGCCCTATCTTATTTATACTCTCCCGCCCAAACACTTTGGCAACAAGATTCCTCATTCCAACCAATTACTGAGCTCATTTTGAGCCAATAAACTCTCATCTGAACCACAAATTATTTAAAGGCAAGACAGGAGAGATTAACGTTGCGCCTAGACTCAAGTGATGACCAATGTAGTTCTTTGAGCATTTCACAGTGATGTGTGTTGTGATTGCATTGGAGTTAAAGTTAAGAAACCTTTTCAGTGCATATGTGATTGCCTATATAGAATAGACTGATTAGGATTGCCTAGACCAGGTCTATTAAGTCCACCCTATAATACTTACCTTACGTTTTTGAGAGGACTTTGATTGGAGGTGTGCATACTAGGGAAGTACCACAGATACACTGCTACATATATCAAAATGTGCCCCATCCCACACTTCCTGAAAGGATTTCCATACCAACTATACAGTATGTAGTTGATAGGTCTAATGACTGAAATTGTGTCAAACACCACAGGACAAGAACTAGGTGACTAGATTTCCTCCTCTCTCACTCCCCCTCCCCTTCCTTCTCATCCCCTTATCACTTCCCTGTCTATCCTACCCTATCACTTCCCCCCACCCTCTATCCCTCAACCCACACCCCCTATCCCCATCCTCTCCCCTAACCCCATCCTCTTCTCCCCATCCCACTCTCCCAGTCATCTTTCCCAATCCTCTCTCCCTCACTTACCCAGCCACACAAATTTACTTACCTATCCAACCACAGACACTTACCCAGACACACACACACACTTACCCACATACACAGACACACACACGCTTACCCAGCCACCCACACAGTCACACACACGTCACACACACTTACACAACCATCCACACACATACCTACCCACACACATGCCTACTTACCACACGCACACACACACTTACTTACTTACCCAGTCACACATATACGTACACTCTACCAGACACATACTGAATTGAAATACTTTATTTTAAAATAAATAAAATCTATAAATTGCAGGAATTGATTTCACTTGCTTTAAACAACACACAAGGTGTTATTAGGATGACAACTCTAAGGAATTTGTTACAATACTTGAGAAAGAGAGAGAACTTTCGAAAGCTTAGTGCATAATATCAATTGTTAGTCGAAATAAAAAAGGTATCACCAAATTAATACTAAATTACTCATTTTTTCGGCACTATCGCAACTGGACAAACATAAATAGTAAATAAAAGTCATACTTACTGCTGCCAAGATTAAGGCCATCCTCATCCTCCTCGTCTTCAGTGGGCACTGACAGTAAAATAAAAAAATAACTACTGGCATGTAGCCACCTTAGCGGTTATTAACTGCTATGTAATTAAGGGGTTCACCGCCGCTCCCACTACCCACTGGGTGGCATAGCCACCCTCCCCGGGGTAACTACCCGCACTCCCGACCCTCTCTACCCATTGATTGTCAGAGTAGTAAACCATGCCCACAATATGGGCATGGATTGCCATAGTAGCAATGAATGGGCAACCTAAAAATTAAAAACAAGCACTAAATAAAATACATTACATTTAAATTTAAAAAAAAACATTTGCCAAAAAATGCATTGATTGTCACTGTGCTTATCTATACCCTGAAAGGGGCATTAATAAACATATTACCGGTCAATGGGCATCCTAAAAAAAATACACAATTAAATAAAACACATTCAATGTGTTTCTTACCTTTGCCTGGATGAACATTCCTCCTCTTCATCCAACAACGGCCCCAACTCTTGCCCCATGAAGCAATAATCCTCATCAGCATGATGCGAAGAACTCCCTGATATTTATCAGCAAGATGTGAAGAAGTCCATGATCCTCAGTTGCTTGCAGACGAGGCACTGGTGAGTAGTTCTTTCCTTTCCTTTCTTCTTATCTTCATCCTTTTCTTCTTTGTTTCAGGTGTAGGAGATGTTAATCCGATGGCTTCTTGTGGTCAAATGAGATGCGACAGGTCTTATATAAGGCCTGTGACTGATAAATCAATTGTGACTGAAAAATCCGTTTGGTGGATGTACCATGTGATGGCTTCCTTTTGGTAAATTATGTGACATTATAATATAATACAAACATCAATACACTTCTTGATTGCCAGTGTGGTTACCTATGCCCTCAATGGGAGCAAGGATAATCCCAATGGCAATGAATGGGCACCCTACTGTGTACATCAGCATCGCCCCAAAGGTGGATGCCTGATTGGGTTCCCCAAGGGCTGCTCCCCTCGGCATAGCACCAGCATACTGCACCGACACACTTTATTCGAGCAAATACCCAGTATGTACCTGGCAGATACCTGGAATGCGCCGCTCCTCACCTCTGACAAGCCCCGTTGCGTTTGCCTTCCCAGCCATGGTTCATGCCTGGCTGACGGGAGGCTGATCTGTTAAATGATAATGATTAGGATTTAATAGGCTGCAATGCTTCGCGTGTCTACCAGATGGCATAAATTCATGAATTGCAATGCAGTATATATATATATACTGTGCAGTATTGCAGCCAGCGGGAATAAAATGCTTCAATCCCTGCCTGGAAAATAACACAATGCACTCGGGCAGAAAACAGTCACAAACCTCAATACACCCGAGTATACCCGAATTCGTGGGACTAGCCGAGCTCGAATAAAGTGTGTCGCCAGTGTACTAAGGGTTGACTAAGGGTTCCACTATGTGGAACATCAACTCCACCCACTGGAATGTTAATGAGCCAGGGAACCAACGACTTTGAATCCACAGCTGCATTGAACCTAAACCCCGTTTGTGTACATCTGCGTAGAATTTAAACATGGTGGAGATACTGACACCCCATACTGGGGCCAGTAACTCTGGAAGCACGGGGTCCCCAAAGCTGAAATTAATGCTGTTCAACTCTGGAGACCCCCTGCTTCAATACTATTATTAAAATAAAAGCTGCGAGATTGCCTATTAGCGGTGCACAGGGAGTGTAACTATATGTGTTTCTCTATTGATTTAAGAAAAACTTTAGCTTCTGTCTGGATTAATCTAGAGAGACATACCATGCGTCTCATCTCTGCTCCACTTGGAAGGTGTGGACCAGCATCTTTTAAAATAAATATCTGTAAATAAGCCACAAACCATACCAAAAGGAACGTGGACATTTTACTTTTAAGCACTCCCTTGACCTCTTGGCTTGCCTTAGAATAGCTAAACTTGCAGCTTCTCCAATAACCCAGAGCCATTGAAAGTCACTGATGATTATGCTCCCTAGAATCAGTTTGAGTATTAAATAGCACATGTGTAGTATTATTTATAGTCTTCATTAATGTTTCACTAAAAGAAAAAAAAATTCATCCTTCAGCCTCCCAAAACATGATATATCTTATTGTTACATCATAAGTGTAAAAACTGCAGATTTTAGTTCTGTATAAAGAATGTCACTGTTTGCTTTGTATCAATTAAAAATATCAATATGCTAGTTACACTGTGTCAACAAAGATGTCAGAAAAGGAATACATCCCTGACTGTATTTCTATAGTCATATGTTCAAAATTGTTTTGTTATGCTTCATTTGGAGACAATAATACAGTATAACTAGATTAAAACAAATAATTTATAGAATATTGTAAATATGGTGATTTTTCTTATAAGGTTTAGTTAAAATGTTTTGTCAAGTTGGAAATTCAAATCTAACAGAAGAAAGACCAAAGAATACAGTATTTAAAATAATTGTTCATTTAGAAATTTACCAAAGCGTTTCTGCAATTTCCAGTAATTTTGCAGGTTATAATTCAAAGTACAGTACAATACTTAAGTAACTTGTAGTATACATTTTTCATAACTTAAGTTAAGTACAAAATATAATATTGCAGTTTTTTATTTAGTAAAATCTTTTTAATTACTTCATCTTTCATGAGTGCCAATACTGTAGAACCCTGTGAAACAAACCTTTTGCTCTTACATAGTATCTGTCTAATGGGTAATGAACCATATGAAAGGACATCTGCAACGCCTGTAAAGAATGATCATTAATTAAGTGGAAGACATGACACCGCTTTCAAACTACCAACAAAATATTTCAAAAAGTCAGAGTGATTAAGCAAAGATCAGAACAGATGAAGTGAATTTGCTTTGTACATGATTTGAATTAGTTTCCCTCTTATTTGAAAATAAATTATAATTCACTTTTCAAAAATGTTTACAACAATTAGCCAATCTTTGAAAACTGATACCGTAACAGTGCATCCTCTTTATGCTAAACAACATGATATTTCAAAATACATTATTTTGCCTCACCCCTTTTTAAGTAATTTTGTTAGCTCCTCTTTTACATAAGACATTGTCTCTCTTTCTAGGCCCAACTATCAACTTATAGCCTTAATTTATAAACTCTAGTTTGTTCATTGACTTAGTTTGCCTCTTTCTATATATACGAACTAGGGAAAAGGGGAGTGGGGAAGGGGAAACCCTTTTGACTGCTATCAGGAGAATATGGGCTATCTACATTCTGTTGTTAATGACACAGTTATTATCACACACTGAGGGGCCTATGCAGGAAACGGCGATAATGGCCATTCGCCAGACGTAGAAATCGCCATGTTTTTGGCAGATTCCCTCGCAGTAGGCAGGAACGTGCGCATATCTGTGAGAGGAATCTGGCGGAGAGATGGCTAACCCTGGCGAGAAGGGCTCACTGGCGAGATCTGTCAGCAGAGAGCCAGATCCGCCTCTCTCTGCTCAAATCTTGCCGGCAAATAAAAAATGTTTCCATAACTATTGGATTAATATTGTAGATGTGCAGGGGGTCTCCGGAGATGAACCGCTTTGGTTAGCCCGATCACGTGACGTGGGACATTTGCATTCATAGGAGATACCGGCACCCCATAACCGGGCCTGTATCTCGGGAAGCAGGGGGTCCCCGGACATAAAACCAACACGGTTCATCTCCGGAGACCCTCTGCACATCTACAATATTAATAGAAATACATTAATGCTGCTTCATTACCTTAGTGGTTATCCGTTAAGGCAATGAAAGGGTTAAGTCACAGAAGCATGTTTATTGGGGACCATTGCCCCCAATAAACATTGCAATACACAACACAATCACCCTCTGTGCCCCCAACAACCCCTTTACCCCCCTTATATACATAACCCATAGGTATTTTTGTAGGCACAGGAATGGTACTAAAGGCCGGCGGTGGGCCTCGGGTGTTCCCGCAGGTGTCCGGGGGTCACCACTTGCCTTCAGTACCAATTGTGTGCCCCAAAAAAACAATTACAAATACATAAATTCTTTTAAATAAATACACCCCACCCCCTAACACATACAGTATAGTCATGGGCAACATGACTATTATCCACATATGGATAATAGTGCATGTGCCCATGTAAAATACATTAATCCCAATAAATTAAATAAATACATAAATTGCACTCACCTTTGGCCGCCAGCCACGATGAAGGCCATCCTCATCTTCATCACCATCCATGGCCTCGGGTGCTGAAAAACAAACACAAGCATAAAAAAAGCCAATGTAATGTCCCCTTACCCCTTAATCACCTTAGCAGTTATTAACTGTGACAGTCATTAAGGGGTTAACGAGTGTCTGGGGGTCCCACAGGTGTCTGAGGGTCTTAGAGTGGTTCCCACGGGGGTCTGGGGGCCCTCGGGTGGTCCCTATGGGTCCCCGGTGCCCCCACAGATGTGGGGCCACCGATTCTTCCCGCAGGTGTCCCCCGTGGACCCGGCAGCCTTCTACCTGTATGAAGTCCGAGGAGACCTCAGGTGGTCTCCAGAGGTCCCCACAGACCTAAGGAACCAACCCTGTATGTAACAAAATAAACATGCACCTATATTTAAATAAAAGAACCCCCCGCAGCACCAAACACACATAAAGTAAAGTAATGGGCAAAATAACTATTATCCAGACATGGATAATAGATTATTTGTCCATTATTAAAAACATTAACTAGCATTATAAAATAAGACAGTTGTTCTTACGTCAGCAATAAGAAACCCCTACGCCAGCAAAGTCCGTTGGCACACAAAGAAATAGCAAATATATTCTGGTGTTACTTAACCCCTTAATAACAATAAGCGCTAAAGTAATTAATGGGTTAAGCCACCCTGCACCCATTCATTTGTAGAGTGGCTTCATCATTCACATATAATATATATCAAAAAACAATACAAAAATATGTAGCGCTCAGGTGGTAATAAGTGATAAAATTAATAATAAAAATAATATTATAACTAATAAATATAGATTAATAAAAATAACACACAATTAATTAAATATAACAACAAACCATAACGTGATAGTGATAAAGAATAAGTCCAAAATAAATGTTCCGCTTTAAAAAGATAAGATAAGAGTCCCAGGTGAAGATCCAGAGAGAGTTGTGCAGCTTCAAAACAGGTGGTATAGCCAACCACTACGAATTTAAGAACAAAAAACAAATGGCGGATTTTGATCATCTCGCCAGCTTTTCGGCATTTACTGCATTGCTGTAGGCATATTTGCCAAAAAACTGGCGAGATAAGGCTTTTTGCCAATTCCTGCATAGGCCCCTCTGTCTCTATTGTGGGGTTCACGACCACAGTAATGAGGGACTTACCTTAAGCTATTATACACACGACAGCCACTGTGTATGTCACAATACAGTACCTGCTCCTAGCAGATAGTTATTTGATTATTGCCATTACTGGCTACAACACTGTGCTACTACATATTTTAGCACACAGTGTAGCATTTGATTTTTATGTTGACAGTTATTCTATCCCTTGTATGTATCAGCATTATTTATCCACCCTAAGGTTTTGTTCTCATCAGTAGGACAGTGGATCCTTTTTCCACACTGCTAACTGCAGATTACCTGTTTCAATGTTTAGCAGCAGATAGATTGAGCATTCATCTATCAATGTTTGGTTCCTGGACACATCATCAGAAGATCATAAGCGACTTGAAAAAATTAAAGTAAATAAAGCACCTGGCCCTGATGGCATATATCCAAGAGTTCTCAAGGAGTTAAGCTCAGTAATAGCCAAACCATTATATTTAATATTCAAGGACTTCATTTCCACAGGCTCAGTACTACAAGATTGGCGTAAAGCAGATGTGGTGGCTATATTTAAAAAGGAAGCTAGATCACAACCGGGAAATTACAGACCTGTAAGCCTGACTTCAATAGTAGGGAAACTACTTGAAGGTTTAATACGGGATAATATTCAGGAATACCTAATGGAAAACAAAATTATTAGTAATAGTCAGCATGGATTTATGAAGGATAGATCTTGCCAAACTAACTTATTTGTTTCTTTGGGGAGGTAAGTAGGAATTTAGACCACGGTAATGCAATTGATGTGGTCTACTTAGATTTTGCAAAGGCTTTTGATACGGTTTCACACAAGAGGTTGGTGTACAAAATAAAGAAAATTTTACTCAGTAATAATATATGCACCTGGATTGAAAACTGGTTAAAGGATAGACAACAGAGGGATGTCATAAATGGAACTTTTTCAGGTTGGGCTAAAGTCGTGAGTGGAGTACCTCAGGGATCGGTACTGGGACCCCTGCTTTTTAACTTGTTTATTAACGACCTTGAGGTTGGGATCGAGAGCAAAGTCTCCATCTTTACTGATGATACTAAATTGTGTAAGGTAATAGAATCAGAGCAGGATGTAATTTCTCTTCAGAAGGACTTGGAGAGACTGGAAACGTGGGCAGGTAAATGGCAAATGAGGTTTAATACAGATAAATGTAAGGTTATGCATTTGGGATGCAAGAATAAAAAGGCGACTTACAAATTAAATGGAGATATATTGGGGGAATCCTTGATGGAGAGGGATTTAGGAGTGCTTGTAGACTGCAGGCTTAGCAATAGGGCCCAATGTCATGCAGTAGCTGCAAAGGCAAACAAGATCTTATCTTGCATCAAACGGGCAAAGGATGGAAGGGAAGTAAACATAATTATGCCCCTTTACAAAGCACTAGTAAGACCACACCTTGAATATGGAGTATAATTTTGGGCACCAATCCTAAGAAAAGACATTATGGAACTAGAGAGAGTGCAGAGAAGAGCCACCAAATTAATAAAGGGGATGGACAATCTAACTTATGAGGAGAGGCTAGCTAAATTAGATTTATTTACATTAGAAAAGAGGTGTCTAAGAGGGGATATGATAACTATATACAAATATATTCAGGGAAAATACAAGGAGCTTTCAAAAGAACTATTCATCCCATGTGCAGTACAAAGGACTCGGGGCCATCCCTTAAGGTTGGAGGAACGGAAATTTCACCAGCAACAAAGGAAAGGGTTCTTTACAGTAAGGGCAGTTAAAATGTGGAATTCATTACCATTGGAGACTGTGATGGCAGATACAATAGATTTGTTCAAAAAAAGGTTGGACATCTTTTTAGATGGGAAAGGTATACAGGGATATACCAAATAAGTATACATGGGAAGGATGATGATCCAGGGATTAATCCGATTGCCAATTCTTGGAGTCAGGAAGGAATTAATTTTTCCCCCTATTGGGGTTTTTTGTTTGCCTTCCTCTGGATCAATAAGTAAGTATAGATATAGGATAAAGTATCTGTTGTCTAAATTTAGCATAGGTTGAACTTGATGGACCTATGTCTTTTTTCAACCTCATCTACTATGTAACTGTGTAACTATGTTTATAAAACAGGATCAAACGTTGTTTAATCATAATTTTAACACTTATTTTTTAATTGGATTTCATTAAAGATATAATTTTAGTTTATTGTCATCAAATCATCCAGGTGATGCAAGAGTGCCCTAACTAGGTTTTTTTCTCTATCCAGTGCGCTTGTCTCTTTATTAGAAAGAATCAACTAAACATAGGGTGGCTTACATTTCGTATGAGCGCGCACTAGTACTACGAACCTTTTGGCAGAAGCGTATTGATTATGTACTTACTGATACTGGAAGTCTAGATTCTCAGTGCCGAAATGCACTTCAGACACCATTTAGAAGTTTAATGTGACTCTTAAGACACACCGTTTTCAGCTATCCTGAGGCAGCACCTATGGTGCAATACCATATTATTTAGCTATACAGTATACCATTGTTCTTTCTTGGTCATAAAGAGATTTTGGGTTAACCACTGATAGGCTATCCCTTTATCCAGACCTATGCTATGTATCGATATCCACTATAGCTATAGTACCTCTCAATCCAGAGGCATATAGGTGCAGATACCCGGATACTGAATTATAAATGCAAGGTCGTAATAGTGATTCAGAGCTTACAATACGAGGTCAGCCCTCTCTCCAGACCTATACATAAACTGGATTTGAACTACGGTCGGATAGTGATCTTGGGCTAACCGCATAAAGGCTACCCCATTATGGGGAGGCGCATGCGCGAAGCCAGAGTGCATGGAAGCTTAGCTTGTTAGCTCCCATCGCACCGGCCCAATTATTAATAAAAAGTGGCATTTTCAGCGACCCACACACCAGAGAAAACGTTATCCACCAATCGGAATCCCTAGAGATGCCAACTAAAGCTAAATCAAAACCTAAGGACCCCTCAGTCACTACATACTTTAACAAAAAACCCACAGCAACGGCGAGTGGCCCTGAAGTCCCCGCTCTCACAATGCAAACAGACTCTGACAGCGAGAGGCCAGCTCCCAGAGCAGATGACCAGGAACTGTTCACCAGAAAAGACCTCCAGGAATTCTACGGGGAAATGAAACATTTCTTCTGCAGAGAGCTTTGGGATCTGCGGAGGGACTTAGACGGACTGGGGGAGAGGATCGGTACCCTGGAGCTCAAAATGGACGACAACACGCGGGCACTCCAGCAAACAAATAAAACAGTTGCCAAACTAGAGGAAAAGATCAAAGACCTCATAGACAAACAGGAAGACACAGAAAATCGCGACAGGCGAAATAATATACGCATCAGGGGGGTTCCTGAATCCTTCAACGACCCAGAGGACTTTGTGCACAAATGGCTAGAACACCTGCTACCTGACAAGTCGCCACAGGACTTGCACCTGGACAGATGTCATAGAGCGTTACGCTCTAAACCTCAGGCAGGAGACCCCCCTCACGACATCATTATGCGATTTCATTTTATAAGATTAAAGACCCTGTTTGCCGGATTGCAAGGGAATCGAGGGCTATGGAGTTTGAAGGAATAAAACTCCAGGTCTACCAGGACCTTTCTCCAGCAACCCTCGCCAGAAGGAGAAATCTGGGACCAGTGACCAGGGTTCTACAGGATAAGGGATCCGATATCGGGGATTGTTCCCGTTCGCCCTCTTGGTGGTCAAAAATGGAGTGACGAACACCCTGCATAGAGTAGAGGATGGGGACGCCTTCCTGAAAAAACTTGGACACCCACAGAAAGCCCCGAGCCCGGGTCCCTCCCAACCTCCTCACCTGGAGTCAGAAGCGGATCCAGCGCTGGAGACGACCGCAGGAGGGAACAATTAGAATGACTCCGGAAAGGGCCCAAGAGAGATTTAGCTCAGCCCCAGATAATAGTAAAAATTGTGCCCAGAGATATAGAGCGATAGTAAGCTTAATGGGGGTAATGATTTGGCCATTGAATATAGACGTGGAAATTGAGGCGGGAGGAGGGGGGATACGATCCTATATGAAAGACCTGGCTTATGTTTTCCCCGCTCACAATGCTCTTACTTGCAGGTTTGTCTACAGTTGTTGTTCAATTAATTATACTCTGTTAATCCCTTTTAAGGAATGAAGCATGGCGGAGTGTCGGGGTGCTCGGAGATGCTCGTCCGAAGAGCTGGTACAGTCATATGCAATCTGACAGCTCCCTAACTGGACGGTGGACCGCTGTGCCGCCTAGCTCCCACCGCTGGGAGTCACAGAAGAGGGAAGCTACAACCCTCCAGGGCGGAACAGACGGACAGCCCCGGCGGTGGGCGCGGCGTACCGGTGGGCGGCGGGGGATCTTCGGGCACCAGGACACATCCTAGGAGCCAAAAGTTAAGTTCAGATACATTAGGTTAAGTGACACATTTAGAATCGTTCACTAGGTTATAATAAAGTTATGAAGTTACACTGTTACACTATGCCACTGTTTAGGCCATTCCACGTAAGTGGAGCATAGCCGGTACGAACTTAACCAGGTAGTTCGCCGGCGCCCCAAGAGGTTTCCCATGGAAGTAGTCCAGGGGAACCACTTAGTCCTACAGAGGACAGCACTAAGCACACCTAGACGCCCATTACACAGGCGTCAGGTGGATGTTCGCCACGTAGGACAGATAAGCCGACTCCAGACACGGCTCTATGTTTTTTCTTTTTTTTTCTGTTCCGTTCCTTTCCCACCTCTCCCATCCCCCTCCTAACCCCCACCCTGGGACGCGTAGTCTCCCTATCAGTAGTCGGCGCTGGGCCGCTAGGCTGCTGAACATAGGGCCATATAAATCTTTCGTCCTCCAGCGGAGGCATAGGCAACACAGATACTATAATAAACTGGGAAGCTACCCATACCCACAACCATGTAAATGGCCTTAAATATCATATCTAATAATGTAAAAGGGTTTAACAACCCGACAAAGCGAAAAGCCGCTTTCACAGATTACAAAAGAAAACAGGCTGACATCCTACTAATCCAGGAAACTCACTTTAGCCGCTGCAGTACACCGAAATTCTAAGATAAACAATTGTCACAAGTTTACTTGGCGTCTGCAGCGGAGAAAAAGCGAGGGGTCGGCATCCTCTTCCACAACAGGGTCCCGTTTACCCTCAGAAGGGATAGCGAGGGCAGATTTCTGATAATTGTCGGGAGGGTACAAGAACAATTGATCACACTTGCCTCAATATATGCTCCTTGTGAACAGAGCCATGACTTCTTCCGGGAATTTTTCCAGAAACGAAATCTAGTGGCCAAAGGCCATATCATATTATCTGGGGATTTCAATCTGACACTGAACCCGAAGCTAGACAGATCTGGTGTTTCCAGAAAGTGTCGGAAGAAAGTCTTAGATGCCTTGAAGATAGGCCTCAAACAAAATCAGCTCACTGATATCTGGAGGGAACTCCATCCCACCGAAAAGAATTATACCTTTTATTCCCACCCCCATGATGCCTATAGCAGAATCGACTACTTCTTCATCTCTAGTAGACTGGTCCCCTGGGTCTCCCATGCAGGGATCCATGATATTTCATGGTCAGACCACGCACCAATAAAGCTGAGGTGCTCTCAAATACGTTCTGATAGGCCCGGTGCGAACTGGAAGCTCAATGAGTCACAGCTTAAAATCCCGGACATATGCGACTCAGTGGGTGTGGAGATAGATCAATTTTTCACAACTAATCATGGGTCTGTAAGATCAGACCTCACTCTCTGGGAAGCCCATAAGGCAACTATCAGGGCCATACTAATTAGCATAGCGGCCCGGAGGAAGAGAGAGCGGAACAACAAGATACTTGCGCTCCAAACCAAATTACATGCCCTTTCGTCAAGGCACAAACAGAAGTCTGACCCCCAGGTCTTGCTGGAGATTAAAAATACTAAAATTGAAATCAATCTTCTGATGGTCTCCCAAGCTGACAAATTCCTAGGTTGGTCGCGGAGGAAATTCTATGAAAAGGCGAACAGGCCAGATACCATGCTAGCGCGCAAATTACGCACCAGACAGGCCAACTATAACATACAGGCGATCCGATTAAAGAATGGAGACACCAAATCCAACCCAAAAAACATAGTAGAGGAATTCAAATTATTTTATGAAAATTTATACAATGGGGAGAAAGTGGCACACAACTCCAAAACCTCAAGAGCTGTGGAAGATTTTCTGACAGGCTCCAATCTAGCGGGATTGAGCGAGCTGGACAGAAAGGTCCTAGAGGCGGATTTCACATTAGAAGAACTTACCCAGGTCATCAAGGACCTCAAGCCTTCAAAGGCCCCACGTCCAGATGGTTTCTCAGGGCAGTATTACAAGAAGTTCAGTAAGAACTTGGCCCCATGGTTGCTCCGAATGTATAACGCCGTTTTGGCAGGAGCCCCGTTCCCAGCTCAGATGCTACTGGCGTCTATATCACTGATCTATAAACCAGTTAAAGAACCGCAGGACTGCAAAAGCTATCGGCCAATTTCCCTAATCAACACTGATGTTAAAATCTACGTCAAACTACTGGCCAATAGATTAAGTCATATCCTGCCCAGACTCATACATCCAGATCAAGTCGGCTTTATTAAGGATAGACAAGCTGCGGATAACACCCGACGAATCGTTGATCTGATAGAGATAGCCAATAATGAGAAATTACAAGTTATGATGTTGAGTCTGGACACAGAAAAAGCTTTTGACAGGATTGACTGGCCATACTTAAGACAGACGCTTGGGGTTTTCGGCTTTGGGGAACGGGTGAGTGAAGCAATATTATCACTATACTCAGGCCCCGCTACTAGGGTCATACACCAGGGTTTCCCCTCTAGCATATTCCAAATTCGAAGCGGCACACGGCAGGGATGCCCGTTATCTCCCCTTTTATTCGCCCTGTGCATGGAACCCCTAGCAGCGCAGATCCGCAACAACCCAGACATTTCAGGGATTACTATCCATTCACAATCCCACAAGGTTGCCTTATATGCCGATTATATTTTATTAATGATCTCTAAGCCTCTTACCTCTCTGCCGAACTTATTTAACCTGCTGGACAAATTTAATAGAATCTCAGGTTTTAAAATAAACCAAACTAAATCCGAGGCCCTAAATATAAGCCTCCCAAAAGAAACCGAAAAACTACTGAATCTGAACTTCAATTTTAATTGGCAACCAAAACACATTAAATATCTGGGAGTTCACATCACTAAAGAATATAAGGGCATCTACGAAGCCAATTATCCCAAACTGATTAGAACATTGAAGGACGACCTGAGAAAGTGGATGCCCCACAAGATCTCCTGGATAGGTAGGATACATAGTGTAAAGATGAATCTCCTTCCCCGTATCCTATACCTCTTTCAGACTCTACCAGTGCCACTGAGACTGATGGACATACTCTCACTTCAGTCTGAAATCTCCAATTTTGTCTGGGGCGGGAAGAAACCGAGAGTAAACAAGACAATCATGAAAAAAAACATTCGGATGGGGGGGGGGGCTAGCGGTAGCTTGCCTGTTATCTTATTATAAGGCGGCACAATTGTGTCAACTCACACAATGGCAGATCAACCCAGCATTGAAACGATGGGTAGACATGGAGACACAGGCCTGCTCCCCATTGGAGTTAAACAATTTGTTGTGGCTACATAAAACAGCAATGAAATGGGCTGAACAGCCGCTTTCCTCTGTGGCAAACTCGCTGTCGATCTGGGAGTCCGCTAAATTTAAACATGCCCTGACCTCCAAACACTCACTGATGTCCCCGCTGTGGGGCAACCCCGAATTTGCGCCGGGCCTTGCAGAAAATGCGGCAGGTAATTGGAAGAAATATAGGTACCTTAGATTAAGGGATCTAGAGGGTATACCAAATAAAATTAAATCGTTCGAACAAATTAGATCCGAAAGAAACATCCCCCACTCTGAATTTTTCCGTTACCTCAGATCAGAGCATACTTTAACAAAAATTCCCCCTACCCACCATTAACCACATTTGAAAAGCTCTGTCTAACAGCAACGGACACACGGGGACTTACATCGCAGATGTATGGAGAAGTGGTCGGTTCGGGAAACACACAGCAGCAACAAAAATTAACCTATAGGGTCCAATGGGAAACAGACCTAGGAGAGGAACTAGAGGAAGACGACTGGTCGGCCATACTAGAAGCCGCAGCCAGGAGCTCCATCTGTACGACTTTGAAGGAGAATGCATATAAAGTATTGATGAGATGGTACCTCACCCCGCTTAAATTATCAAGGTTTGTCCCTGGATATTCCCCGCTATGTCCAAAACAGTGTGGAGAATCGGCTGACCTGTTACACATGCTGTGGTCTTGCCCTCGTATCTCACCTCTCTGGGAGGAAATTAGACATTGGATCCAGAGGATTTTCGACCTCGCAATTCCCCCGGATACATGGCTATTTCTTCTGAATAGACCATGGCCGGGTCTCTCCAAACCTGGAAACAAACTAGTTGCCCACTTTGCAACAGCAACTAGGTGCTAGATCGCAGCTATGTGGAAACGACCAGAGATCCCAAACATCCCCAAGATTCAGAACAGATTATGGTACATTTGTCAGATGGAAAAATTAACAAGTTTAGTTAATGACACTGGCACCAAATATCTAAAAGTCTGGACGCCTTGGCTGGCACAGACAGATATCCCAGGGATTGAGGTAACCACAATTTGGCAATGATACTCAGAAATGCATTCTCCCCCAAAGAACGCGCTTGCGGTATGACATGATACCAGACCCCAGACCCTACTCGGCGCTTCAACACAGAATAGGCCATAAGCAGGTAGGCCACAATAATCCCGGTCCCCACCACAACATAGAAGATCTGGGAACCTGCGTCCACCCCCCCCCCCCTCCCTCTCCTCCCCTTCCCCTTCTTACCCTTTTTCTTTTGTCATTTTCACCCCTAAGTTTAAATGACCTCCTGGCCTTTCGGCTTAAAGAGGGGCCTTCTGTAATTTTGATATTACTCCAACCCAAGCCCACAAGAGAGAAAATCTGTGTCGTACCTGAATGTAATATGGTGATTGTCTATATTCTACCTGTATTCATGATACAATTTGTAATGAAAAACACAATAAACTTGAAGTTATATAAAAAAAAAAAAAAAAGGCTACCTCATTATCCAGACCTACAGTTATTATCTACAATTCTGTAGCCTCTGAGACCATTCACTCCTGTTACTGGCAAGGTACTTTTTGTCACTAAATGTATCTGTGACGTGCCCCAGAACTGTGAAGGGCAATATGAATTTGGAAACCTCAGATTCAGATAGCTGCCAATTTTGGGATAAATAAGTCTATGCTACGAACTGTGTGGGAATTAGAGTCTCTGCTACACCGGTACAGTTGAGCCTTTCATCAAAGCTGTGCGCAGTAAGTGCACTCAAGTAATTAGCTACAGAACACTCACGCAGCACGAGACTGCGGTAGTGTTCTACTACACAATCAGAATACTGCTGGCGAATCTGTGCTGTGAGTGGCTCACGCTGGAGTGTGTGGGACCAAGGCTATCAGGCCCCTTGCGAATCATAGATAAACCACACAAACTTCTTTCATAGATACATATCTACCCCTAGGGGCATGTCTGTCAGTATGTAACCAGACCCCCTCCCTTTCAAACCATTCTGCTGGGAATTGTTTTAATTTGCATCTTCATCGTGGCATTCTACTGAGTCTACTTACAGCCAATTAGACTCACATATTGCGTTCAGACTATTTTATGTTAGAGCATGGCTCTTTAGTAAAGTGTTTTTTAACTTAGACATCATATGTCCGCATACCTCTTACCCATTCTTCCACGTTCAGTCCCACTACTGTCTGGTGACTCTGTCACACATACTGTACGCGATAGAGTGCTCTCATTTATTGGGGTCTTTTTCTCTTTGGTTCATTTACTCTTTTTATATACCCAAGACGGTGTTACTTGTCTTCTACTTGTCTCTACTGATATCTCATATTTGGGTAACTGTTGAAGTCCTCCATCCCCCCTTCAATTTGTGACAAGCAGCCTTAATGTGGTAGGTGGGCAGCTATTCTAACATGGGTACTGTATATTATCATCATCGTTGGTAGCCCTTGTCGATCCACTGCTGATAGAATACCTCCCATTGATCTTTCAGGTATAGCAACTAGAAAGCCTCTCTTCTCTATGTTGCTCCAAGAAATTGTTTGAATGCATCTGTCAGGAATAGGTCCTTGCCTATGTACTGGCTTGTACCCTATCGGTTTCCTGCTTGTCAATTCCTGACCACTGCCAGGATACAAACGATCCTTGCCTGCTGCCTGCCACCGACCCAGACAATTCTTGCCTCCCCTGCTGTTCTGGCCACCAAGGTCCTACCCTCTCCTGGAGTCCCTGTGACAGAAACCAATGGCCACTTCTGTACCTCGCTGGAACAGATCCATCAACTTCCTGCTTCAGCAGACCCCTCCCACTTGCATTGGCTGAAGATATGTACTTTTGTTAGTTTTATAAGAATTGTTTGTTATTTACAAACTAGTTTTACGTAGCGCTTTACAGAAACATTTTGCAGATGCAGTACCTGCCCAATGGAGCTTACAATCTATGTTTTTGTTTATGTTTATGCAATTCCAGTAGCAGTGAGTAGGTTATCGACGCCTATCGCCACTCTAGAATGACAATTTTCTCTCCAAATCCAAACATCAGGAAAAGTTGGCAAGTTGGTGGGGAGAAGCTGGTGATGAGCAGCGATAAGCGGAGAGACAGGACTTAGAAATTAAACAGGCCCTTTTCCACCTTTGATTGATGCCGGGGTCTCTGGAGCTTATACCCATTTATACCAGCACCGATGCAGGAAAAATGCATTTACAGCCACTTCATTACCTTAGCGGCTAGCCACTAAGGCAATGAAGGCGCTAAGGCAATGAAGGGGTTAACCACCCATGTTAACCACCCACGGGGGGATTGCGGGTTGACTTAACCCCTTCATTACCTTCGCGGTTAATACCGCTATGGTAATGAAGGGGTTAACCCCTCCCGCTACCCCGCTACAAGGCCAAAACACCCATCCTACAAGGCCAAAACACCCACCCCCGCTACCCACAATGCAAACAATACACACAACAGCCCCACTACCCACCTCCTAGGCCCCCAATAAAACATTACAAAATCTAATAAACACCAATACACCACCCACCCCGTGCCCCCCCATACTGTAAAACCATGATTTATTTTTTAACATACAGTATTAATACCCCAGGCTGGTGGGGGTACTCGATGGGCCCGACAGATATCCGTAGGCCTCACAGTGCACCCTGGAGGTGTCCACAGGTGTCTGTGGGTCTCTGGGTTTTCCCCGCTAGGTGCCGTGGCCGTCCAGGTGGTACCAGCAGGTCACTGCTGCACCAAGAGGGGCAAAGGGTGGTCCCGCAGGTGTCTGTGGGTCCACGGGTCATCCCCGCAGGTGTCTCGGGCACACGCATGGTTCCCACAGGGTTCTGGGGCCCTTGGGTGGTCCCTGCGTGTCCGCGGGCCCCCACAGCTGTAGGGCCCCCGGTTCTTCCCCGCAGGTGTTCCTCGTTGGTCTGCATGGTAGATCCCAACCTATGTTGTCTCGTCATGTTCTTCGGCTCAAGTGAGGCGTCACAGCCTTAAATATTGCTTGTGACATCACATGTGGGCGTAAACTGGTTCAAAAACCATGTGCCGATTTTTTTTTATGACGTTGATTTAAGTGAATGATACCAGCCAATCAGAATTGCTGTGCTTCATTTCCCTTTAACATGACGTCACTAAATCCAAGATGGCTGGCTTCACATGGTATTTCAGCCAATCAGATCGTGGGAACCAATTCCCCAATCTGATTGTATGTTGTACACCATCTGACGTCATCCAAAGGGAGTCACAACAACCAATCAGATTGGGTAATTGGTTCCCACGATCTGATTGGCTGAAATACCATGTGATGCCGGCTTAGTGACGTCATGTTAAAGATAAATGAAGCAGTGCCATTCTGATTGGCTGGCATCATTCCCTTTAAATGACATCATTAAAAAAAATTAAATCGGCATCCGACGTTGCATAGCCGCTAAGGTAATGAAGCTGCTTACATTTTTATTTTTATTTATTGTGTGTGTGAGCAGGGGGTCTCCTGAGGTGAACAAAGTTGATTTCAGCCTTGGGTACCCCCTACATCTCGAGATATCTTGGGTCCACAACACGGATCACACGGGATGTACCAAGTATATCTTCAAATAACATCCGCTGCAGCTGTAGACACATTACTTACAAGAAAATATGATATTTTAATAATTGGCAAATATGTGTAACTATGTAACTAACAAATGATATGTACTAATGAATGTGTTTGATTTTAGGCAAAAGAGATGGTCATGTTATTAAAAATATATATATTAATGTATAAACATGAATAATGTTCAATATAATACATCATGATGTTTATACTGAAGAACATTGTATAACAGTATGTGAAAATAAACATACATCATTATATATATTATCATAATACAATGTTATTTCAGAATCATTATGATTGAATAACTATAAAACATGCAGCTACTTTTTACTTTTATTGTCATATTATACATAATACTACTGTAAATACAACACATGACTAAATGTTTTACTACATATTACACACGTACATTATATAATGTTTATGAACATAATAATTACATATCAAACATTGATACTCACTATTTCCATGTCTGTGTTACATAAAATATGTTGTTTAAGATGTGTAACTTCATATAATTTTGCTGTAAAACATGTAAATATGCAATCGCTGAGTTTATAAGAAACATTTAAATAAACACAAACAAACACGAAATTTGGCACATGCAAATGGCTTGGTGAATCAATTGTGCCGTGTGCTGTAGCGCATTCACGATTAGATACATTCTTTAATGCTGAGCTAAAACCCAATGCTACCTTGCTGCGGATCCGTGCATGTGCGCCTATGTCTTCTGGGCAATGTACTAATCCCAAGCAGACAGAATGACAGGATTGGACTCGGTACTTAACAAAAAAAAATAACATTTATTGTGCGTGTTTGTGATTGGCTGCCGAAGTACACGTGACGCTGCTGCCGATTCAAATTAGAGCTTGAGTTGTCTCCTTCAATTGCAGCAGCGACAACGCTGTACTTCTGCGCCAGTAGTCATTAATTGTTTGACAACTCCCATTGTCAAACCTAAAAAAGTGAATGTTGTTTAAAACACTAATGTATTATAAGTGCATAAGCACTAATGTTATTTACAACATGAACAATATTATATTATTTCATACATATAACATAGTATTGTTGTATTGACATGACTGTTGTAAGCTGAGTTGTCATATAAAAACATCACTATTATAGTGTGGTCACATTTCATACATTCCACGCTTCCACAACACAAAATATTATATAGTTTATTTCAAGTGCAAACCATTCACCCCTCAAGCACACATTATTACTATGTTTTTCAATGGTTCAAAATAAGGTGTTACAGCTTGACATACCATAGGCACATGGTCAGGTACACACAAGATAGTGATGTATGAACTATCCTGGGATGATAAAAGAAAGAAAATTATTACGACAATAAGAATGAAAGACAGTATATAAGAAGCTTCAGACTTACATTGTTGCTTACCTGAGAAATATGTGGCAATGACATTCCGACATGTCTCCACCCCACTGGCTGTTTGATCGTGATCCCCTGCATCATGGACAAGGACGGTCCTCCTCTAAACCCTCCCTTATGTTGCCTGGAACATTGTGTCGTAGTGCAATATTGTGCAGAATGCAACAACATATCACTATGTTGGCATTTTATGTAGGGCACCACCAGATCTATCAAGACATCTGAACTGACTTTTCAATAGTCCAAATGTCCGCTCAAAAGCTATCGAGTGGATATATGTGCCGCATTATATCGCTCCCCTGCAAGGGTTTCAGGGTTAGCCAGTGGGGTTAGGAGCCACGGTTGGATCGCGTATCCCGAGTCACCTACAATACATTAATGTTAAATATGTCAACAAAATGGAAAGAAGTAGAAATTTCCACACTTATGTTGTGTTAATGACCATAAAGTTGCAATTGTTACAAGAAATAACTATTATCATATGTGAGGTGATTCAACATATATCATGTTATTAACCAACATGCAGATGTGTGGGTAACACATTGTTTGAACTATGCATTAGCGCAAAATACACATAGATTGTGTATCCTGTGTTAACTGGCATGATATCATGTGATATATGTGTAACCCTGTTCCACCCCTCCTCCCCCCCCAATCGCAGATAGGGTCTATTATGGGAAAAGCTACGCTGGTTACGTGGAGTAGTGTGGTGCATACCTGCTGATAATCAGTAGCCCTGAGTCTCCTGCATGATGTTAAGGGATAACAACAGGACATATTTCTGGGGTACAAACTGACTCTTACTCCCGGTGACACTGACTCCATGTCTTGCAGCCCCCAGGATATGGGGTAAAATTTCTGCAGGAGAGTCTCTCTCTCTCTTTCTTGCTGATAGATCTCAGTCTCATATATATAGAGAGAAAGCCACACACACATTTTTAATCTAATAAATGTGTTGTGTCATACAGAATACATCTCATATTTCAATCAAACATATGTAGCCTGGCTAGTTTGGGGATGTTTGATTGAAATATGATATGTATTCTGTATGACACAACACATCTATTAGATTAAAAATGTGTGTGTGGCTTTCTCTCTATATATGTAGAAATCTATATTCACATGTACATTACTATGCGAACAAAAGTGTGTTTAAATATTTCCTCATATACATCTGCGTATAGTACATAGTAGCTATGTTACACTTGTATGAGTAGAATGTATCAAACACACACATGAAACTTAGGACATATTTACCGCTGCATTCTATTGTATATACTTACCCACCAGCCAACCATGTTGAAAATAACCATTTTCAAAGGCATGGTACAATGATGAGCTTCTCAGGACAGAGGAATCATGGCTGGAACCCACGAATCTGGCTACCACATTCATAATTCTAACGTTAGCATCGCATACCACCTGCACATTCATGGAATGAAAGTGTTTCCTATTACGCAACACATGCTCATCTACAGACAGCGGAGTCAAAGCAACATGTGTGCAATTGATTGCACTAACCACGCATGGTAGCCCGGCTATGGTGTAAAAGCCATTCCTGAGTTCCAGCCACTCTGTCTGCTCTCTAGGAAAATGTATATAATTCCAAGCGTGTCTAGTCATTGCACATAGAAATTGGCTAAGGGGCCGGGAGAATGAAGACTGTGAGCCACCGCCTACTATGCCCATAGTTTTCTGAAAAGACGCTGAAGCAAGTAAATGTAATGAGCACAGCATTTTAACAAGGCCAGGGATTGCATGACCTCTGCTTGTTACTGAATCTAATTCATCTCTTAACTCTGCATAAAGAGATAATATTGCTGCTGAACTCAATCGATAGTGGATTATAATTTCTTCCTCACTAAGTCCCTCCAAATAAGTACGTTCACGGTATAATAGCTGCTGTGGAACGACCTGTCTCCTCTCCTCTGTCCTCTCCTCCTCTCTCCACCCAATCCTCTCCTTCTTTCCACACCCTATCCTCTGTCTCTCCTCCAAAGCCAATCTTCTTCTCCGTATCATCATTCTGTATGTCTCCATTCAAGATCCATCCCAATATTGCCCATGTCTACCTGCGAAGTAAGTGTGAACTTAGATGAGTTTAATTACCTATGTCATGAAGACACATGACTCAAATTAATAAAATATGTTAATTAACATCAGTAGAACAAATCCCATACATGTGTGTTAGTTCTAAATTCTGATGTGTTAATTAGCATATTATTTTGAATATAGAATTGCTTGCATATGAAACATTGCTATTACTATACTTTGATTTGACCATTTTATAAAGTTTGTTCGAATGCCATGATGTCTCAAATAGGCAACAATGATACATTGTTGTGTCAATTATCGTTTGCACATATTTAAACATATTTTATACAGCATGTTCAAATGTCAATATACAGTAACCATTATATAACGAATAAACATTTAGAAATTTATTAATCATTATATTAAGTTTTAGAACTTTTTGTTTCAAATAATACACATGAATGTTTTTGAACATAGGAATACAAATATTGTTCATGAATGACATAATAAATAAGTTATTACATATGTTTGCAACACTTAACAATTTTTTTGTATGTAACCAGTGATACTGGACAACACTGTCAATATAATTATTAACATGTGTTAACAATAAAGATAATTGAGAATTAAAAAAAATATTTTTTACAAACGTCATCACAAATATTAATAAATATGTGGCAGCTCCAATGAGTCCATGCTTAATACATGTCAAAAGACTGTAATTTTGTTTTTAAGTGCCGTCTCGCCGCTTCTCGCCAGCTTCTCACCAGCTTTTTGATAACTTTTTCTGCCGAGGCGTTTTGGAGAGAAAATTTCAATTTTTGAGTAGCAAATAGCCGCGTGAAGCTGACCTGGTCTTGTAGAATATCACTAGTTTCAAAAACTGGTAGATGAGGTTTAATATACTGTACTGTAGATAAATGCATTTAAGAAACAGGAATAAACAGGCAATGAACACATTAAACTGGTCAACATTTGGTCAATCCTTGATGGAGAAGAATTTAGGAGTACTTGACAGCAGGCTTAGCAATAGTGCCCAATGTCATGCAGTACAGTAGCTGCAAAGGCAAATAAGATCTTATTGTGCATTAAACGGGGAATGGATGGAAGGGAAATAAGCATAATTATGCAACTGTATAAAGCATTAGTAAGACCACACTTTTAATATGGAGTATAGTTTTGGGCACTGCTCCATATATATCGACATTATGGAACAAAAAAAAGGGCAGAGAAGAGTCAGCAAAATTATAAAGGGGATGGAGAATGTGACTTATGAGGAGAGGCTAGCTAAATTAGATTTGTTTACATCAGTACAGAGGCTTCTATCAGGGGATATAATAACTATATACAAGCAGGGCTGCCAAGAGGGGGGGGACAAAGTAAACTGGCATCCCAGGCCCCGTGAGTCAGGGAGGCCCTGCCGGGAAGGCCCCCTGCGCGGCTGGGTGCCAGTTAAACAAAACAAAAAAAAATGTGCCGGTTCACCCTATTGGCATCACCGGAAGTCAGCAACTGGCCTATGCTTCTGGCGTGCCGGCATGAGAGGGAGGCCCGGCGCATGCGGGAGCAGCCTCGTGGGACCGGTGCCTGCTGCTGGGCCTTCCCCCCTTGCAGCACCGTGACCGCGCCACCCCATGCGCATCGCCCTCCCTGCACCATCGCTCCCACCACCGGGACACCCCCTGCAGCACTGGGCCACCCCCTGCAGGCTGCAGCATCCATGCCTCTGAGCTACTTAAACACATTTTGTGGGCTCACTATAGTTGTTCTATGTATATCATTTTGATAAAAGCAGTATCTTGCTATTGAAGTTATTATAAGGGGCTATAAATTGATACAGACTCTGATCCATGCCCCTAGGCATTATACACAATTTGTGTGCCTATATAGAATAGCGATCACATTTGGTAATCATAGATTTTTGGAGGAACTAATATATGCTTTATAATTATACATAACGATCAGTATGTATGTTACCTGTTCACTATATACAGGTTTCTTTTAATTTTCACTATTAGTGCTGTACCCAAGAGTTAATACTAGCTAACTATGAGGGTTTCAGTTTTTGGCATTTTCGTACATAGTGTTTGTCTTTTTGTATGTGTTTGGTAACCATTGTGATTTATTCACTTTAATACGCATATATATTTTTTATCTTTATATCATTAAAATTTATTTTTAAATATACAATCATATCATTTAATACATTGAGTGCTTGTAAAAGGGTGTGCTTTTTCTAGTTTTCACCATTACCCCTTACTCCCCTTTTGCACCTTTGTATTTTATATATTTAACAATTTTCTCATTAAGCTGAAGCGAGAGTTTTTCCTTTCCCTCCATTCCCCCTTCCCTTTTTATTGTGTATATATATAGAGAGAGAGTCTGCAGGATATATATTGTGTGTGTGTGTGTGTGTGTGTGTGTGTGTGTGTGTGTGTGTGTGTGTGTGTGTGTGTGTGTGTGTGTGTGTGTGTGTGTGTGTGTGTGTGTGTGTGTGTATATATATATATATATATATATATATTGTGACAAACGCCCCTCTTTTGTAGCGCTGACGTCTGTCTGGGATCTTCCCGACACAGTCTTCTAGGGTTGATTATATGAATAACCGGATCATACAAAGCATTATGTTGTTTAACTCAGGCTTCTGCCTGCTTTATTTTCATCCCAGTAAGGGACTGCAGCTTTAACAGGTGTAGGCAGGAGGCACTCAGACATGAACCTTCAGCGGTTTACTCATATCACCGTTATAACATTTCACACACTGTCACTTTTAAGAACCAAAATCAAATCATATAAACAAAATCCTATCCCATTCAGGGATCTAACTACACAGCAGAATCAGCCTCTCAATCTGCTGTTGGGCCAACTAACCTGGTTCCCCAGCTTAAAACAATGCCCTCTCATTTAGGGTCACTAAATACAGCATACAGTCTTTTAGATAAAGCAATAAACATTTGTTTGTCTTATCTGTTCGTGGTGGGAACTCGGTCCCAAGTGTCCAGGCAAATCCTCTGGTACTGTGATACTTGAAGGGGGCGTCCTCCCCGAACTGGATGCAGGGGAGCAGCGAAACCCCCAGTGTCCAGGCTCTAAGAAGAGAGACTGAAAAGCAACCCTCTCTGCTCTAAATACCTGTTCTAGTGATTAGGAGAGCAGTTGAGGGAGAACTAGACACATTGTAAACTGTGGTCTGGATTTTCCATCCACCAGCCTGAGTAAATGTGAAGCTATGGAACGGATAACTTTGCACTATTCCTGCACTTTCTGACCTAAAACCGGGCAGAAAGCTGCCTAATATCTTTGGACTATGTCACAATATATATATACTGTGTGTGTGTATAAATATATATATACATATATATTTATATATATATATATATATACTGTGTGTATATACTGTGTGTGTGTATATATATATATATATATATATATATATATATACATGTAGAGGTATCAGTACCGTGTTAGCCGAGCTTCAATAATCAAATAATAAATAGATGATACCGTTCTGTGGCTAACGAAATGCTTTTATTTGTGCGAGCTTTCGAGATACACTGATCTCTTCTTCCGGCGATGTTACAATGAATGAAGCAAGGTTAACTTAAAAACAGTGTCTCTTGGAATGTTATCTGTGCTTGTCCTTCCCCCGGTGTGGATGTGTTTTATGGCTAGAGGTGTCAAAGGGTAACTGAAAGCAAGTGAAGAAAGAGTGTGTATGTGTATCAGTGTGAATAAAAATGAATGGAGAGCCCACAGTATAAACAGTGCTCTACACAAGGTGTGTGTGGAGTGAGAGGGATATAAATGGTGTGGGTGGGTGTGGAAATGTGAGAGTTTGTAGCACAACTAAAAGTGTGTGTGGATACTATGTGGTCCCTATTGGTGTATATGGATGGAAAAATAAGGAGTATTAGTATGTGTGAGAGACAGCTGTGTGTGCATACATATAGCACAGTATGTACAGACATGGCCTTTAGCGCTCATGGGAAGAGAGTTCGCTAGTGTCAGTAGTAACTCATAAAATTTCGATCTCTGTTTAGGCCACTGCTAAGTGTCCCGAACAGTTGCATAAATTTGTATTCATGCAACCGTCTCTCTTTCGGGGTTTTAAGATTACCTTTGAGTATGGCAACCCTCAGATCGTTCATCTTATGGCCAGAGTCAGAGAAATGTTCGCCAACAGGACTGTCTCTTGTTCCGCGTGTGATGCTGTGGCGATGCAGGTTCATTCTCTTGTTTAGCCCCTGTCCTGTCTCACCTATGTAGTAGCAGCCCCCTGGGCATTTCATGCACATGATGAGGTACATGACATTGCTGGAAGAACAGGTGAACCTTCCTCTGATTTTGTATTCCCGATTCCTGTGTGGTATTTGTATTGTGACCACTGTGTAGAGCATTGCGCAGGTTTTGCATCTTGGGTCCTGGCATGGTTTTGTCCCGCATTCAGTTGTACTGCTGAATAATTTACTCCTCACCATAATATTCTTGAGATTATGGGGTTGTCTGTATGATAATAAGGGTGCTTCAGGGAAGACCTGTTGCAGTCTTGTATCTTCCTGGAGGATGGGTTGTAGTTTCCTGGCGATCTTGCGTAGGGCTCCTAGGTGTGGGTTATATGTGACCACCAAAGGAACCCTGTCGCTTGTCTCCTTCTGTTTGTATTCAAGGAGATCACTTCTTGGTATTCTGGTGGCTTTTTGAATTTGCTGGTCTACAATTCTGTGGTTATATCCACGGTTTATAAAGTCTGATCTCAAGGCTTTAATCCGCTGGTCTCTGTCTGCTGTGTCGGAGCATATCCGGTTGTATCGTATGGCTTGACTGTAGATGGTTGCATGTTTGGTGTGTGTCGGGTGGAAGCTGTTGTCCCTCAAATAGCTGGCTCTGTCTGTAGGTTTGCGGTAGTCAGAAGTCTGTAGTTGGTTGTTCTTTATAGTAATGGTGGTGTCTAGAAAATGTACTTCATCCGGGGAATGGGTGAGTTTGAGGTTGATGGTCGGGTGGAAAGTATTGAAGTTGTCATAGAACTGTAGGAGGTCCTGTTCGCCAGAGGTCCAAATCAGGAGGATGTCATCGATGTAGCGAAGGTATGTAAGGGGTTTCAAGTGCCAGGTGGACAGAAAGTCACTTTCCAGTTTTGCGCAGAACAGATTGGCATACTGTGGCGCCATCCGAGTACCCATAGCGGTCCCGGTTGTCTGGAGGTATGTGTCATTTCCAAATGTGAAGTAGTTATGGGTCAGAATAAATTCAATGCATTTAGTCATTGTCTCTGTGAGTGGCTCCTGCGATCCCAGAAAGTATCTGCAGGCTGAAATCCCATCCTCGTGGGGGATGTTTGTATAAAGTGACTCTACATCCATAGTTGCTAGTAGTGTTCCTGTAGGGAGGGGGCCAATGGCATTCAGTTTGTTTAGCAGGTCGGTGGTATCCTGGATATAGCTGGGTGTGTTCCTGACAAGTGGTTTTAGAATGCCCTCCACCCAGCCAGAAATATTCTCGGTAAGTGTGCCAGATCCAGAGATAATAGGGCGCCCAGGGTTACCCTCTTTGTGAATTTTAGGGAGCATGTAGAATGTGCCAGGTTTTGGGTTAGCTGGTATATATATATATATACTGTGTATACCAAAAAACTTCCCACCCCTAAATACATAAAATATGTATATTTTATGTATTTACGGGTGGGAAGTTTTTTGGTATATATCTTGTGGGGGGGAGGGAATGAGTGAGGAAAAGAGGGTTGTAAATCTGTGTGCTCACTAGCGGTGAGCGGGCGGCGCTTACCGCGGTTACTTACATGTATAGATATATGTAAATCCCCGCTCACGCAGTGCTCGTGCACGGGCACACACGCTCACCTGCGCTCAGCCCTTATGTAAACAAAAAAGACTAACTTTCTAGCGCGCTCAACTATCCGCAATGCCCCCCGTGCGCACTTGCGTAAATGCCAGGACATCCGGCGCTCATGCTTGGAGCGCTTTCCAAGCATGAGCGCGCTCGGCGCCAACGGGGCCGCACCTTTAGTGAGAAGCAGAGAAGAGAAATACATGCAATAGGGTGAGACAGAAGGGAGAGAAATGTATGGGAAGGGGGGAGAAAGAGAGGGGTCTCGTGAGGTGTGAAATGGCGGGGGGGCGGCAGGCAATACGGCCGACATGGGTGGGGTGCCCTGCTTAACATATTTGTCCCGGGCCCCACAATTTCTGTTGGCGACCCTGTATACAAGTATATTTGTCGTCAATACAAGAAGATTTCAGCCCAAGGGCAGTACATACGACATAAGTTGACCCCTTAAAGTTGGAGGAAAGGAGATTTCACCGTAAACAAAGGAAAGGGTTATTTACAGTAAGGGCAGTTAAAATGTGGAATTCATTACCCATGAAGATAGTGATGGCAGATACAGTACAATAGACAGCTTTAAAAAAAAAAAGTTTGACATCTTTTTAGAGGGTACAGTATAAGAAATAAGTAAACCTGGGAAGGATGTTGATCCAGGGAGTAATCTGATTGCCAATATTTGGAATCAGGAGGGAATTTATTTTCCCCTTATGAGACGTAGGGGCCTATGCAGAGAGCAGCGCTATTTCGAAATTCGCCATTTTTTTGAGAAAATCGCGCAGAAAGCAGCAGAAAATGGCGAGTTCCGAAAAACGCGCCAATTTTTCTTTTCTATTTGTAAAACTCGCCTCGCGGCTGGCGAGAACCTCAATCTCGCCAGTTTTAAAAATATCCGTATGCAGAGAGGCGCGAACGGCATCTAGCGGCTGTTCGCGCCAATAAAATGGCGCGATTGTCTCCTTTTTGCCTCGCCAGAAAAAACTGGCAAGAAACTGCCGCTCGCGGCCATTGCAAAGGGAAAAAAAAGGCGCGAATTTGTTATTACACGTTTCTGAAGCGCGCATCTCGCCAATTTAAACTCGCCACACGCATCCATGTTAAACATAGCAGAATTCGCACTTTTCTGCATATGGAGAATAAAACTCTCCAAAAAAGCTACTTTTTAATAAATTCGCCAATTTTAAAATTCGCTGCTCTCTGCATAGGCCCCGTAATTGGATAATGTTTCACTGGTTTCTTTTTGTTTGCCTTCCTCTGGATCAAAATCCTATCAAAACAAATGTACTGTAGGATATGTATCTGTTGTTTAAATTTAGCATACAGTAGGTTTAACGTGATGGACAAACAGTACAGTATGGGGCCTATGCAGAGAGCAGCGAATTTTAAAATTGGCGAATTTATTAAAAAGTAGCTTTTTTGGAGAGTTTTATTCTCCATATGCAGAAAAGTGCGAATTCTGCTATGTTTAACATGGATGCGTGTGGCGAGTTTAAATTGGCGAGATGCGCGCTTCAGAAACGTGTAAAAACAAATTCGCGCCTTTTTTTTCCCTTTGCAAAGGCCGCGAGCGGCAGCTTCTTGTCAGTTTTTTCTGGCGAGGCAAAAAGGAGACAATCGCGCCATTTTATTGGCGCGAACAGCCGCTAGATGCCGTTCGCGCCTCTCTGCATACGGATATTTTTAAAACTGGCGAGATTGAGGTTCTCGCCAGCCGCGAGGCGAGTTTTACAAATAGAAAAGAAAAATTGGCGCTTTTTTCGGAACTTGCCATTTTCTGCTGCTTTCTGCGCGATTTTCTCCAAAAAATGGCGAATTTCGAAATAGCGCTGCTCTCTGCATAGGCCCCTATGTCTCTTTTAAACTTAATTGAAAATGTAACTACTTTATGCAACTGTTGAGAAGGAAATTGTTAGGCAGCATCCTGAAGTACACAGAAGAAAAAAGTTACCCAACGGCGCCAAATAAATTGAATTAAATGTGCATCAGAAACATCATAAATTATCAAATGGTGTAACAAATAAATGATACCAGTGATGTAAGTCCTTGATTAGGTGTCCATAATGAATGATAATAGAAGTCCAAAGTCACTTGGATCCAATTAAAGATTAGTAAGTGATCATCACATAAAAGAGAAAAGGAAAAAAAAATACATAGTGTAATACTGTAATGAACCAGCAATCATTAAGGGGTATAGGGAATGGTGAATTCCCTAATGAAATGTAGGCAAGAAGGCGAGATGAACCAAAATACCATTTATTAAAAAAAATGTTGCTTAAAAACAGTTCCTCTCCTCACGGTGACAGACAAAAATTGGAATCCTACTTACAAGATTGCAGTGGGACATTCGCAGTGTAACGTGATGAGATCACAAGGGTAAAATGTAGTAGGTGTGTGGTGCTCCAATAGACAACCCATAGGTTCAAAATAAACATGATTGTAGAATCCTGCACATGTATACTCCCCAGTGGTTGGACATGATTTAAATCCCAGGCATTTATAACACTCACAGCTCCAAGATAAACCGACTAGTGGACTAGGGTCCCCACAGGCACTGTAGTAAGGGACCTCACAATATAGTGACCCAGCATAATATATCGGTATTCAAAAAAAGACAACTTTATTAGTAACATGAACAAAAGAACATCAATAATGTTAAAAATGCCTATGGAAGTACCTGGCATATATTCCTGGCATAGGAACAATCAAAGAACAATAAACAATACTTATTAAAAAGGAAATATCCTTAAATAAAACATGAATACTCCTACTAAAACCAAGAAATAACATACCTAACAAGATGGACAGAATAGATGGTAAAAATGTATATGGACACACAGATATTTGTGACCTAGCATTATATATATATATATATATATATATATATATATATATATATATATATATATATATATATATATACACATAATTATTCCATAATAATGTAAAAATATATATGCATATAGATCATCATAATCCATCTGAAGAAAGAAAAAGTAATAATGTTGAATTTTTTTGTATCCCTCATGTTGCTTGCTGACGTCATCACGTGGGCGTCACTCTGAAAGTTTCAGGAAGTGAACACTGATGAATTGCAGCATGCTTCTAAGGGCTATAAAAACGAGCATGTGAGTACTGTAAAGTCACCTTGAAAAAGAGCTTACGCTCGAAACGCGTTGGTGGGGGGCCCCTGTACCCCATAATGTTGTTGTAACCCTTGCTGCAATCCATGAAATCATTTTTTTAGTGGGCACACGTTCTTTGGATGTTTTTTTTTTTTTTCTGCTTTGCTGGTGCCTGCTTTGTCCTATCTGTTTCCTTTGCTAGCATGCTGAAAAATCGGAAGCACACCCCCTGCTGTGGATAAAAGTCTGGACAATCTGGATCACACATCTCATCAAGAGTGAGTTATTTCATTCAATTTTGTCTCCATACCGATATATTATGCTGGGTCACTATATTGTGAGGTCCCTTACTACAGTGCCTGTGGGGACCCTAGTCCACTAGTCGGTTTATCTTGGAGCTGTGAGTGTTATAAATGCCTGGGATTTAAATCATGTCCAACCACTGGGGAGTATACATGTGCAGGATTCTACAATCAAGTTTATTTTGAACCTATGGGTTGTCTATTGGAGCACCACACACCTACTACATTTTGTGCATAATTCTGTGTGAGGTTGCTCATTCAAACCTTGTTTATACTATATATGAACTAACTATAGAGCGTGCTGTCCCATTCTTTTTATATATATTTTTTTCAACATTTTTTTCAATATTATATATGTATGTATGTCTTTATTTGTATAGCGCCATAAAATGTACATAGCGCTTCACAGTAGTAATACATGTCATATAAATAACAAATATAAATAACAGATCATGGGAATAAGTGCTTCAGACATACTGTAAAAGTAACATTAAGGAAGGAGTCCCTGCTCCAAGGAGCTTACAATCTAATTGGTAGGTAGGGAGAACGTACAGAGACAGTAGGAGGGAATACTAGTAAGTGCGTCTGCAGGGGGCCAAGCTTTGTGTCATGTGTCCATGATTATCCAGTGCTACTCATATGCTTCTTTAAGCAGATGTGTCTTAAGGTGGGTCTTAAAGGTGGATAGCGAGGGGGCTAGTCGGGTATTGAAGGGAAGGGCATTCCAGTGGTGTGGGGCAGAAAGTGAGAAAGGTTTAAGGCGGGAGAGAGCTTTAGATACAAAGGGGGTAGTAAGAAGACTTCCTTGAGAAGAACGCAAGAGTCGTGATGGTGCATAGCGAGAAATTAGGGCTGAGATGTAATGAGGGGCAGAAGAATGTAAAGCTTTAAAAGTGAGCAGTAGAATTGAGTGTGAGATACGCGATTTAATCGGAAGCCAGGAGAGGGATTTCAGCAGGGGAGACGCGGAGACAGATTTAGGAAAGAGTAGAGTGATTCTGGCAGCAGTGTTTAGGATAGATTGTAGGGGAGACAGGTGAGAGGTAGGAAGGCCGGACAGCAGGAGGTTGCAGTAATCGAGACGTGAGAGAATGAGGGCCTGAGTCAGAGTTTTAGCAGTTGAGTAACAGAGGAAAAGGCGTATCTTTGTGATATTGCGGAGGAAAAAGCGACAAGTTTTAGAAACGTTTTGAATATGAGAGGAGAATGAGAGAGAGGAATCAAGTGTGACCCCTAGGCAGCGTACGTGGGCTACTGGGTGAATGATCGTATTTCCAATAGCAATGTGGAAGGATGTAGTAGGGCCAGGTTTGGGAGGTAGTATTATATATTCTGTTTCTATAATGGATTCTAACAATACTGGAAGTGACACGGAAGGTGAAAATCCTATGCAGTTTGCTTTTTGCTGCTCAGATAATGCTAAAAGAGCACGCAAAGCAGAACAAGTGTTTGACAATACACTAGAACCGAACTGTGATGATGTATCTGATTTAAAAATACATTTTACAAAATTGGAAAAGTTACTCACTAATAATATACGCACCTGGTGGGATATTATTGCAATACAAAATTATATACAAACAAAAAGAATACCCAGAGGCTTGCGTATAAAAAAGTCTCCAACATTCGGTTTTGTTAATGCAGATTTTGAACAGAATTGGAAAGAAACTTTAAATTGTTGTTCGTTTAAGTTAATGGATTTAATTGTAGAAGTAAAGACAAAAGAAAAAATCAGTCTAGACAAAGAGATACAATTGTTACAGACAGAACTGCGCCATTATACCTCTATGGATGGTTTTAACGATTTAGATCAAGCCTTATCAGGTAACATAGAAACGATGCAAAAGGAAGTTATGGCTAAAAAACAACTCAAGTTCGAAAGGGACAAACAAGACTATATACGTAACCAAGTGTATTTCTGGCAAAGACCTGTTCCTACTAAACGATTTAATGCATCTACACCACAAAAAACAAATCCACATAAACAACAACAACAAAGACAACAAAAATCAATTTTAAAGAAAAACATCTCTTTCCAGTCAGGAAGTGGGGAATCTGATTTTTCAGACTTTGAGACTCTTTCCCAGGCGACTACATCAAGGTTTGGAGAAGGTGAAGAACGTGACTGTCGTGAGGAAAATAGGGGCGGATCCAGAGGTACTGGTCAATTTTCTTCAGAATCTAATAAAGAACGAGGGTATGAAAAGAAAACCTTTTTTGGAGCGTCAAAAAAACGGAGAGGTTCAGACGAACTAGACGCAGTAGAAAGAAAAACACCCAAAAACCCACAAAAGAGGAAAAAGAACTCTTAATAGAAGATTCTGGAGTGATTAATATATCAGGCACTCCACTTTCTATAACAGAATTATCAGTTCTCAACAAAGGACTTAGGTTTGCACCGGATACAAAAATTAAGTTATTTGATGTTACAATAGATTTACACAAATATATACGAAAACTTACTCTCAACCGTTTTTTTGAGAGTAAGAATTCCAATGTATCTGATATATCTGTACCTAGTAATGAACATTCTGCTTATTCTCTTTCAGATGATCAGTCAAGTTATATAGAAAATGTTTCCAAGACAAAACTTACTTTTTTTTTTTTTTTTTTACTTAAATTTTTATTAAACATTTTTTTTTCATACAAAAGAAAAATTAACAAAACATATAACATATAAAAGGGGGGATAGGGGAGGGGGGGATAGGGGAGGGGGGAAGGGATAGCATTTGTAAAAATATAGCATTGTACACAACAATTTAACTGTCACATATATCACTCTGTTCCAAGTATTCTAATCTATGTATGGGGATATACCTGCATGGCGAAACCAAGGAGCCCAAATCTCAGAGAATTGTGAGGTCGAGCCATTCAGATAGGCTGAGAGTTTTTCCATATAAACTATATGCCAGATTTTATTGTTTATTTGGTTTAAGGATGGGTTAAGCCAATAGCCAATATTCCCCGACAAAACTTACTTTTAACGAGCATTGTTGTGCACATGACTTAAATTCTCTATTACAAGAGAATGAGATTATGGATGAGATAGATCCCAAAAATATTCTAGGAAAGATTAGTTCTGGCTTTCGAAATAAATCTACATTCTTTCCCTCACATATGAAGGGACATTTTCTTACCACATTTGAGAAACTGGTGGAGAGGGATTTGGTCTGCTCTCCAGGGGATACACTTTTGATGTGTCGCCACTGCAGAGCAGATTCCGTAATCTCTCTCCTTCAGAGATGGAGGCGTTGTCATCTCTCAAGGCCAACAATTCCCTGGTGATAAAAGGGGCCGATAAAGGGGGGGCTGTTGTAGTCCAAAGTAGGACGCAATATAAGGATGAGGCTTTACGCCAACTTAACGATAAGCTTTCATATTCAACACCAAAAAATAACCCCACAACTCTATTTCTTAAAGAACTTAGATCCCTCTTGGATGATGGTTCACATCTGGGTGTATTAAATCACAAGGAATTAGAATTTTTGTACAAACCATATCCTATAGTGCCCATATTCCACCATCTCCCAAAGATCCATAAGACATTGGTCTCCCCACCTGGGAGGCCAATAGTCTCAATATCGGATCTTTGGGAGATGGTGTTTCCAGATATGTGGACCATTACCTACAGAGCTTTGTAGGAGATCTTCCCTCTTACATTAGGGACAGTAGCGACCTTCTGGAACAGTTGGAAACTGTTGAGTGGCGAAGTGACTGTATGTGGGTCACTATGGATATTACATCCCTATATACAGTCATTTACCACCAGCAAGGGATGACAGCTGTCAGACATTTTCTTGAGCACTCCACTTTATCACTGCTTCAGAGCACTTTTATTTTGGATTGTATTAATTTTCTTCTCACACATAATTATTTTATGTTTGATGGGGCTTTTTATCTCCAGACAAGTGGTACCGCGATGGGCACGAGTTTCGCCCCCTCCTACGCAAATCTTTTTTTAGGTTGGTGGGAGTCGGACCACGTGTTTGGAGATAGAAACCCCTTTCGACACCTTATCACCTTTTACAAACGTTTTATAGATGATTTGGTTTTTATTTGGCACGGAGATACACGTTCATTTTTATTATTTATTAATTATCTTAATAATAATAACTGTAACCTGCACTTACACTTAACTCATAATGAATGAGTTCATTGTTATATATAACTCTACATAGGTATTTTTTACCCACTTAAGATCTACAGTAGAGGCAACTCTTATTCTAACAAAAACCAGTGGCAATTCCCCAAAAGACCCAGGAAACACCCAGGTACATTCTGAATACATGCCTTAAACTTTCCTTAAACTAGCCCCAGCATTTCTGCATTGATTAATGGCCTATCAGATTAACAGTGGGGGTCCCTGGCAGTCCCATTCAAACTGAAATGGACTGCCAGGGATCCCTGCTGTGTTAATCCTATGGGTCGTTAGTCAATGCAGAAATGCCTTAAACGTGCCTCAAACTAGCCCAGAACATACCCAGCACATACCCAGCACATACCCAGAATGTAACCCGGCTAGTTTACAGCAAATGTTAGAATAAACGTTGCCTCTACTGTATAGTAAATTATATTTTGGATTCTTAATACTATTCAGAAATTCTATAAAACAGAATTTTTAGTTTATGACAAAACAACATCTTCTATATGTAGTCCATAAATGTCACTTCCAAAGTTCTCAACATTATTACTTTTTCTTTCTTCAGATGGATTATGATGATCTATATGCATATACATTTTTACATTATTATGGAATAATTATGTGTGTGTATATATACAGTATATATATATATATATATATATATATATATATATATATATATATATATATATATATATATAAATATATATATATATATATATATATATATATATATATATATATATATATATATATATATATATATATATATATATATATATATATATATATATATATATATATATATATGCTGGGTCACACATATCTGTGTGTCCATATACATTTTTTTACCATCTATTCTGTCCATCTTGTTAGGTATGTTATTTCTTGGTTTTAGTAGGAGTATTCATGTTTTATTTAAGGATATTTCCTTTTTAATAAGTATTGTTTATTGTTCTTTGATTGTTCCTATGCTAGGAATATTTGCCAGGTACTTCCATAGGCATTTTTAACATTATTGGTGTTCTTTTGTTCATGTTACTAATAAAGTTGTCTTTTTTTGATTTTTTTTGTATCCCTCATGTTGCTTGCTGACGTCATCACGTGGACGTCACTCTGAAAGTTTCAGGAAGTGAACACTGATGAATTGCAGCATGCTTCTAAGGGCTATAAAAACGAGCATGTGAGTACTGTAAAGTCACCTTGAAAAAGAGCTTAGGCTCGAAACGCATTGGTGGGGGGGCCCTGTACCCCATAATGTTGTTGTAACCATCGCTGCAATCCATTAAATCATTTTTTTAATGGGCACACGCTCTTTGGATGTTTTTTTTTTTTTTTCCTGCTTTGCTGGTGCCTGCTTTTTGCTATTTTTTTCCTTTGAGATCACAAGGGTAGGCACTTCTCGCTGACAGAAACCGTCTCCGGTATCCCCACGCTTCGTCCTCCAGTCCCGCTGGGGTACGTTGATCTCCTGGCGTGGTACGCTGCCCAGTGGGACTTCCTACTTCCCTTCTCTTTACTCTGGATCGCCCAAATCTCTTGGATGTCCAGCAGCTTCTCTCGCGAGTAGCGTGGATGACACAGACAGGAACCGGATGTGACGTATCTGCACTGGGGAATCACTGACGGTGGAAAACAAAGGAGACCACGTAGACTCTGCACTGTCTATACACACGTGGGAGTAGGGGCAAACTCCGCCCTACTCGTTTCACGGATCCCTCCGCTTCTTCAGGGTCATGTTCCATCCTGAAGTAACTAAAGTTTTTGTATCTTTATGCCCCATAGAGGAACTGTTACTTACTCAGAGACACCCAAGGAAGACTGGGGCCTGGACAATTGTGGGCTCTGGGAGAATGGGATTTGTAGATCTGAGGAACATTCCTCAATCTGTTGCACTGCAAAACTCCTATGCGGCACTATCAGGGCAGAACTGCACCATAGATGCACATTTTGCAATGGAAGAGGAGGTGGTGGTTCTGGAATTCATAGGAAGCACACAGTCTGTAAATGTGATCCCAGAAAAGGAGGCAAGAATTTGGGAGTTAGGGACATCAGTGGCTTTTTCAGAGATATTGCCAGTATACAGGGTGAGCAAGACAGGACTCTTGCACCAGAGACTTTAATGCATGTGTGATGAAGTGGTGTGAAGAGGAGGGATTTTGATTAATTGGGTTTATTTTTTCCACTTAGAGGGACTTGGATCCATATAACAAAGTTGCTTCCATCCATCTTGGAGGGGTACAAGGACCTGGTTTCATGAGCAGATGCTTCATTAACAAGTACTCAAAGTAGCTATGTGGGCAGTACAATGAGACATGATATATTCAAAGATCCGCCTCTCCCCCATGCAAGAGGTAGCAATTAGGTTGGACTTTACAGATGGAAATATATTAAGGGGAACAAGCTTAAATAGGAAAAAGACCAATGACACCTGCAAGAGGTGTACAGGGAAAACCGGAAGGATTAAGAAAAGCTGTTAAAAAAAACCTTATGGCAATGTGTACAAATGCTCATAATTTGTGAATTAAAACCCCAGAACTACAGTAATTTAAATAATGACATGTCATGTCTCGGATATTGTGGCTATTACTGAATCAGAGAGAGCTGCCTCTACCTGCGCATATCTCGCCAGCGATTGCAAGATTTTAATATAAATTTGAATACTAATGTAGGTGAGCAGGGGGTCTCCCAATCAACCGTGTTTATTTCAGGTCTGGGGACCCACTTATTCCCGAGAAATAGGCCCCGTGATGGGGTGTCGATATCTCCTATGCATTTAAATGTCTCGCGTCATGTGACAGTGAATAAAATGCATAGGAGATACCGGCACCCCATAACGGAACCTGTATCTCGGGAAGCAGGGGGTTCCCGGACCTGAAATCAATGTGGTTCTTCTCCGGAGACCCCCGCTCATCTACACTAGTATTAAAACAGCGTCATTACCTTAGCGGCTAGCTGCTAAGATAATGAAGTTGCCTGTAAATGCATTTGTATTGCATGGGATTCATGCCGGGGGCCCCTGGTGCTGATATTAATGGGTATCAGCTCCGGAGACTCCTGGCATCAAGCCGATACAGGAAAATGCATTTTTATTTCTAAGTCCTCTCTCGCCGCCTTCTCAGCAGGTTCTCCCCAGCCTCACACCAACTTTTCCTGGCGTGAGGATTTTGGGAGAAACTCACCATTCTAGAGCTGCGATTTGCCGCCACAAACTAATCAAGGCTACTAGAATTGCACGAGTTTCAGAACCTGCCGATAAATGGCTTATCGCTGCTCACACGGTGATCTTTTTTTGATGGCTTAAAAAATGGTCAATGTATGCTTTTATCACCCACTTATCAAGGCTTACAGAATAGCGGTAGGCATTTTGGCGGGAATGGCCAAAGAGAATAGGCCCCACTGACTTTGACAAAGAATGATTTTGAGGCTCGGGAGCCTGGTTCAATCCAGTGTCTGCTCCTTGTGGCCTTGGGCATGTCCCTGTGCCTCAGGTACCATAAAAATTGATTGTAAACTCTATGGGGCAGGGACTTGTGTCCGAAAAATATATATGTACAACACTGTGCACACTATCACTGCTATACAAGGAAAAATACAAATTATTATTGTTCAATATTTTTCAGTTGTCCAAGAGCTATTTGTGAAATAAATTAACTCTGTAATACTCTTTGTCATATTTACGGTATGTAGTTTGTCCTATGTAGGCTAATAGTACATTATCTTTAACTATAACAAATTGTCTTTGACATATATTAAAGAGTTTAAAAAACAATGTATTTCGCTCATACAGTACAACAGCAATTCAGAATGTGTATTCTTGTAATACCTTTTTTTTTATAGTTATTTTATTGCTACTATCAGATGCAGTTCTTGACTCCTTTTATTTATGCTTCTTCCTATCCCTGCATTTCTTTGTACTGTATCTCCGAAAATATAAAGTTGCCTTTTATTCAAAGATAAGGTCCAATCAAAAGGATAAAAAAAAATGACTCCTAAATTTATGGGAACCAACATTCTAGTTTTATGGACAGAGCATAAATGAGATTGAGAACTATGTGAATAAACTGAATACAGAATCACATCTGAAAACATGTTTCTGCAAAATGAAAATGATGGCAGATAATCTTTACAGTTCTGCTTGGAGTGGAATAATGCACTGCATCTGTCTTCTGCCCATTATAGTGCTATGTTTCTATGAATGATACTTTTATTTCAAGATTGTTATCAGTAGAGCATATCCGTCTTCATTCCCAACAACTGATCTTGTAAAAAAAAAAAAACAGATAAGCTTTTAAAAAAGAACATAATGTAATTGCCCATCGGTGACAGAGCCCCACAGCATAAACTTGTTCATAAGAGCACTTTGAGAGCACATACATACATTCACCAGTTTTCATAGTAGTGGTAATTATTGAGCAGGGTAGGGGTTTCAGGTGTTTTTAGTTATCAGTATGCCACAAAGTGCACATGGTGCTGCATTTCAAACATGCTGTATTTGGAAAACAGTGTGCAACATTAAAGCCACTTGAAGTCATACACATGTCATTGTTTTTGACATGCAGATAATTCAATTCACTACACAAACCAAAAAGCAAAATATTTTGCTTATGGTAATCAATTAAATACTTTTTTTTTTTTCAAGAAATCACTTCACATTGCAGGATGTAATTTAATGGAAGATACTATGGCAGGATTTGGTTTGTCAGGTTATTAATTTAGATAATTTTGTCTTTTTCACAACCACAGTGGACACAACATCCCTGTAAACTCAAAATCCAGACCCACCACACCATATATATTTGTTAAAAAGGAAAGCTACTGAGTTTGTGATAATGTAAATTGAAAAGACAGAGAGCCCAAATGCTGCATCCAACATAACAAATCATATAGTTAAATATGTATCTGTTATTCCCTCATACGTAAGGATCCTGAACCAGACACAAACGGCAATTGTTGTGTTCTGCAAAGTGTTTTAACACTCCATTGGAGTCTACAACTTTTTCTATATTCCTCTTGTGCTCGGGGATATGTGTCTTGAGTGTTCATTTTGTCCTACCTACTGTATATACTGGGTTTTTTTTTTTGCACGGGAATTCTAGGGCATATACAACATAGGTGATATTCAACTTTATGAATTCCTTCTTGAATCTACTGTATTTTCCATGGCACCGTATGTTATATTAGATTAGTGAGATTTATCAAAGTGGGAACAAGTGAAGCATCCTGATTTGGAGCATTTGAAGCAACCCTTTGTTTTCTGTGAATACCAAGTATCTAAATGGGCTCACAATCCATTCTTAATACAGTACGGGCTAAGACGCTTTTCAAATTTCTGTTCTTTCTGAAAATAATTCTAGGGAGGTATGGTAAAACCATATCTACAACATTGTCATTGCTAAGACTAACCCAGTGTTTGTTTCTTTTAATGTATTTTGCTGCACCACTATACTGTTTAATAAGAGAATGTTCAGTCTAGTCTGTCTATAAATTATTTTCTCTTGTGACAGGAGATTTTCTCTTTTTAGATCCAAGGCTCCCGATACTAGTTTTTCATCATAATTCTTTTCTATAATCTGCTTGTAGCCAGGTCTCCCCAGCACTTCAGCACCCCCCTCACCCTGCTGCCGATCGCGGGGGCTGCCGCGTCCAATGGCGGCTCCGTCCGGCGATGGCAGGGGAGAGGGCGGTCAGGTCCCGGCTCGGGGGTTGCCGGGGATGCGTGCGGCCGGTTTCCAAGGCCGCACACGTGTCTCAAGACTCCCGGCGCTCCCGGAGCCGGGCGGTAAGGGCGCCGCCATTGCCCCTTAGTTGCGCATGCGCAGTAGTCGCGCATGCGCAGGGCGAGCCCCAGAGACAGGGCAAAGTTGCGCGAGAGCAGGGAAAGCCGAGGGGAGGTTGAGGCAGCCCCGGATAGCTTGTGCAGGCGCAGGAGATGTAGGGAAAAGCCCGCGAAGCCCTAGCCTACCAGGGAAGGCTCTGAGCTGGGACTACAGATCCCAAGAGCCTTTGCGCGCCCCACGTGATGCCAGGGAGCCAATAGGGCTTAAGCTGTCCCTGAAAAGTAGATACATTTCGCGCGCTTGCAGCACGTTAGGTGTTATTCAGAGACCGGAGCAGCCCAGGGAAGGAGGTAGGGTACAGGAGTCCAGGACTCACTGTACTAGGCCAGCACCCCCAGGGTCTGAGGTAGCTGAGTATCCTCTGAGAGAGAGTGTGGCAAGGGATTGCTCTAGAGAGAGGGACCCTGTCACTCAGGTTAGTCCGTTGGAGCAGGGGAGCTGTGAGGGAAGGAAGGGCGCGGGGAGTGAGTGCAGCTCCTGTGGCCCTATAGGTACCCACACCCCAGGTAGGCCCCAACCCCCCCACTAGGGTAGTGGGTAATTGCTGAGGGAGGCCCCAGATAGGGACGCTGCCCTTAGTGTTAGAGTGCTGCCTTGTCAGAGTCATGGCTGTCAGTGCTGTGAGGTCTGACAGGCAGGCACCTTATTGCGCAGCACGTTGGCTGCCAACATCCAGTGGGTCACAGCTTGTTGCTGCAGGCGCTGGGATTAGTGAGGCTTAGGGGACTTGGAGAGTTAGGGGAGTGGGACAGGTCATTACCCCTGTAGGCCCCTAGGAGTTTCCCCAAAGTCACTACAGGTTGCTGTGCTATAGGGACGGCCTATAGTATAGTGCTTGCCACTTAGACAGATAGGGACACAGCGGATGCTGCTGATCCTGTGAAGTGGTTCGGACCCACGTTAGGGTCCGCAGAGACTATTCCAGAGTGGGACCGCCCTGACGGTCCGCACGTGCCAGGAGTTCGGTTGGAGGATCAGAAGGAGGCATCGCCCGACTGATCCTTTGTGAAGTATTGCTGACCCGAGCACCGGAGTGCTCGGCAGGTATCTACAATACATAAGTGCACCACCGGGCCCTTAGCTTAATTGTGACTGCGCAGTCACCCATTGACTCTGCAAGAGTGCGGGACATTGGGTGGGGTTCTTTGGACACTGGGTGGGATCACCTGGTGTTGGGGAAGCGTCCTGCGAGACGTCACGGTTAGTGTCTCCTCGTGAGAGGGACACAGGTTATTATCAATGTGAGGTGTCATATGCATGTTAGTAAAAGGTTATGGTTAATATACATGCTGTCTATGTACTTATTGTGTTGTCCTGCGAGGAACCACTCCCCCTCTGGTGGGAGCCATCGCAGGTGGAGGCGCTGCACGAATGTAAGTGGTTGTCCATAGTATAATTGTCCCCAGGTTCCCCGTGGCGGAAGCTCAGCCCTCCTGTGAGCCAACAGGTATAGCACCAAATACCGAGTAACACTGTATGTTCCTGCACCCACACAGTATAATCTGCGATTGGGGGGGGGGAAACCCGTTACATGCTTTTTAAATCATCAGCTTGTTCGATTAAGTCTTTGGGCCCCATGCTATATGCAGTGATATGCCCCTTATCGCCAGCTTATCGCCAAAAAAAGTCTACAGCGATTCAGTAAGCCCCAATAAGCCCCAAAAACGCCAAACGTAAGGCGATAAGCCACATATCGCCCCTTCTCGGCAGCTTCTCAAACTCGCTCACTTCTAGTAGCCCCGATCAGCTTATCGAGGCTGATCGCCACTATAGAATGCAGATTTCCTCTCCAAATCGTCCCACCAGAAAAAGTTGGTAAGAAGGTGGTGAGAAGCTGCCGAGAAGCGGCGAGATGGCACTTAAAAAAATGCATTTTCCTGCATCGAATTGAGGCCGGGAGACTCCGGAGCTGATACCCATTAAAATCAGCACCGGAGACCCCCGGCATGAATCATGTACATTAAAAATGCCTTTACAGGCAACTTCATTACCTTAGCGGCTAACCGCTAAGGCAATGAAGGGGTTAACAACCAGTAAAATGCTTATTGTGGGTAGCGCGGGTGGGTGAAGGTGGTATTTGGCCCTTGGTGGGTGTTTAGGCCTTGCGAGAGGCTTGCGGGTGGAACTAATGGGGTTAAAACCGTTAAGGTAATGAAGGGGTTAACCCCTCCCGCTACCCACCCGGTAGCCTAAACACCCATCATTGGGGCTAATACCCCCTTCACCCACCACTGCTACCCACAATACAAACAAATACACACAACAGCCCTACAAGCCACCTCCTAGGCCACCAAAAATCATTACAATATTTAAATAACAACAATCCACAACCCACTCACCCTCTGTGCCCCCACATAAAACCATTATTTATTTTTTACATAAAGGATTAATACCGCAGGCCAGCGGGGGTCCCTGAGTGGCCCCCACAGGACACCCCGGTGGGCTCCCACGGGTGTCTGGGGGCCCTCGGGTGTTCCCCGCTAGGCTCTCTGGGCCTCCAGGTGATGCCTGTGGGTGTATGTGGGCCCCAATGGTGTTGGGGGCCCTTGGATGGTCCCTGCGTGTGTCCGGGGGTCCTCAGGTTGTCCCTGTGGGCATCTGGGGGTCCTTGGGTGGTTCCCATAGGCGTCCGTGGGTCCTTGGGTGGTCACTGCGTGCCTGCGGTACCATTCCTGTATTTAAAAAAATTAAAATATGACATACATTTCAATAAATACACCTCCCCCACCAAACAAATACAGTACAGTAATGTGCAAAAACACTATTATCCAGATATGGATAATAGATTATTTGCCCATTATTAAACACAACATTAGCCAGCCAGCATAAATAAATTATATAAAAAACGTTCTACTTACCCTTGCTAACATGAAGGGCGTCCTCGTCAGCTTACTGCAGGTCCATGTCCTCCATTGCCAGAAAGTATACATAGCAAAATTAATTCTAATGGCCCTTAGCCCCCGGTTAATAACGCTATAGTAATTAAAGGGTTAAAGGGTTAACCCACCTGCCCAGCTACCCACCTGGGATGCCTAACCACCCACCCCAGACCCACTATACCCATTCTGTACCCATTGATTGTTATAGTAGTACATCATACCCAAATAATATGGACATGATAAGCTACTGTACTATAGCAGTCAAAGACCTTTCTAATACAAAAGCCTGACTATCCAAAATACACAATAATAAAACCTACAGTAAACAACAAGCCAACCAATTAAAGAAATAAACCACAAGGCCATATCCTCCGATGCCAGCAACAATACATAAAAAATACAATCTAATGGCCACTAGCCCCTTAATTAACTTAGCGCTTAATAACCGCTATAGTAATTAAGGGGTTAACCCACCTTCCCACGCTACCTACCCGGGAGGCCTAACCACCCGCCCAAGGGCCACTATACCCTCTATCCATTGATTGGAACAGTGGCACAGTGGTACATCATACCCATATAATATGGGCATGATAAGCCACTATAGCAGTCAATGGCCAAGCCTTAAAAAATAAATTCGAGCTGTAAAATATACAACTATTAAAGAAATAAACTAGCACCTATACACCACAACAATAAAAGAACTAAAAAGCATCAACAACACATCAATAAAATTATTCTAACACCAAAACAGCAAAATAATTAAAATTATTTTATACCAAAAAACTAGAATACAATTAAATAAACACCTAACCAACTAAACTATTCAAGAGAACCGCTAACAAATCCTAAAATGTAATAAAAACCAGCCACCCAAATAACAAACAATCTAGTGAAAACAATAAACAGAAATAGAAAAAATAAAAACAATTGAAAACAAGCATTTGCCAAAAAATGCATTGCCTGTCACTGTATTTATCTGTACCCTAAAGGGTATGCAGCTGGCCCGCCCACATAGCTGCAGATCCATGGGAGAGACCTTTTGAGAGATGCGAATATCACATCGTCCTTCACCAGTTTTAGTCATTTAGCTAGCGCAGGTCTTCAGAGTCTTTCTGAATACCGTGATAAATACACTGACATAACTGGCCGTGTAAAAGGCCCAGCGAGACGATTTATGAAGGCTACTAGCATAGGCCCCTAAGACTGTGGAGGGATGGCTGATTAAGGCAGGTGATGATGCAGATGATAATAATCATGGCATTGGTGGCATGTGTTGCTCACAAACTGCACAAGCAGGGGAGATAATTGACTCAGATGTAATAGAGAAGTTGATGTGATTCTTGGTCCTATTACAACTGTTAGTGGTGTTTGAGGTAGCAACAGGGAAAAGGTGATGATGATTATGATGACAATTAGGCTGAACAGCAGGCAACAATGGCCACCACAACTAATAGTATTAGTGCTCCTGTTATTAGTAGTACACTGAAAAACAGAATGGATAAGCCTATATATTCTACATTTTAAAGTGAAAAAAAAAACTACACATACACAAACACACTTCCAACACCATCACTGTCAGCTTCAAAAGAGCACGCATTGTTGGGCAACATTATTTATCATCATTATCATCATCAAAAGGGTATTGCTTTGGTATTGGCAGTGGAGAAAGGCAAGATAATCAAATCAGCCTCAGCTGAAGCACACAGTACTACACAACATAAAACTGTTGAGGAGGAGCACCATGGTGATGAAAATGTTGTTGATGGTGGGTGTAGCAGGTATAGCATATACAGCCATGGCCGCTTTTATTTTAACACTTCTCGGACATTTTCCGGTGACTTTTTCCGAATGCCACGTGCTTTGCCGCGTTCATGCGACATTCATGCCGTATTCATGTCGCATTCATGCCGGCGTCAACCCGCGCTTGATCTGTTTAATGAGAATGGTTCGGATGTAATTGGTTGCAATTCTTCGCGTATCCGCCAGGTGGCAGATATTCATGAATTGTAATGAATTCTAATGTGTACATTACATGTGCTTCAGTAACGTGACGACTTGCATTTGTTTAAAAAATACCACAGTGGTCCTTTGTGAATTGACCTTGGTACTGAAGAAATTACAACACTGTTTCTATTTAGGCATTTCATATTAAAAACTTAATGCAAAGTGTCTGGTGTTCTATTCTATTGTCCAGAGAGGTCCAGAGATGAGTACACCACTGCAGTCCGTGTTAAATAAAACCCGACATAACGTACGCTTATTAAATATGGTCAGTAATTAGTTCAGCAGATGATAAGATGGCCACAGTTGGTCAAAGTTATCAATATTTTATCGAAAATTATGACTTTTACAAATTTTCACCAGATGCTCATGTGTGGAGCATGCAATAAGGAAAAAGTTATGTATTGATCTGTGTTTTTTTGTATTGCTCCTGCACCCGGAGTTACAGGAGGAGGGTATTGGTGTGTTGCCCCAGATTTTTCCAGTATCTTTGATCATGGAGACTTCAAAAGGCGAAAGGTCATGGTAAAACCAACTAAGAATCGTCAGTCCCAGGCAAGCAATGCGCCAGCGCCAGTGCCAGTGCCAGTGCCAGCGCCAGCACCAACACCAGCTGCCAATAACGGTCCGACCGTCAGTGAAAACCTGCTGACCGGCAACCCTTGCTATCTGCCCCCGCCTGGATACCTGCAGCCTGAGCAGGGTTTCACTTACAGATACCAGCAAGCTTGCATGTACCAAAGCGAATTCCAGCTTCATCAGCTGTCAACTAAAGGTGTAGCAGGCCTGCTGTCACCTGTCAACTACGTGTATAATCAAGACTGCGGGACTGGCAGTGGCTCGGCGCCAACCGAATGGCAACGTCTATGGAGGGTACAGCTGCCGTATGTAATTATTTTTTTACCATATCAATATCAATGCACAGTAAAGCGATTCTCCTGTAATCAATCGCTTTGCTTATGGTTATTTACTTCTTTTAGTCACAATTCGCCAAAATGTAGTCCAGCAATATCATTGGCTGAGCAGCTTCTACAATAGATACTGAACAATTGGTGGACAGCTAGACGCATGCGCATTGGAAGCTTGTTGAAACGCATACTGTATGCGTCTCATCACATCTAGGCGCATGCGTGTATGTGAACAAGAGACGCCCCCAGGGAAAGTTATTGTCGGGACTGACCGAGGGGACTGCGGGAACTTCTTTAGGGGACAGACTAATTTGAACCAACCATTACAGTAATACTTTTATTTTTCTTCCTCAGAAAAGAAACTTTGTCATCACGCTGAGAACGGCAAATGGAGGGATTTCGATGGATTTCGCTTTTTGTAACGATGCTTGCACACTGCTGAATCTGAATCAGTGCCATTTTTATTGATTAGGATAGAATAACTGTGAGCTTTATAGAAAACCTGAAAGAGTATGCTGTTTCTAACATACAGTATATAATACTTTTTTACATACTGTACTGTATAATAAACCCCGAAAATAAAAAGTATGCATTTATTCTTTACAGGCAGTCCTCGGTTATCCGACACAATGCGTTACTCAAAATGGCATTGGATAGCGAAACGTTGTAAAGCGAAACACATTTTCCCATAGGAACCCTGTTTAAATTAAAGGTTCCGTTCCTGAATTTTTTGTGAATTTTTAACACTAAAATACACCAAATATTTTATGCAGGCAATACGATATGCAGCACACACATACATTATATAGAGTATATACTGTATTATATATATAATATAACATAATAAATAATATATTATATAGTATAATATTATATAGTATAATATAATATTATATATATATATATATATATATATATATATATATATATATATATATATAAACCATAATACTGAGTTAAGTTATGGTGAGTAAAAAAAGTGACAAAAACCCTCCACAGGAAAGCAAATATGCAAATATAGCTGTATGCTCATCTGCATGTCTTAGGCAGGTCTGCAACCTCGCCTTTCCCCATTATCACCCAGCATACAGCACTTCCACTGCAGCAAGGGATTCTGGGAAATGACATGCAAATGAGCACACAGTGTCACTTTTTGCCTCAATAACCATTTTTAACATGGTTCCCTATAGGCTATTGTTAAAAATGGTTATTGAGGCAAAAAGTGACACTGTGTGCTCATTTGCATGTCATTTCCCAGAATCCCTTGCTGCAGTGGAAGTGCTGTATGCTGGGTGATAATGGGGAAAGGCGGGGTTGCAGACCTGCCTAAGACATGCAGATGAGCATACAGCTATATTTGCATATTTGCTTTCCTGTGGAGGGTTTTTGTCACTTTTTTTACTCACCATAACTTAACTCAGTATTATGGTTTGGCCTATCCCATAAGCCTCTCTTGCATTCCCAGTAAAATCAACCCCACACTGATGAGACCCATCAAGGTCGAAACAGCTGTCTGTGGGTGGTTTTTTGGGTATGCACCTTAACCCTAGCTGTGCTCAAAGCTGTGACCATGCAGCAAGCTTAAGCCTATAGGGAACCATGTTAAAAATGGTTATTGAGGCAAAAAGTGACACTGTGTGCTCATTTGCATGTCATTTCCCAGAATCCCTTGCTGCAGTGGAAGTGCTGTATGCTGGGTGATAATGGGGAAAGGCGGGGTTGCAGACCTGCCTAAGACATGCAGATGAGCATACAGCTATATTTGCATATATATATATATATATATATATATATATATATATATATACATATATATTATATATATATATATATATATACATAGGTGAGACAGGACAGGGGCTAAACAAGAGAATGAACCTGCATCGTCACAGCATCACACGCGGAACAAGAGACAGTCCTGCTGGCGAACATTTCTCTGACTCTGGCCATAAGATGAACGATCTGAGGGTTGCCATACTCAAAGGTAATCTTAAAACCCCGAAAGAGAGACGGTTGCATGAATACAAATTTATGCAACTGTTCGGGACACTTAGCAGTGGCCTAAACAGAGATCGAAATTTTATGAGTCACTACTGACACTAGCGAACTCTCTTCCTATGAGCGCTAAAGGCCATGTCTGTACATACTGTGCTATATGTATGCACACACAGCTGTCTCTCACACATACTAATACTCCTTATTTCTCCATCCATATACACCAATAGGGACCACATAGTATCCACACACACTTTTAGTTGTGCTACAAACTCTCACATTTCCACACCCACCAACACCATTTACATCCCTCTCACTCCACACACACCTTGTGTAGAGCACTGTTTATACTGTGGGCTCTCCATTCATTTTTATTCACACTGATACACATACACACTCTTTCTTCACTTGCTTTCAGTTACCCTTTGACACCTCTAGCCATAAAACACATCCACACCGGGGGAAGGACAAGCACAGATAACATTCCAAGAGACACTGTTTTCAAGTTATCCTTGCTTCATTCATTGTAACATCGCCGGAAGAAGAGATCAGTGTATCTCGAAAGCTCGCACAAATAAAAGCATTTTGTTAGCCACAGAACGGTATCATCTATTTATTTTTTGATTATATATATATATATATATATATATATATATACGCTCTTACTACACTTTGCAACATTGTTTATGTGTGTGTGTATATATATATATGAATATGAATACACTTATACTATATATACACCCACATACACATAAACAACGTTGCAAAGCGTTGTAAGAGCGTTGGATAAGCCGTTTTGGCATTGTAAAAATGAACATAGGGATGCAATGCATAGCGTTGGATAAGCCATTTGTTGTAAAATGAGGACTGCCTGTACATGTATTACAGTATGTGTTCTATTAATAATACTAATAATGTGTTTTAATACTGTTTTGATGTAATGCGCATGCCTACCCGCATGCCCCCCAAGTAGACACAATGAAACAATTACAATTAAAACATGCAGCATTTTTTTTATTGGTGGAGTAAGTACAAAAACATTCATGGTGTACTGTACTGTAAGTAAAAACATTGAAGAATACAATTTAAAACAAGCAGCATTTTTTTTATTGGTGGAGTAAGTTAAAAAAAACATTCATGGTGTACTGTAAGTAAAAACATTTTAGAATACAGCTTAAAACAAGCAGCATTTGTTTATTGGTGGAGTACAGTAAGTAAAAAAACATTCATGGTGTACTTTAAGTAAAACATTGAAGAATACAATTTAAAAAAGCAGCATTTTTTTTTTGGTGGAGTAAGTAAAAAAAACATTCACGGGGAACTGTAAGTAAAAACATTTAGAATACAACATAAAACAATCATCAAGTCAAAAATGAGTCAACATTTGAAGAGACGACCAATCACGCAGCGAATTCGATCCCCAGCAGATCGTCCTTCCAGGGACGATGCCTTGAATGCCGCAAAATTCCATTTATGGAGTCTCTCACGATCCTCATTAAATGATCGCTAATTGTAAAATAGCGCTACAATTCCTACGCAATAGTCTTTCTTAAATTTTCAGGAAGAGCCTTTTTGACGCGATTCCCTTTGTAGTTTACAGTACATTGTGGACCCACCTGCAGTAGACTACGTAGGGCACGTGGTGCTTGAAAATGTACATGGCATGTTTCTGGACTACACCACCACTTGCAAACCTATACTTCTCCCTGACTGGCTGGGACAGCTCGCGCAAGATGATGCCGGGCACCGTCTCAATGCAAGCATAAGTGGGTGGGATTCTGGGAGCGGGTGTGCTTCTGGTAGCGGGTGTGCTTGTGGCGGAGGGCGAGGGTAGGTTGTCTGGGAGGATGCTTTCCTCCTGTCTTGGTCGCCTTGTCTGTGTTGTCTCCTGGCGTGGTCTTGACGGGGTTGTCATGTCATCCTCGTCAACGGCATACATGAACACATATTCTTCTGATGGAGGGGGTGCGCTAGGTGATGGAAGGTTGAAGGTCCCATTCATCCCATCCATGCCACCCTCCTGCTCCTGCGTCAGAGATACAGGGGCATGAACTCCAAGCAAATTATGTATCCCCGCTATGTCAGTCTCTATCTTCTCCATGCGCTTATCCCTCTTCTCCATGCGCTTATCCCTCTTCTCCATCCGTTGATCCATCTTCTCCATCCGTTGATCCATCTTCTCCATCCGTTGATCCATATTTAGCATGGTCTCTAAAAGAAGATCTATCTTTACCAGCATAGAGTTCCCAGGGATATCGACACTTAACCCATTCAGCATGCGGTCTAAAGAGCTGGATCTTGTGCATGGGGTGCTGTGGACATCTGGGTGGATGGGTGCTGAAGAGGATGAGATGGGGGTTCCCTGGAGAGAAGAGGCAGCATCGTCGAAGAGTGATGGAGAAAGTGACTTGTGGATTTCCAGGAGAGAGGCAGCAGCGTCGTCGAAGAGTGATGGAGAAAGTGACCTGTGGATTTCAAGGAGAGAAGCGGCAGCGTCATCGAGGAGTGATGGAGGAGGTGACCTGTGGATTTCCGGGAGAGAAGCGGCAGCGTCGTCGAGGAGTGATGGAGGAGGTGACCTGTGGATTTCCGGGAGAGCAGCGGCAGCATCGTCGAGGAGTGATGGAGGAGAAGACCCGTGGGTTCTGTGGGTTCTGTGGGTTCGATTATTTGGCTTCCATTTGTTTTGCTTTGTGTCTATGTCAGCGAATTTCTTCTTGACATAATAAGGCTTCTTAAAAGCCTTAGCCTTTGGAGTCGTCAGAAGGTTTTCTTTATTAGCCTTAGCCTTTCGCTTTGGCCTTGGCTTGGAAACGGCAGAAGAGAGTGGGTTCCTGCGTCCATAGAATCGGGGTTTATCCATGGAAGCAGATTGAACAATGCAGTATCTGGACAAGGGACAGCTCAGATACAGATCATCGAGTGGGAGGCTATACAATGAGTGTCACCTTTTATGCATGGCGACGAGGTGCAGGTGTTAAAAGTGGGCGTACTCTAATGTGACTCATTCACGTACAAGTACACCATCCATTTTGTGGATTCACTGCACATTGAATGCACATCGACTAAATATTGAATATACATTCTTGTGCTTGTATTTCTTTCTAAACGCAGCGATGCCTGTTAAAAAGATTTCTAAGGATCTCAGCATGAGAATAAAGGAGATGTACATGAGAGGACAATGAATTGCAGATATTCAACGCTGGTTAAGTACTTCTGGCCTCGTTGTACCAGCAGCCACCGTGAGCTATCATGCACACGGAAAGACCAAAAAAGTCACGAGGACAGCAACGGTTACTACCGCGTAAGTACTGTAAAGTATTTTGAATACTGTATGTTTTCTGTACCGTGCAGTACTGCATAGCACTTTTATTGGTTAGATGGCTTATTGTTTTTAACAGAACCATTTTCCTAGCAATTATTAGATAAACTGTACTGTACAATTTGTTATTGTGTTGCACCTCCTTTCTCAATTATCATAATTGCATTCCTACATTCTTATAATCAATTCTATTTAAAAGTGAGTTGCACCTCTTTCCTTAATTATCACTCACTTCATTATTACTCATTATGACACACACTCACAACCCCCCATTACAGTACACAGTTTATTCACATAATAACACACACACACACATACACATACACTTTAAGTATCGTTAATATTATATCTGTTATATATACTGTATGTTATATACATATCTGTTATACTGTATATATTTATATATATATATATATATATATATATATATATATATATATATATATATATATATATATATATATATATATATAGTTATTATTGTAATTATATATCTATTATTATTGTTATCGCTGTATATTTATATAACTCTATTCTATATCTATCTATTATTATTGTTATCGCTGTATATTTATATAACTCTATTCTCTATCTACTGTATCTATTATTATTGTTATCGCTATATATTTATATAACTCTATTCTATATCTATCTATTATTATTGTTATCGCTGTATATTTATATAACACTATTCTCTATCTATCTATTATTATTGTTATCACTGTATATTTATATAACTCTATTCTATATCTATCTACTATTATTGTTATCGCTATATATTTATATAACTATTATATTACAGTATTATATATATATTTAGCCATACTGTAGGCCTGAGCATAAATTATGTACTGTACTTGTGGCCTACTGTAACATATTGTTGTTACCTGTAGGGAGACAACTCTTCTGGTTGACCAAATAAGTGAAGAGAATGATGAGAAGAGTGCCTTAAGGGTCAAAGACACTCTGCATAAAAATCACAATCTAATCGTATCAGAGACCAGCATCAAGAGGATGAGATGCAGAATTGGATGGAAATATGGACGTGTGAGGTTAGTACTGGACAGTACAGGAGGTAAAAGTGTGGTTTAATATACTGTACCTATAAAAATTATTCGTTATCATTACAGAGCGTACCCTATGGTAAGGGATGTCAAAAAGATCAAGAGAGTGGTCCAGGCACAGGCATGGATTGACAGTGGCGAAACTTTTCAGGATTGCATCTTTACTGACGAGTCTACTGTATCGCTGGAGAGATTTGCCACATTTGCATTCCACAAAAAAGGACGCTTATCTATGAAGCCACGTCCAAAACACCCAGTGAAGATGCATGTGTGGGGTGCCATCTCTTGGCGTGGACCAGGATGCATCGTCATCTTTGACGGTAAAATAATGCACAAAGTCACATGCTGTAGCCATACTGTACTACGGTAGTATGCATTATTTTGAGCACTTTTCTTTTCTTGTTACAGGAATCATGAATAAAGCTTTTTTCCAAGAGCAAATAGTGCCTGAGATTGTGAAATACATCACATGTGAATTCCCAGATGGTCACCGTTTCTACCAGGACAACGATCCCAAGCACACTGCGTCAACTGCGCATATTCTTGCCTGTGGTATCAACTGGGTGAAGACGCCAGTGGAGTAAGTACGGTAACGGTGTCTCATTTTTTCCCACTGTTTACTGTGTATCTTTTTAACTAATTTTTTTCCTTTTTTTTCCCCTCCAATGACAGATCGCCAGACTTCAATCCTATCGAAATGGTCTGGCATCAGCTAAAGGATTATATCCGCAAAGTGGTGAAACCCTCCAAAAAGGATGCGTTGTCGAAAGGCCTTCTGAGTTTTTGGAACGATGTAACAAATATATCGACCATATTGCGACTGTGTTGCCCATTGTGATACATTGTAATGGGCATGCATCAGGAAGGTAGTATGGTACTGTAGTATGGTAAGTACAGGCACACCAAGTATAGTATGATACAGGTAAGTATGGCACAGAATGTTTTACAGTATGCAGCATGCACTTCACTGAACTATTTTTTTCTTTCCAGAGAGAGCTGCACTCCCAATCTTGTTACAAAGTATTTTACAGTAGTCATACAGTAGTTCCAGTATACAGTAGTTTGGCAGTAGTAACTGCATAGTCCAATATGGAGTAGCAATACTGTATACAATGCCATTATATGCACTTACTGTAACTGCACTAATTGTTTCTTTCCTTTTCACAGAGAGCTGCACTAACAAAGAACGGGCTGGGGGAGGGGGGTATCATGTGTAAATTTTGTGAACTCTGTGTATAGTGTATCTACAGTACACACATTTACACAACCCCCCTCTCTCAATAAATTACAGAATGAAATGTGGCCATGACGAAGAAGAGAAAGACTAAAAATTTGTATTACTGTTTTTATTATTTTAAATGTGCATTATTCATGGTTATTTGTATTTTTCATTCTTCCATAATTATCCACCGCCCCTCAATTTTCAACTGACAGAAAGAACTACAGTACATGTACAAAGAAGATAAAGACTGAATTTTGTATTATTCACGATTTTTTATATTTTTTATTCCTGATAAAATAAAATAAATATTTCATTAAACTCACGATAATCATAATCATTGAACCCCCCCCCCCCCAAAGAAAGAGAAAGAATGACAACAATTGTTAATTTATCAAAAACATGATTCAGATGATGATGGGTTTTTTAAAAGGTCTTTTTTTTTCTTTGAACTTTAAATTCACTTTGAATGTGTGTTGTGGGGGGATTCTTCAAGAAGGCTTTGGGTTTGTGTGTGAAGTGCTTTGGGGTGGGCTACACTACTTACTGTAGTTGCCAAGAAGGGTTTATCAGATTAACATATTAAATTCCGGAAGTTGTGGATACACATTTCTATTCATTACATTCATCTAAACAGTACAGTACGTTGTAAACCTCTCAAGTATACACTAGTTTCTGTAGTTGCCAAGAAGGGCTATTCAGATTAACATGTTAAATTCGAGAAGGGATTATCACACGTGTGCATACGTTACCCTAAACAAAGCCTCAAAGGGTTGGGGGGGTGGATGGATGAGTCATGAGATTTACACGCAGGCGCAGAGATGTGGCACCAGGCTCGGGACGATTACAACCACAAAGCCAACAATTTGAAAATGAATGGTCTGTGTCGATAAGAAGTTGAAATCAAATCCTTGAGCCTTGTGTGTGTGCGGGGGGGGGTGGAGGGGGGTAATGCTGCATGAAGGATTAGCTGTACTGTCGTTCAAATAAATATTTTCAACAGGTCACCGTAATGTTTTGATCCCCACAACCCCAAATAAATAAAAATCACATAAATAAAGCATGTGCATGACTAGTGTCGCATTAAAAAGCTACAGTACCGATTGAATATCATAATATCACAAATTTTTATGCAGGCTCATGTCTGGAAACTAAAACAAAAAAACAAAAACAAAACAAACAAAAAAATTTCAGACTTGAACTTCTAAATGAATGTGAAGTTATACACGTATGCGCATTAATAATCAACAAAGTCCCAAAGAGAATTACACGCAGGCGCAGAGATGTGACACCAGGCTCGGGACGATTACAACCACAAAGCCAACCATTTGAAAATGAATGGTCTGTGTCGATAAGAAGTTGAAATCAAATCCTTGAGCCTTGTGTGTGTGCGCGGGGGGGGGGGTGGAGGGAGGTAAAGCTGCATGAAGGATTAGCTGTACTGTCGTTCAAATAAATATTTTCAACAGGTCATCGTAATGTTTTGATCCCCACAACCCCAAATAAATAAAAATCACATAAATAAAGCATGTGCATGACTAGTGTCGCATTAAAAAGCTACAGTACCGATTGAATATCATAATATCACGAATTTTTATGCAGGCTCATGTCTGGAAACTAAACCAAAAAAAACAAAAACAAAACAAACAAAAAAATTTCAGACTTGAACTTCTAAATGAATGTGAAGTTATACACATATGCGCATTAATAATCAACAAAGTCCCAAAGAGAATTACACGCAGGCGCAGAGATGTGACACCAGGCTCGGGACGATTACAACCACAAAGCCAACCATTTGAAAATGAATGGTCTGTGTCGATAAGAAGTTGAAATCAAATCCTTGAGCCTTGTGTGTGTGCGCGGGGGGGGGGAGGAGGGGGGTAAAGCTGCATGAAGGATTAGCTGTACTGTCGTTCAAATAAATATTTTCAACAGGTCATCGTAATGTTTTGATCCCAACAACCCCAAATAAATAAAAATCACATAAATAAAGCATGTGCATGACTAGTGTCGCATTAAAAAGCTACAGTACCGAATGAATATCATAATATCACAAATTTTTATGCAGGCTCATGTCTGGAAACGAAACCAAAAAAACAAAAACAAAACAAACAAAAAAATTTCAGACTTGAACTTCTAAATGAATGTGAAGTTATACACATATGCGCATTAATAATCAACAAAGTCCCAAAGAGAATTACACGCAGGCGCAGAGATGTGACACCAGGCTCGGGACGATTACAACCACAAAGCCAACCATTTGAAAATGAATGGTCTGTGTCGATAAGAAGTTGAAATCAAATCCTTGAGCCTTGTGTGTGTGCGCGGGGGGGGGAGGAGGGGGGTAAAGCTGCATGAAGGATTAGCTGTACTGTCGTTCAAATAAATATTTTCAACAGGTCATCGTAATGTTTTGATCCCAACAACCCCAAATAAATAAAAATCACATAAATAAAGCATGTGCATGACTAGTGTCGCATTAAAAAGCTACAGTACCGAATGAATATCATAATATCACAAATTTTTATGCAGGCTCATGTCTGGAAACGAAACAAAAAAACCAAAAACAAAACAAACAAAAAAAATTCAGACTTGAACTTCTAAATGAATGTGAAGTTATACACGTATGCGCATTAGTAATCAACAAAGTCCCAAAGAGAATTACACGCAGGCGCAGGGATGTGACATCAGGCTCGGGACGATTACAACCACAAAGCCAACCATTTGAAAATAAATGGTCTGTGTCAATAAGAAGTTGAAATCAAATCCTTGAGCCTTGTGTGTGTGTGTGCGGGGGGGGAGGTAAAGCTGCATGAAGGATTAGCTGTACTGTCGTTCAAATAAATATTTTCAACAGATAATCGTAATGTTTTGATCCCCACAACCCCAAATAAATAAAAATCACATAAATAAAGCATGTGCATGACTAGTGTCGCAGTTAAAAGCTACAGTACCGATTGAATATCAGAATATCACAAATTTTTATGCAGGCTCATGTCTGGAAATGAAACAAAAAAAACAACAACAAAAAAACACGCAGGAATGTGATGACAGGTTCGGGAAGATTGAAGCCAGAAAGCCATTCATTCCAAGGAATGGTGTGGGAGAGGTGTACTGTAGATAAGAAGTTGAAATAGTACTTTAGCCTTGTGTGTGCTCGGGTGGCGAGAGGGAGAGTGCTGTATGCGCCGAAAATGTGATACTGTTACATGCCTATGCGTTTCATTTTACAATTACAGTACTGCGCGTGCACATATACTTGCAGAGAATATAAGGCTGTACTGTACTGTAGGTTGAATTGATATTAGACTTTTAAGACAACAGCTCGCGAACGCCCACCTGTGTTTTTAGATGGTATTGCAGTATAGCAGACAGCGCTAAAAATCCAAGCGCTAACATACCAGAAACCGCTGCGGAAAAAAAACCCAAACAGACCGCATCTGGCCGTGGTTGTCAGAGCGACGCGGCTACGGCCGCATTAGGATAAAGGTGGCCGCAGCTGTACATCTCTCATCAAGTGCAGCAATACCATTCAGTTCTATAAGTCAGGGCAGCTTGTGCCACCCTATTCCTCTGGCAGTAGACAAACATATGGACCAATTGTATTCATGGTGAGAACAATACGGAGATTTTCATGTTGTGCTGCTTCTCAGCATAGAGGTGAGTGGGAATATTGACCCCCCCCCCCCAACCCAAATGTTTTATATGAGTAAAAACTTTAATTGAGAAAATTCCACTACCAAGTGCTATGGTTTTTCCTTAACCCTAAGGGGTTTTTCCTTAACCCAGAGGGGTCACAACATCTGAGTTCCATGAACCCTTCGGCACAGTGTAGTCACGTGTTCTCTTTCAATAGCAGTCAAGTGACTGTGGGGGCCATTTTGCCAGAAATTGTATAGGAGGATCCTTCCTCTTCTGTTTCTTCACTGGGCAGATCACGTCCTGCGCTCAATGGGAATGCAGGATTCTATCTAAGCAGCCAAAAAATAACTCAGTTGGGCATGACATAGTCACTCCATCATTGGGTCTCGAGGGTGTCAGTCCCTATAAAGTAGTTACTACATCATGGGGCATGCAAATGGTTAAAGAGTAATTTTTCCCCCCCAGATCTTACAGTATTTTTTTAAAATGGATATATGACTAAATAATGACTTTCCAGTTCTAAAATCATTAGATTTGGGTGCTTGGTGCTTTTTATATTGTAATTTTAGAAACAGCACAACTGTTGAAATAATGCATGAATTAAGTTTGTGTATCCCATGGACTAATCTTACATTGGAATTGATCCAGGTATACTGTATTTTAAAAAAAACAATTTCAACAATTATAAGCAATTCAACAAAGTAATTATTTACTGTAGTCAAACATGAAACAACCTAACTGTAAGACACTGCAATCATAAAAATATCAACATGCAGCAATTTTATTAAGCCTTTTATTTTGAAATATGTGTTTAATAGGTCTTGGCAATAAGGAACTCGTCTATTTATTTTGAACACCTTTTTATAATTAGTTTTTTTTTACTTAGTTGAGGTATTTATAGAATAAATTAAAGACAATATGTAAGTATGAAATATATTAATTGTATGTCCGCTCATAGGATTTTTTTTTTTTTAACGTACTGCTGCGGCACAGTTTATTCGAGCATTTGCCCGTTCTGTGCCGCAGCAGTAGCCTGGCGCACGCCCGAGTGTGACGGGCGCGCGCCGAAGCAGCGGAAGAGCGCCCTCCGATCGGGGCGCTCTCCCTACCGCTGCCGGGTCCGCCGGGTCCCCCGGAACCCCCTGCCGCTGTCCCGCGATCGCGGGACACCAGGGCTCCCTCGGGGAGCCCCATGACACGCGTGCAGGAGGCGCACGCTCCCGATGACGCGTGACCGCGCGTCTATGACGCGCGGCACGCCGAGGGGCGGCCACTAGCAAGCCGGGAGATTTCCCGGCTTGCGGTACCGACCACACTTCAATAAAGTGTGTCGGTAGTGTATAGATGTAACTTTCAGGTTTGTATGGTACACAAAATACCTGCATTTTACTTATCAAACAGTAGCATTCAACTTGTTTATTTTTAGACAGAGTTATGTGCATGATTCATTGCAGCAGAGAATTTAAAACATATCACCGAAATAGTGAGATGATATTAACTACTTAAACTGTAATGAACTTACCCTGATATACTAGAACTTCTTCCACACATATTTCCTATAATTTCAAGCACTGGGAATATGGGGCATCATTGTAGTTGCTTAACATTCATATTGCAATGCTTGCAAAGGACCAAGTATTATAATATGTCTTGCAGGACTATTACACATAAAGATGAACAGTTACAGTATTTGTATTATTTTTGTTTTACTAGAAGAGCTTTGGACACCAAAACATTTGGTTGGTTATAAAAACAAAAGTAAACCTTAATTGTATAGAAAAAAAATACAAAAGTAACAAATAAAGTAAAATATTTTGTTGATCAACAATTGGATACCTTCAGTTTGAAAACAAATGCTTCGCTAATAGGTATACAGGGATATACCAAATAAGAAATATAGCAACAATGTTGGTCCAGGGAGGAATATGATTGTAATTTCTGGAGTCAGGAAGAAATTTATTTTTACAATTATGAGACATAATTGAAAAATGCTTAACTGAGGTTTTTTGTTTGTCTTACTCCGGATAAATATACTTGAATTACAAATACAGTATAGCATAGCATGAGTATCTCATCGACTAAATGTAATATCGGTTCAGCTCAATCAACATTTCTCTTTTTTTCAACCTCATTCACTATGTACAAATGTAGCAGTCGTGATTATATCTGCTGGTGCACGCCAACAAGTCCAGTGTCGCATTAGCCATCCTTTGACTATAAATCAGATTGAAAGAAAACAAAGCAAATTCGTGAGAGATACACACGACCATGGGAAATTGAAATTGGAACACTAGGGACAATACTAGCAAATCCAATGCCCCGTATTTACCTATGAATAATAATAAGAAGAACATTTTTTTTTTGGTAAGGGCATTTTTTACTATAGGAAGAAGCAAAATAGGAATCAGTCCCATAATAGTGCACAGTAATTCCACTTAGCCACCAGGAAATACTTGCAACCCCTAGATTCCTAGATATACGCAATATAGAACCAATCCCATATCAGACAACATTCAGAATAGAGACAGCAGTCTTACGGGAGCTAGCCTGAAAGATAAGTCATCCTCTTTTTTTTTTTTTGGAAGGGTGACAAGATCACAATCAGCGCTTAAGGGACCAAAACTCAGAAAGAATCAGAAGGGATTCCTTTTATTACCCCATTGGAAAAAGGGGAACCCGTGTACTGTAGGAAGAGGGGCTGCAGGGCAGGAGGGGAGGGGGGATCGAAATCCAAATTGTGGATAAGTAATGATGTCATAGCACCAAAGGGTATTTTCAGTGTATCCTTTATTAATCTAACAATGGATCAGATTAAACTTCTATATAAAGGTCTGACCTTTTCCCCCAACTGTGGACCTAATGAATTTTAACTTTATTTTTAGCTTTAAATCGATTCACTAGGAAAATTACTCTACAGAGACATTTTCTGAAAATGAATAATAAATTCTCTCAGGAAGAAGTTGATCAGATTTCAATCTTTTCTACACAAAATCATTATTACCTCAAAGATCTGCAATCTTTGCACCTAGAGGGTGCGCTATATTGTTCCAATGAGTATGGTGATATGTTAGCCAATGATCCCTTGTTTGTATCTAATGAGTTTTCTATTGGTCCAGAAGGTAAAGAGATTCAGACAGAAGTTGTTAGAACAAATTTCAAGCCCAAATCACTTTTATTCCCCTCAATCCAAAGGAAACTTTGTGGACACTTGTTACAATTTGGTACTTAGGGATTTCAAGGCTCTCTGTAAAAACAGAACCTCTTACAAACAGAATCTTAATAGCGGGGGAAATAGCATTTAAAATTCTTATGAATTACACTAATCTGGCCATAAAACAGACAGATAAGGGAGGTAGTATAGTGGTACAAAACAAAACAGATTACATGAGAGAAGCTCTCAGATGTCTTGATGCTTAATCTATTTTTAAAAGATTAAATTACAATCCAAGTATTTAAGTGCACTATTGTCTCTAGTGTCCAAAGCACAGGGAGATAATATTAGCAAGAAGTCTGAGAAAGATTTTCTGTATATTAAACATCCAAATATCCCTGTGTTTTACCACCTACCTAAAGTACGCAAGACCCGTCAAAATCCACCTGGATGACCCGTCATTTCAGGTATAAATTCAATGACGGACAATATGTCTCAATTTGTGGAAGTTTTCCTACAGAAAATCATGTTAAAGATCTCACATTTTACAATAGGGATTCTGCTGATTATTGAACTTGATCTCTGATATTTCATGAGAAAGTGACTTCTTTTGGGCAAAGTGTTACGTTCAGTCCCTCTACACCTGACAATAAACACAGTAAAAAACACAGTATAAAAACCACAAGATTGAACAATGTATCTTCTTATAACAAGAAACCAAACAAATGGTGTGGAATAAATACAAATACAGTTGGATTGAACCAAGGTTGGAGCAAGTAATAGCCTAAAACTCTGATAGTGCCACTCTAATTAATGGATTGGATGTTAGTAGAGGTCATGCATGCCTATTTATCCACAGCAAATATATTGTATAGAGTGTGTATTATCAGACCACACAATCTGGATTGAAATCAATCTGATTTATAGGCAAATGATTGGAGTTAATCTCCTTGCTAATCCACAACCGTAGCTCCAGACCCTGCATAAGTGAGTTTACAAGTACTCTTCTCCAGTTCATTAACTGTAGTATTAGCAAGGATACAAACTACAACCCTTTGCCTATAAATCAGATTGATTTCTATCCAGATTGTTTGGTCAGATCACCTACACTCTATACAATTTATTTTCTCTGGACAAATAGGCATTTATATCCACTCATCATCATATCCATTAATTATAGTGGCAGTATCAGAGTTTTAGGTTATTACTTGCTCCAACCATGGTTCAATCAAACTGTATTTGTATTTTATTCCAAACCATTTGTCTGGTTTCTTGTTGCAGGCAGATAGATTGTTCAATCTTCTGCTTTTTATATTGTTTTTTTTACAGTGTTTATTATCTTGTTCAATTTATGTCTCATCAGTAACTTGTTTGCAATCTAAAAATTTGGATTGTGGGTGCTACTTTTTTTCACTTATCAACCCACAGATTGGTCAGTCTGCAATCAAGAGCAGCATATGAATCCAGAGGTTAATACATATGTTATGTATTTTTTTCTCTACTCATATAGTTAAACAAACATTAATAACTGATTCATTTATAATACGTATTAATTTATATAATCTTTTTTCCTTTTTTTTCCATTTGTGTGATTGCACTTTATTCACTTGATATATATATATATATATATATATATATATATATATATATATATATATATATATATTTATTTCCTTTTTCATATTCATATACTGTAACACTTAATATAGTAGCTATATTTATTTATACACATTTATTATTTACGGTATACATCCCTCTGTAATCAAATTTTATTAATATTACTACTTCACCACTTTTTATTTTCTAGTAATGCATTAGCCAGACCCTTTTTTGCAAGCGGCTAATGCATAATAAAATGGTATCTGCATTAATGTCTGCTACAGTATGTCTGTAACTATGTAATCATTTGTTTTCTTACAAGTTCAATAGCATCTCTTTCCATTATGTATAATCTTAAGTAGTATTTGTTTAATCTTTCAACATCATTAAGGAAATGTGCCTTGACTGGATGACATGTACAGTAAGCTGTATATTTTTGGATCATTTTCCATAATCTTTCAATAGTAAATAATACATTACTTAAGAGGGCAGTATACTGCATAGGCCACTTACATAATACACCATAATATACCTGTAGCCTCCATGTAAATTGTGGACATTGGATTCACTATCTGTGGATAAGCATAGTGTGTAGTCATTTTAAGGACGCATTGGTACGTACCAATAGTACAGTAGCTTATTCTCTACTTTCAGTCTAGTATTTGAAGATCCTCTTTGACAGGCATATTTTTTTATTTCATATACCTACTCACTTGTGCTGTTACTTTGCTTCTGACAGTAGATTTCTCTACTACTTTTCTAAAAAAAAAAGTATTCTTTTGTTTCTTTATTCTTCATAGCAAAAAAAATCAATTTTGAAAATATGTCATCATCAAATGGTGTATTCATGACTATGGTAGGCCCCAATAGCCCCTTCACACCTGACAGGACCAAGAACAGCAAACACAATATATCAGAGGAATAAGGCCATAGAAGTATTTCTTATACAGCATAAATTATTCTCAATCCCAGAGTGGCCTGTACCATGATGGAACCCACAGTGTTGCTGTGGCTTTTCACCTCCATTGCTGACAGATGACCATGGTAGCAGAAGTAAAGCATTATCCACCCGTGACGATCCTCCCAAATACCATTAGCCCAACTCGGGATGGACACTGATTACTAGCTGGGAACACTTTCTGACCAAATGCAAAGCTCCCTGGATAGCTATAAGAATCCTGGCAATATCACTCTGCATGTCCCGTACAAAAATCAAAAGTACGGTGATAGCAATGACATTCTCCAAAATATGTAGCAACAAAATACCTGGTGACTTAAACACCGACCTGACTCATTCATTTCAGAAGGACCTGCAGCCATCTGTTACTGTCCAACCGCAAATATAACTCATGATAGCTTCTGATCTCCTAAAGGTCTACCCTAATAGGGATTTCTGCATGTCCAGATATTGTCAGTCCATCTTAGATAAAGGACAGGCAAAAAAAACATTTCTATAACCTACAGTATTAAACCGATTGTAACCTAGTCTAATTGGAAACTGCCCGATTCCCAACGCCCGATGCCCTTAATATTCTTACTTCACCCCAATCCCTAACTAAGCAAATACTTGCAGAACACACAGGCAACTGATGGTAAAGACCGAAAACTCCAGAGCAAATTAATTCTCGGGTGCTTTCGTGAAATCCTGATCTCTGCAAAACGTGGATGACAACTTCATGGATTGTACCTTCCGGTCAATAGTTGGATTATGTTCCCTCAACCGGGAAATTCCTATAATAGCAAGGAAGTGTGGTGCATCAATGAGATCAAGCTATAGGATTTCCGAATGTCCATTACTGTAGGTAATTTTTAATTGAGAAGTTTGACACTTCAGAGGACTCGAAATAAAGATTGACCCATCGACTACTGTTACGATTTCTTCTTCTTTCTTGTGATACCTTGGTATCCCTAAAGTAAAAAAGTTTCCTGTTGCTCCAGAATCGATAAGAATGGAAATGTCAATGGGGTCATGATCCTTATACTGTCCTGTATAACAGCTGGCAGGTTCAAGTGTAGCACGGCTGCCTGTAGTGTGTTAACAGAACAAAGTTAAGATTTTATTTTCTTAATGCTCTGTTGTAAATTATTGGGTTTATTGAGACATTCTCGCATATTTGCCGTAGCTTTCCATAATAGAAACATAAATCTTGTTTTCACCTTCTTTCCCTTTCTGTCAGGAATCGGCGTTCTCCTCGCTCCCCACACAGAGCACTCCCTCCCCGCAGGGAGCCCCTGGACACACAAAACAATCCTGTCTTACCGGCCTCCACGGCTCCTCGCCCCTGCCGCCATCTTGGGATCACTCCCCTCGGCGATTCCTCTGCACAGCGCCGGGCGCGCCCACGCCCTCCTGCACGCACACCTGCACCATCCACTGGCTCTGTTCACACGCGTACACGAGTTACGGAGCACGCTCAGTCTACACACTCTTATTCCCATCCCCCGGACCTCAGGCTCCGCCCCCGCACACTGCACGGGCATACTCAGGTTACTAACAAGACTCAAAAAAAGGGGCTACCCAAAGCTCTAAAACGGAGAGCTTAAAAATAATGAATAATAGGCAATAGTGTATGGGACAACTGTGGTCTGTGTTGCGAGGTTGAATGAAGAACGTGGGATGTAGAATAAGTTGATTGGAGATGGGACCAGAGAAAGGAGTATGTGGAGTGGGAGTTCCTTTGGAAATCGCTACATGGGATATATACACCGTTGGAGGAAAGTAATATTACCTCTTTTGGGATCCCTCAGTGTAGCCTCCATTACCTCCACAGGTCCGTCTGATCCGGTCCTGGTGCAGACCTCACAAATCTCTCCAACCTGCTGCCGTCTGCTTCTTACTCAAGTTGCTGGAGCTCCCGAGTGCCGGTGGCGTGTACACCTACTTCCGGTCCGTCCGGGAACGCTCCCCTCGCTCCGTGCAGCAACAAATTTCTTACTCAAGTACTCCTTGAGAAAGGGCTGCTGTAGCCTGAAACGCGTAGGAGGTGGGTTTTTTTGTATCTGTTTGTCTTTTTTTTCGTTTTTATGTAGTCTAATAAACATTTTTTATACTTTCCTATCCTGGTGAGCTGCGGTTGCTTTATTTTGGGACGCGGCAGTCTCATACCAATCATCTTTGCCTGCATACTAACAAGACTCACCTGGCCTGTTATGCCTGCACCAATCTGCAGTGTCTCCCTGTAGCTCTTCCTGTCCCGCCTCCATTCCTAATTTGACCTTCCTGCTTTATCTAGCTCCTCTCTGCTCTCAGTCTTTGCTCGACATAGTCTCTGTATGGAAGTACTTCTGGATTCTCTCAGTATTTTCACAGGTTCTGACGCAGCTCGTACGACTACCCCCTCTGGCTCTCGATCTCGGCACTCCTTGGACAATGCTCACTCTGGTAACCCCTTGAACATGGCTTGGACTATGACCTATCTCCACTCTCCACTCCCTGACTTCGGCAAGGCATCATTCACTCTATCTCTACAACCGGTACCGGCAAATATTGTCTACCTTACTACACCTGGCCTGGCAACGCTTCATACCACACTCCGGACACGCTCCATTTGCTGCGGGTGCGTGTATTACCACTTCCCCCTTCAGCTCAGGGGACGGGTCTGGTCTGCGGGCAGCACCGGCATAACACTTTCCTCCTTAGAAAGGGATCCCGGGTTCCTCCAATTTGCATTAGTCAAGCTGAAGTAGGGAAAAAATAGCACCAGATTGACCAGAAAAATATAATGCATCATAATCATGTTAAACTTCATTTGCAAAGAGAACACAAATGCAGATTTGAAGAGAAGCAAATGATATGCTAGTATTCTTTAAAAAACAATGGTGTTTTCCTTGCACTGTTCCTGCACACCGCATTCCTAGTCTTGCAGTGTTTGACTACAGGCCAGCATTTGAATAGTATTTTATTTTACCTGTAAGCATATGTATGATGGAGTGTAAATTAGAAAAAAGTTTTTTTAATATTGATTTTTTAGCTACAACTAAAATTGGATCATTATAATTGTTGAAACGACCCGCCGCTCTCTCTGCGCAAACATCGGCAAAATAAAAACATATCAAAACAACTTTTACTCATAGTGTACATGTGCAGGGGGTCTCCGGAGCTGAACCGCATTGGTTTCAGGTCTGGGGACCCCCTGCTTCCCGAGATACAGGCCCCTTTATGAGGTGCCGGTATCCCTCTGCATTTAAAGGTCCCAATCACGTGACCGCGGAATGTAAACAAAGCAGAGGGATACCGGCACCCCCTAAAGGGGCCTCTATCTCGGGAAGCAGGGGGTCCCCGGACCTGAAACCAAAGCGGTTAAGCTCCGGAGACCCCCTGCACATCTACACTATGAGTAAAACACATATATAAATAAACAATCATTCCTTACCTTTGCGGCTATGTGCTATGGTAACGAAGCAGCATGAATGTATTTTTAATAATAGTGTACTGTGAGCAGGGGGTCCCCTGAGCTGAACCGCATTGCTTTGTGGACCAGGGACGCCCTGCTACAAATCAATGTGGTTCAGCTCAGGAGCCCCCCTGCTTCCGCACAATATTATTAAAATACATAAATGCTTCTTCATTACCATAGCGGATATTCACTAAGGCAATGAAGGAGTTAAGGCAAAATAGCATGTTTATTGGGGACATTTGCCCCCAATAAACATTGCAATAAACAACATACACACCCTGTGTATTTAAAATACATAAACACAAATCAATACATTAAATACATATAGCACTCACCCATTTCCGGCTGCCACAATGAAGGACATCCTCATCTTCATCCTGTTCATGTCTCCTCCGCTGCTGCAAAACATACACAAGAATAAAAACATCCAATGTAATGTCCCGTAACCCCTTTATCACCATAGTGGTTATTAACCGCTACAGTAATTAAGGGGTTAACCCACCTTCACCCACCACTCGGGAGGCCTAGATACCCTCCCACACTAACCCCCCACCCCGTGAGTCCTAACCACCCTCACCCACTACCCACAAGGGAGGCCTACCCACATACCCTTGGGGCCAATGCCCCCTCCCCCCACCCCCAGTACCCACAATAAAAACAATACATACCCCCATAATAAACATCATTATATTTATTCAATACATTACCCACCCCCTGTGCCCCCCCATAAATCCATGATTCATTATTTTACATAAAGGGTTCATACCCCAGCCCCACGCGAGTCCCCGGCGGGCTGGCGGGTCACCTGACAGACATACAGGTTACCAGCAACTTGTTTCACACAGGTTCTGGAGGCCTGTTGGTGGGTCCCACCAAGCGCCATAGCTCCCAGGTGGTCTCCTTGGTCACCATGGGCCACAATTGGGTCCCCACGGTAGGCCCGCGGATGTCTGGGAGCCCGGGTCAGACCCACAGGTGTCTGCGGGGCCTCGGGTGGTTCTCACGGGGGTCTGGGGAACTCACGAGTGCTCACTACGGGTCCGCAGTGCCCCCACAGATGTGAGACCACCGGTTCATCCCTGCACACTACGGGTCCACGGTGCCCCCACAGATGTGGGACACCGGTTCGTCCCCGCAGACTACGGGTCCACGGTGCCCCCACAGATGTGGGACCACCGATTCATCCCCGCAGGTGTCACCCGTGGAACCACCAGCCTGATACCCGTGAGATACCCGAGGATACCGCAGGTGGTCTCCAGAGGTCTCACGCAGAACCAAGGAACCAACCCTGAATGTCAAAAAAATAAACCTGGCCTATACATTCAATACATACATCCCCCCCAAAAAAACCTACAGTACAATAATGTGCAAAATAACTATTATCCAGATAGGGATAATAGATTATTTGCCCATTATTAAACACATTAACTAGCATATTAAAATAAATAAAGTACTACTGACCTCATCAATAAGAAGCCCCCGTCGCCAGCAACATCCTTGTCTTGCGTTGCCCACAAAATACATAGCCAATACATAGCCAGTACATTGCAATTACATTCAGATATCAATTAACCCCTTAAACACCTTATCGGATATTAACTGCAAAGGTAATTAAGGGGTTAAGCCACACTGACCCGATACCCACCCTTCACCCATTCATTTGTACAGTGGCTTCATCATGCAACTATATATATATATATATATATATATATATATATATATATATATATATATATATATAATATATATATACATATATATAATATATATATATATATATATATATATATATATATATATATATATATATATATATATATATATGCAAATATAGCTGTGTGCTCATCTGCATATATATATATACATACAGAGATTCATATATATATTATTATTATTATTATTATATATATATATATACACACACACACAATATACAAATAAATGTAGAAGGGTTATCAAAAACATGCTGTACTACAAATACCACTTCTCCAAACAGACACACTACAATAAAATCAATTTCCTTTAATAATCCAATCTGATCTTCCAATCAAAATCCTCAAATGCCAATCAAAAGCCACAAATGCCACTGAAAACATTGCATTTACATTGTATACATGATGCATACAATCTACGCACCATATACATTCTGCAAATGAATGTTAACATTCCAAACAAAGTAGCAATACATCCAAACAAGTATACTATTTAAACCAATCCAGTAACCATAAATCAATTAGCATTCATTAATGAAATCCCTAAACAATTTACATTCCATCCCTAACAATTAAACAATTAACTAATTCAATCATTGAACAGAACAAGTTATCCTCTGACAAAATATAAGTACCAACAAGAATACAATATACAAAAGCAAGCCTCACCCTGACATGGCCGTCCTCACATGGTATGGTAGCCAATCAGAGCGTGGGAACTCCATCCCAACTCTAGTATACCATGTGACAGAGGCTTGGGGGAGAACGGATGCGACGTCATTGAAAGCCTGTTACATGGTACTAGAGCCAATCAGAGTAGGGATAGACTTCCCACGCTCTGATTGGCTACCGTTCCATGTGAGGCCGGCCATGTTTCTTTTAATGACGTCATCTTAAAGGCAATTGAAGCAAAGCCATTCTGATTGGCTGTGCTTTCATTTCCTTTAAGTGACGTCATAATTTTTTTTTTCTCGGCCAAAACACATGGTTTTTACAGCCCAATCAAGCCCGTGGGAACCATGACGAAAATGTGACGTCATAGGCCTTTAAAAGCCTATGTCATCTCATTTTGAAGGCAGACGCCGAGGAGGAAGGACCTCCTACAGAAGAAGAAGGCCAGGCCGTGGCCGTAGAAGACATGAAGACCCCAGAAGAGAGCCGCAGATAGAAGAAAGAAGAATACAGATGAAGATGGATTACAAATAGAAGACCCGTGGATTGATTTGGATTTTTATTTTAATGTTTATTATTTTATGTTTTTTTATTTTATGGGTTCCTGTGCGTGGTGGATTGGTTCGAGAGTAAGCTATTCAACGGGAGTTGGTGAGTGGGTCAAGTAATGGTAAGTGAACTAAAGAAATGTATTTTATTTAACTTGTTCTTTTTTTTTAAAGCTTTTTTACATGTGTATTTATTTATTTTTGGTATAACATTTCTTGCCACTGTATGTATGTATGTGTGTATGTATGTCTACATCGATATATACATAAAGGGTAAGAAATGATGTTGTTTTAAAAGCTTGATTTGCTGTGTTTTAAATTATTTTGGCTATGCTGCTATGCATAAATGTGTGTGTCATGTATTTTAAAATTAGATAGATTTAATTTTTGCTATTGTATGGTGTACTTTAGGTCAGGGTGAGGCTTGCTTTTGTATATTGTATTCTTGTTGGTACTTATATTTTGTCAGAGGATAACTTGTTCTGTTCAACGATTGAATTAGTTAATTGTTTAATTGTTAGGGATGGAATGTAAATTGTTTAGGGATTTCATTAATGAATGCTAATTGATTTATGGTTACTGGATTGGTTTAAATAGTATACTTGTTTGGATGTACAGGTAAACCCCGTTATAGCACGCCCCGTTATACCGCAAAATCGGTTATAACGCGGTTTTCACGTGGCTCCCGTTTAAAAAAAAAAAAAAATTAAATTTAACAAAAAAATATATATATTTTTTGCACACTGCACTCACACTGCACACACTCCCAGCACTCACTGCACACACTCTACACTGCTCACACTGCACACACTCTACACTGCACACACTCTACACTGCACTCACTGCACACACTCTACACTGCATACACTCTACACTGCATACACTGCACACACTCTACACTTTACACTGCTCCCAGCACACTGCACACACTCCCAGCACTCACTGCACACACTCTACACTGCTCACACTGCACACACTCTACACTGCACACACTCTACACTGCACTCACTGCACACACTCTACACTGCACACACTGCACACACTCTACACTGCACACTGCTCACAGCACACTGCACACACTCCCAGCACTCACTGCACACACTCTACACTGCACACACTCCCAGCACTCACTGCACACACTACACTGCACACACTCCCAGCACTCACTGAACACACTCTACACTGCACACACTGCACACACTCTACACTGCACACACTGCACACACTCTACACTGCACACACTGCACACACTCTACACTGCACACTGCTCACAGCACACTGCACACACTCCCAGCACTCACTGCACACACTCTACACTGCACACTGCTCACAGCACACTGCACACACTGCCAGCACTCACTCTCACTAAACCACTGCACACACTCTCACTGAACACACTCTCACAGCACTCAGCTCTCACACCACACAGCACTCACAGCACACTCTCACAGCACACAGCTCTTACAACACACTCTCACAGCACACTACGCCACACCTCCCACTCCTCCTCCCTACCTTTGGTGTCGGCTGCTGAGATCGGAGCAGAGCTGGCATCAGGATATATATATACACAGAAAGATTTTACCAGATAGAGATCCAGGAAAAACGAGACAGCACACAGTCAAGGAAATCCAAAGCTGATGTATTCAGGATAAATACATAGGCACTGCATCCTTTTATTTTTAATTTTTATTTTATATATATATATATATATATATATATATATATATATATATATATATATATATATATATATATATATATAGATATATATATATATATATATATATATATATATATATATATATATATATGTATATAGATATATATATATATATATAGATATATATATATATATCTATATATATATATATATATATATATATCTGTATATATATATAGTTGCATGATGAATCCACTGTACAAATGAATGGGTGAAGGGTGGGTATCGAGCCTGTGTGGCTTAACCCCTTAATTACCTTTGCGGTTAATATCCGATAAGGTGTTTAAGGGGTTAATTGATATCTGAATGTAATTGCAATGTACTGGCTATGTATTGGCTATGTATTTTGTGGGCAACAAAAGACAAGGATGTTGCTGGCGACGGGAGCTTCTTATTGATGAGGTCAGTAGTACTTTATTTATTTTAATATGCTAGTTAATGTGTTTAATAATGGGCAAGTAATCTATTATCCCTATCTGGATAATAGTTATTTTGCACATTATTGTACTGTAGGTGTTGGGGGGGGGGATGTATGTATTGAATGTATAGGCCAGGTTTATTTTTTTGACATTCAGGGTTGGTTCCTTGGTTCTGCGTGAGACCTCTGGAGACCACCTGCGGTATCCTCGGGTATCTCACGGGTATCAGGCTGGTGTTTCCACGGGTGACACCTGCGGGGATGAACCGGTGGTTCCACATCTGTGGGGGCACCGCGAACCCGTAGTCCGCGGGGAAGAACCGGTGGTCCAACATCCGTGGGGGCACCACGACCCATAGTGAGCACTCGTGAGTTCACCAGACCCCTGTGAGGACCACCCGAGGCCCCGCAGACACCTGTGGGTCTGACCCGGGGCTCCCAGACATCCGCAGGCCTACCGTGGGGACCCAATTGTGGCCCACAGTGACCCAAGGAGACCACCTGGGGGCCATGGCCCTTGGCGGGACCCACCAACAGGCCTCCAGAACCTGTGTGAAACAAGTTGCTGGTACACTGTTGGTCTTTCAGGTGACCCGCCAGCCCGCCGGGGACTCGCGTGGTGCTGGGGTATGAACCCTGTACTGCACCGACACACTTTATTCGAGCAAATACCCGGTATGTACCTGGCAGATACCTGGAATGCGCCGCTCCTAACCTCTGACAAGCCCCGTTGCATTTGCCTTCCCAGCCTGGGTTCATGCCTGGCTGATGGGCGGCTGATCTGTTAAATGATAATGATTAGGATTTAATAGGCTGCAATGCTTCGCGTGTCTACCAGATGGCATAAATTCATGAATTGTAATGCAGTTTATATATATATACTGTGCAGTATTGCAGCCAGCGGGAATAAAATGCTTCAATCCCTGCTTGGAAAATAACTCAATGCACTCGGGCAGAAAACAGTCACAAACCTCAATACACCCGGGTATACCCGAATTCGTGGGACTAGCCAAGCTCGAATAAAGTGTGTCGCCAGTGTATGTAAAATAATAAGTCATGTATTTATGGGGGGGCACAGGGGGTGGGTAATGTATTGAATAAATATAATGATGTTTATTATGGGGCTGTGTATTGTTTTTATTGTGGTACTGGGGGTGGGGGGAGCGGGTATTGGCCCCAAGGGTATGTGGGCAGGCCTCCCTTGTTGGTAGTGGGTGAGGGTGGTTTGGCCTCACAGGGTGGGGGGTTAGTGTGGGAGGGTATGTAGGCCTCCCGAGTGGTGGGTGAGGGTTGGTTAACCTCTCAATGACTGTAGCGGTTAATAACCGCTATGGTGATTAAGGGGTTAGGGGACATTACATTGGATGTTTTCATTCTTGTGTCTGTTTTGTAGCAGCGGAGGGGGCATGAACAGGATGAAGATGAGGATGGCCTTCCTCGTGGTAGCCGGACATGGGTGAGTGCTATATGTATTTAATGTATTGTTTGGTGTTTATGTATTTAAAATGGGCACATTCACTATTATCCATTTGTGGATAATAGTAATTGTGCCCATTACTATACTGTATGTTTTAAGGGGGGAGGGGGTATTTATTGATAAGTATGTATGTGTTTTGACATTAATTTGGGGGGGGCACATTATTGGTACTGCAGGCCTGCGGGTAACACCCGAGGGCCCCCGCCGGCCTATAGTATCATTGATGTGCATATATGTGTACTGCACCGACACACTTTATTCGAGCAAATACCCAGTATGTACCTGGCAGATACCTGGAATGCGCCGCTCCTCACCTCTGACAAGCCCCGTTGCGTTTGCCTTCCCAGCCTGGGTTCATGCCTGGCTGACGGGTGGCTGATCTGTTAAATGATAATGATTAGGATTTAATAGGCTGCAATGCTTCGCGTGTCTACCAGATGGCATAAATTCATGAATTGTAATGCAGTATATATATATATATATATACTGTGCAGTATTGCAGCCAGAGGGAATAAAATGCTTCAATCCCTGCATGGAAAATACCTCAATGCACTCGGGCAGAAAACAGTCACAAACCTCAATACACCCGGGTATACCCGAATTCGTGGCACTAGCCGAGCTCGAATAAAGTGTGTCGCCAGTGTATGTTAGGGGTTGCTAGGGTAATATATACTATATATATATATATATATATATATATATATATATATATATATATATATTTATATATATATATATATATATATATATATATATATATATATATATATATATATATATATATATATATATTGATATTTATTTATATTTATTTATTTACATATATTTATTTATTTATTTAGTGTGGGGCTGTTGTTTGTGATTTTTTATTATTGTGGGTAGCGGGTGTGTGTGAAGGGGGTATTAGCCCCAACGGTGGTTGTTTAGGGCTTGCGGGTGGGTAGCGGAAAGCATTAACCCCTTCATGACCGTAGCGGTATTAACTGCTACGTCGTAAAGGGGTTAAGTGCACCCGCAACCCCCCCGCAAGCCCTAAAAAAACAACAAGGGCCAAATACCCCCTTCATCCACCCCCGCTACCCATAATAAAGCTGGCACGGTGGGTTAACCCCTTCATTGCCTTAGCGGTTAGCCGCTAAGGTAATGTAGTGGGCTTTACATGCATTTTTCCTGCCTCGGATGCATGCCGGGTGGCTCCGTTGCTGGTATCAGCTCCAGAGACCCCCGGCATCAATCACAGACAGGAAAAAGGCCTGATTTTTTCTAAGTATCGCCCTTGCCGATGCTTCTCCCCAACTCAAAGTTGGCGTGACGATTTGCCGAAAAAATGGCTTTTCGAGACTGCCGATCAGCTCCGATAAGCACCGAAAACAGGATCGGGGCTGCTAGAATACAGGCGATTTAAAAAAGTGGCGAAAGGTGCCGAAAAGTGGCTTATCGCCAGCCGCCTGCCGATAATTTTTTATCGGGGACAAAAAATGCCGATTTTGGCAAATTATCGGCGCTTACTGAATACCAAAGGCATTTTGTGGCGATGTCCTTTATTACAGTACATAGTGTTAAGCATATAGATTTTTAATTTCAGAAATGAAGTGGTTAGGTTTACTACCTAATTTCTTAACCTCTATAATATTTATTGTGTCATAATATCGGATGATACACACTTTGTCCTTTTTTTCGTTTTTTTCTTTAACATTCAGTTTTCTCATTAAAAAAAACAATCCTAACTTCTTTTGCATAGTGTCATTAACACAATTGTTCCAAATCCCCATGCTGTCACACAATTTAAACTTAATTAGTTGTTAATTAAACCTCATTGTTAAGATTAAATACCCATATGACTGCGCAAATTAACAATAACAGAGCACAGATGTTTTGACAGAAAACAGAAACATTTTGTTTTAAACTGACAAGTCTCTTACCTGGCGGTTTCTAACTAATAAACAGGAGAAAGGGGTGTTTTTCATTTTATTAGATATTACAAGAAAAACACATAAAGAAGTTATTTTCTTTACCATACAGTACTGTAATTCCCACATTAATTGCATATCGTTTTAAATCCAGGAATAAGTGTTATTATTAACATGTTTAACAAAGATTCTAAACTTATAACCCGTTCAAAAGACATCTCTGTTGATAACATGTTTAATGTAAAGACACATCTTTAAACTCAAAATAATTTTAGAATCTTTATAATCCATAAATCTACATTATAATGCAATTGTGGTAATGTTAAAATTCCAATGTGTGTCTACAGTAATTTATAAATTCTAAGCTACTGTTTAAAATAATTTGTACAATTTGTTACTGACAAGTAAGAATAAATTATGGAAGTTTATGTTTCTGGAGGTATCATCAGTCAGTAGGATCAGCATAAAAACATTGAATATTACATGTTATACCTAAAGTAACAACAAAGCAGCACAAAGAAGGTGCTCAATTAGCAGTGCAAACTTGCCAAGGGAAATAAAAGAGAAACATACAGATAATTGGCAGCTAACCGTCAGTTGGCTATATATACTAAAATCCAAGTACTATATTTAGCGCAACAATACATAGTATAAACCAAAAGGGATGCTATAAATATAGAGTATTATATTGTCATATTGTCACTGTGAAGGAAAGAGGCCAGGACCCAGTGAAAGAAAAGAAAAGTCTGGTCCATGGCCCCTGCCTGTCCTTCCCTGGGGCTCATCTGGCCACCAGACCCCTGAGCTACCCAGTTCTTACATGCCCGGTAGCCCCGTACATCTGATGTAAACTGTGATTCTTTAATCCTGTTGTAATAATGTACTGCGTTTAAAAATGTCTTTTAAAGCATAGTCAATGTCTCTGGCCATGCGAGGATGAGAAACACTTTGTACAGCCCGCATATCTTTAGAAATGGCTGTTGCTGGGATTGGATGGGGAGGGGTGTGTACTCAAGGAACTGTGACTCTGAGAGCCGGCCAGATTCTGAGTCATCCATCTTCATAGGAGCTATCTGGCTTAAACTGGAACCCGAGGTCTGGGTCTAAGCCCCAACTGATTCAGGTCCAAGTGGTTAGTTTGACTTTCCCATGGCCCTGATTGGCCTTTGTACTGTAGCTCACTCTATGATTGGCCCATGTAGCATCCATGCTCTGATGGTCCACATGTAGCATCTGTTCTTTGATTAGTTGGCAGCCCTCCTCCATACTTTCAGATGGATGCTGAAGTCTATTTAAAGAGCTGCTGCACTCTCTCTGATTCTGACGTGGAGATGAACAAAGCGGTGTGTTCCAAGGCTCCGAGACACCTGAAAACGAGCCTGGGAATTTTGCCAGTGGGGAATTTAAAAGTTCTTTGTGCTACTGGATTGTAGCTATGCCGGCCGCAGAAGACGAGTGTAGGGCTTTTAAGCTACAGATTTTAAAGTGCTGTGCCACGAATTGCACCACAGAGGTCTGGACTGTCCCTAACCCAACGAAGTGTGGAAGCAAATTCTAGCTAAGCCTTCAATGTGACACTCAGCACCTAGTCAGCTATTATTCCTCCTGTATGCCCTGCTTTAGTGAGTGTAGCTCTGATGTGTGTTTTTGTGTTGTGCTTACTGGCTCTGGCTTGAATAAAATGTTTTTATTTAACTCCTTTGTCCTGTCTGCTGCCTGGATCCCTGGTTTAATTTCTGGTTTACCATGACAGTCACCACCTGTTATGTGTCAGAGAGTCAAAGCTGGAGAGAGGAGCTGCAGAACACAAGCCTGAATTAGGGCAGTAAGGCAGAGCATAGTAATATTGGAAGAGGCAGGATAGAGGTTAGAAAAGGCAGAGGTTATGGCAGACTGCAAGCAGGGGGAAGGACAAGTAGAATAGTAGGTCATAGAAAGTCTGAAGATTGAATATTATTGATTTGGCTAACAGGAAGCAGAAATCAGCCATCTTTTAAAGAAGCCAAAGAGTGTGTCCATAGGTCTAATTGTGAACAGGTGACACAGTAGCAGGAAGGTAAGGTAAACCTGTAAAACTAAGATTGTGAAAGAGAAAAAATAGACTAATTTAGTTCATTTTAATATACTTTGCATATCCTAATGAACATAAAAAATAAATTAAAAAAGCAACAACAATAAAACAAATCCTATATTTAACACGTATAATGTAAAAATATAGAGCCTACCCCCACCACCCCCGTTAAGAACTTCTTCTGTCCTAACTAGTTTCGAGACAGAAAAGGATCTGTATTGTGCTTTGAACTGACATGCTTTTAAAGATCATGTGTCAAATTTTATTTTATTATATTCCATTTACTGTATGTAGTTCTCCTATGAACATTTGTTGCCTTTCCCTTTCTACAGGTTTATTATGGCAACAACATACTTATTCGAGGGGATTGTTGATCTTCAAAAATTCAGAACTTCTTAGATGAAGTCAAAGTTCATTGGCAGCTTATTTGGTTTGTGTCATGTTTGTTATGTACAGTACATGAAGCTTCCTTAAGACACATTCCTATGCTGGAACAAACCCACTCATTTTAGTTTAATTGGGCCAAAATGTTTCTCGTGGGCCTGGAAGGTATAGTATGTCTTAAGCTGTCTTATGGCAATGTACCACCTTTATGTTGAGAAAATAACTCCCAATTCTTGAACTTCAGGAAATATTTCTGGCTAGAATAAGAAACTGTGTGCACATGTAAAGAATGTTAAACAGTAACGCAGGTCTTTTTCATTGTATTGCATATCACAGGGCTGCCTTGGGCCCCACGCCTCTGGGGACTTCACGGTCCCTCATCTCTCTCCTCTCCCTCCTGTTGGCACCGAGATCCAACTTTCACCCTACCTGAGGCCCCACCCCTCCTCCAACTCCCCCCTACAGTAGGGTGATAGTTGGATCCCGGAGCAAACAAGAGGAGTGAGCGGAGGGAGTGCTGAGCACCCAGACTGGCAGAGAGGTTTGCGGTGTCTGGGTGGTGTTACCATCTCCACAGCGGGTTGCATCCTGCAGTGTTGTGTTGCAATAGCAATGCGACATCACAGAATCATATGACGTAGCATTGCCATGGCAACATGATGTCACGTGATACCCTGACGTCATGCCTCCGTGACGCTGCCGAGGAAGCCAGTTAGTCTAGGTAAGCCCCTCTTTTTTTTCACAGGGGGTCCTCACTGCAGTATGCCATCTTGGGCCTCACAAAGCCAATGTCCGGCCCTGAGGTATGTGTGTCTCCTGTTTCTCTGCCCTACAAATGTTACAAATGTTGCAAAGGAAAGCATCACAGGGTTTTAGCATTGCCTCTTAAAGTGGGAATGTTTAAGCGAATATGTAGTTAGACTTTATTTACACTAGAGGTGGACTGGAAGCTGGATCTTTCTGCAAATTCTTCTACACAAGGCAACAAACGGTCAGTTTATCTGACCACACTATTATCCCATGCTTGTTAGCCTGCACAATTAACCCACCTGAACACTTTATTTACTGCTGTCTCTCCCAACACTTGTCTGCACACAACTGCCTCTCCAATCCCCAAAATCCCTCTGCAATCCTTTAACAGACCCTAACACTGTCAAATCCTGGACACTTTTAGTGGAAAGTAAAAAGTCACACATCGGCGGTCTACTCAATGCACACTACTTGGCTAACCACAGCTTCATGCAAAGTTATCTACCTCTGTGATAATGAACCTGCTACTTATCTCATGTCTGCTATTTACTGTGGCCTCATTGAAATGTTACTCTCTCTATCCACTACAAACCCCTCCCTCAAGGCCCACACCCAATATCCTCATACACCCTGGATTACTCAAAAGCCTTGCATTGTCTACTGAATGTCGGTGGATAACTCTGAAAATCAATTCAACAACTCACCTACTCACTCTAAAGGCACACATAACAAATTTACAACTTGCCAACAACTACTCAAATTTATATTTATACTGTTACTCTCTTAAGCAGGTGATATAGAACTTAACCCAGGCCCTCCCCTTTCAACTCTGTCCCATACCCCAAAGAATACCCATTTAAAATTTCAAAAAGGGCTATCTGTCACCCATATAAATATCTATAGTCTGTTGCCCAAACTGGATGAACTAAGGGCTTGGTGCCTTAAGTATAAATTCAAAGCCAAAATTCTCACAGAAACATGGGCAACTACTAAAACTCTTGATACAAATATCGCTTGTTTCTATTTTTCAGATCATCACTAACACTGTTCATTAATCTATTGGTTAGAAATTTCTCAAACTCGTTAGTTTTTTCCTTGAGCATCTTAAAAGGTGGTGATTTTAGTATAATTTTAGCTTTTAAAGAAATCTCCAGGTTTTAGTTGACAATGGAATCTGTACAAAGAACTCTGCCAATCAAACATTCCTTGTTTCTGTGTTGAAACATAGGATCCTTGCTTAATACTGCCATTTATATAGTGTTTAAGAATAAATTGAAAAGAACATTAGATATATTCTTAGCCTTCCTTTTTGTAAGGCATCAATGATGGTGGGCTGCAAGGCAGGCAGTAGATCTTAAAGACTGGAGCAGGTGGAAACATAGTCAAAAAAATGCAGTGTCACAGCAGACCAGGACTTTTAACATATTTTAACCGGGAGCATTCAATAAGCAAAACAAGGTAGTGGAATAAAATGGAGTTTATTCGTGTAAACCGGCCTACACACAATGAATATAAAAAAATACAGACAGAATACACACTTACAGGGGGTCTGGGGTCAAAAACTAGCCTCAAATAGGTGCTAGGCGCCTGCTTCAGAAGGCTTACCCTGACCGGGAAATCCCTCCTGAGTTCCTGGTCTTCTTTTCGCCACGTTCTATTTTTAGAACTTGTTCCCGACGCTTGACTTAGTCTCAGAAATGAAGCCGGTTGCTCTGCTTTTCATGCATAGCAACTTTCTAAAGCCCGCCAGCGCTTCATCGACTCAAGCCACAAGATGTTCTGGTTCTCTGTCTCGGCCAACAGCTTACATACACTCCGCTGCTCTATGTTCAGCATGGAAGTAGGAGGAGCGATCAATCAGAGCATGGAAATTCCCTCTCACTAGCCAATAGAAATGGGGGATCGTCTCTTGGCTGACGTCAGAGGAGGAGGCGTGTCAAGCCAGCTCAAAAAGCCGGGTGAGCAAGAAATACGAATTAGCTAATGGGAAATGTGCCTACGAGCTGCATCCTCCCCCAGCTAACTCATTGTCATTCACTGGGCAGGCTCCACCAGGTCTGGCCATCCCAAAAGTTGTACCCGCAGAGTGTCTTTCTACTCTGGACCTGGTAAATCACCTTTCCCCTCTCTCCAAATGGTTTTGTCACCTCTGGACATTCTCTCTCCTTTTAACTCCGATATCTATCCAGACATCCCAGCAACTATGTGGATGCCCGGGCTGACTGCGTATACATTTATACAAAATGCACAAAACACTATAAAACATATTTTAATACAGAATATATCTTGGGAAACATTGTACCTGTGAGGGAAATTGGTCTGGGATATGTGGGCTCGAAAACCAGGAGTCTGGTACTTCTGAATGCAACGAGGGCATGCTTGTTATTCAGAAGCCAGCTACACTGGGTAGCCCCGGGGTAATTCACCCTGCGTACCCGCAAATCATGCCTGCATGTCGGTGAGAATAAGGGGACCACCGGTAACTTAGGCATGCGAAATAACTGCATTTCCACCCAAATATCCCACCTAAATCTTACACTCCTGAAGTCTTATGTTTCTGGGGCAAAGGGAAGAGGTAGGCCCAGGTCAGTGCAGGCAGATATCACGAGCATAGTCAGGCAGGAAAAAGGTCAGGCAAAGAGCCAAGAGAATAGCCTCTAAAAGCACAAGTATAAGCACATTAAGCAGACAAACAGGAAGTTGAAATAGTTGGCTAAAATGGGAAGCCAGGGGTGTCCACAAGGATAGAAAGCTAAAGGTGTGAGCAGTAGAGTGCAAATGTATGCTGAGGTAGTGGAGTTATTCAGTATCTGGTTTACCTGAATAGCAGAGGTTGTGGTTTCAGATCCTGTTTGACTTGAGACTGTTTAACTTATCTTGGGGTGTGCCTGTCATGAGAGACCAGGCATTTACACCTTTATACCGGATCATATCACTGAGCAAAACCAAGAAGTAAAACAAATTGTCATTTATTCCATTAGAACAGACGAACACACAGTGGATTACAATAAACATGAGAAAATGCACTTACTTGGGGTCTGGGCTACAAAACTAACATTTCCTAGTTGAAATAGCACAGAAAACAAAGTATTTTGGTTGACCGGGAGTTACCCGCAAAAGTCCCGGAACTCAATTCGGCATGAGTTACCAGATGCCACCGATATATCCCTTGACCGGGAGAAAGGACCAAACGTCCTGGTACTCTTTTTGGCGTGTAGTTCCAGCCACGACCGCTACGTTCTCTTTTCAGAGCTTGGCCCCGAAAAGTGGGGCATTTCCATCTCGCGTCTATTTCTCCAAGAGCATCTCTTGGTGGTTTCAAATTTGCCGCTGCTGTCTTGTTGCTTAGATTCTGCTGACCGGATTGGCTGCTGGGTTTCTTATAGTATTTCAGATTCATTCATGAAATACTACAACCAATTCGAGCCTGGGAACTTTAAAACCAGCCAATCAGAGGGCTGCCAGTCTTCCAAAGCCGGGCAAGCGGTTCTTCTGAATGCAACGAGGGCATGCGTGAGTTTGTCACCCTAGCCACTTGTTATTCAGAAACCTCCTGCTGTATTAGGTGCATCCAAGTCTGGGAAGGCAAATGCCGGCCGCGATGACTGGCATTGTTTCCTAGACGAGGGTTCTCCACTTAATCATCCTGCCAAATGCCTTTAATACATTTGGCAGCATCTGTGACTTTGAAGTACAGACCTAGGGCAGACTTAGTAGCACCACAAATTGATAACCTACTTGCCCCCCTAAGAGAACCGTCTTTGAAAGCCCCAGCTTATAAGTATAATGCATTACAACATCTCAGTTTAATAAAAATATACTTTTACACTTTTTACTTGTCTAAGTTATTTGATTATGAGGGGTAGAATGGGATTCTATATTACTCTGCCCTCACACACTGGAAACCTGACTTAGATGTTATAACCTTATGGCCACATTGGCTATTGAACATTTTATAAAACACAAAAAATATTCTTCTCATTTTTTCTTCTAAGTCCCACAGTGACATGAAACGATGATTAGCTGCAATCTCAGAGCTGTAGCTCCTTCCCTTACTGAGATTAGGACTAGGTTTCATAAAACCCCTCGCAACTTAATGTATAGTTGGAGAACCCCCCAGAATCTCTGTACTGATTCTGGGGTACCTGGGCATGTACTGGGGAACCCTCACCAACCCTTGACTGTACCCAGGATACACAAATCCCTATGCTCCCTTTTACCTTTCTGGTCTGTGCTGAAGCAGGGAAACCTGGCGGTGACTCGTGTAACTGTTTTCAAGGGAGGATCTTGACCGGGGTGATGTGCCTTTATGTCCCTGGGAATCTGACCTGATTCCCGGCTACATTTTTAGGGTGGCCAGAAACTCTGTACCCCGGTTACCTACTGTAGACACAAGCTGACAGCACTTTTACCGCAAACCCCCCCTTGAAACTCATAGCCTGAGAATCTCCACTAGGTAGCACTCCTGCAAAGGTAAAACACACATACATTCTTTATTGCCATACAATTACATTTATTGCAGGTACAATACACAGATTGAAGAGCTGACACTCTACAACTTGAAATAGGGATCAGAGGTAACCAGCCGGGCGTAATACCTTTATTGCTGGGCCATCACAGTGTCCTCAGGCATTACTTCAGGGACCTCCAGCAAAGCAGTCTTGTTGTGCTCCAGTTTCTCAGGGATGCCAGACAGTAAAACCCGTTATGGGCTATGTGGGGTTCTCACAAAAAGTTCCTGAATCTTTTATGCACCCTACTTTTGTGTTTCCTGTGCACCAGCTATCCCTATTTATTTGGGACACTCCTTAAGACGGTGCTACAAAATAATGTTTAACTTTCTCCCTGATATTAAAAGCCTAATTGTAATGCAATTTTATTCAATCAATATTATGTCATTGTTAGAAACTCCTGCAAATAGAAATATCACTTGTGAGCACATTTATATAGGTCAGACTGGTCTGCAACCCTGCTTTTCACCATTATCTCCTTGCATACTGTACAGTGCTTCAACTGCAGCCGGGGATTCTGGGAAATGACATGCAAATGAGCAGAGTGTTACTGTTTGCTTCAAAGCAATTTTAACATGGACCCCCCAAAAGCTTCTCAAATCTCCCTTTGAACTTAAAAAGTTGAAAAGGGACTCATGTTGTGACAGAATCTTCCATGCAGTTTCTGCTTAAGCTGCAGAGGGTCATGTGTCTAGGCAACTCAGATCCCACTTGGTGCATATCCTGATCTCTTGTCAGGCTTAATACTCGCAGAAAACACAACCTTATAAATAATATAAGAATGTATACCGGTATATGTGGGCTAGTGCAGAGAAGGAGACCATGTCTTTTTTTTTTGTGGCAGCAACTGGTAAAATATGTTTGTTACCTTTTGTTTATAAGACTTGTTGTACAATAATGATTTTTTTTAGAGAAGAGTTTTTGTAGGGTGGAGGTATTTGATTGGAGAGCAAGAACAATTCATTAAAATAAAAGATGCAACACTACTGTATAAGCAACAGACCTTTGTGTCAGATAATTATGATTCAACTAAAATCCGAACTACTGCATCCTTCTCCTAATTGGAATTTCCCTTGTCTTCCTCTCAACACTCCAATCCATCCAAAATGCTGCTGTGAAACTAACTCACTATGTTGTGACCTTCTCCCTTATTACTGTGCCTCCTCTCACCCTCTCCTACAAAACTTTTCCTGTGGTGCATCCTTTCTCTGGAATCCCCTACCATGCACCATCAGAGTCCCCCCCCCCTTTCAAACATTTAAAAGCTCCCTGAAAACTCACTTTGTTTTAAGGAAGCCTATATGACTGTAGCGCACTTTCCCCCACCTCTGGGAGATGTGTGGCTACGGTATATGTGTGGTGCTATACCTGTGGCGTACAGGAGAGCTGAGTCTCCACTACTGGGAACCTGGGGTATACCTGAATGATGCTCGGTAGCGCCTCCACCTGTATGGGATCCTAGCATGTGGAATTCCCCCATTAGTTACAGGACACAAAAAGAATACACACTTGGTAAAGCAGAACAATTTTACTATATGCAGCTAATATAGTTACAGCCTACTCACCAGACCTCGCACGGCTGTAACTCCCAATACTCCGCTCCCTCTCAATGGAGTCACCATCCCCCAATGTACCTAAGGGCCCTTGAGAACCCAACCAACCCGGTGTCCACAAGGTCAATCCATCCACCCAATGTGTGGTACAGCGCTGCCCACTAACGTGTAAAGGTGATTTGGTGCACTTTGTTGGGTACCTGCCGGGTGTGTCCAACGGATGCTGTAGCTGATGATGGGATCCAGGGATCCATTGCTGTAACCCGCGAAGCCTCCGCCTCTATGTTGGGTGGTGTCCCGCCTGGATGGTGTCACAATGAAGTGGATGAGATGGGGAACAGTGTATTGGTGCATTAGATATTTTTTTGCCTGAGAATTTTATGGACTTCTTTGTTTCATTCACTTCCTTTGTTTCATTTACCTCCTTTGCTGGAGGTGGTGATCTGGTCCCAGACCACTGGATGCCAGGATGCAGCGTGTCCTGGTTGTGTGCCTCACTATTATGCTACAAAAGGCAGTGTCCCTATAGTCCCTATCTATGGGCCTGTCCCTGCGGCCTAACTATATATTATATATTATATATATATGAGAAAGGTCCCCCTGTGAGGACCGAAACGTTGACATTTGTGCCATCTACTCGAATACAACTCTTTTTGAAAATTACCTCTGAGTGTTGTCTCATTCCTACTGCGTTGCTGCGGCTGCACCACTGCTGTGAGGAACACCCCTGCCTGTCAACTACTGCTAAGGGACATGCACCTACCTTTTACTGCATACACGTGAGTGCCAACTACTCTCCATTGGCAATATATATATATATATATATATATATATGTAGCCCTCTTTCCCCCCCACCCTAAGTGAGATTGGGGTGGGTAGGTGTATCTGACTACTATCAGTGTGGTGCGGTACCTGTTTGGCAACCAGGAGAGCTGAGCTTCCGCCACGGGGAACCTGGGGTATGTACTTACACTCGGTGCAGCGCCTCCACTGATGAGGGATCCCAACGAGGTGAGAGTGTGCCCTCACCAGAACCCACATACAGTAAATACACACTGTGTGAATAAACAGTATTTACTGAGCAGAAACTGTAACTCCAATAACACCTCTTTGCATAACATCAAAACAATATATCAATAACAGTGCATCACTCTGAATGCATACCATCCCCCCACCCACATGTCCATCATCACATTCCCCGCAGTCTCTTGAGTGTCCCCAACAATAAAGACCAGTGTGAGTGTGAGGGATAGCGCTTCCCTGTGTTGGGGCCCGGTGGTGCACTTAATATATACTACCTCCCTGACCAGTCCTGGTCAGGAAAATCCTTGGAACTCAGCAGCACCGCACAGTGATCCCACGGCGTGCTGCGCTGCTCCCTGCAGGAATGGGTGCACACGCTGCATCCACAGGAAAGGAATCTCCAGCCGGAATGCTCCTATAACACAGTCTCTGAACACGCTGTCAGACAGTCAGAGGCCGTCAGACAGCATCCCTCTTGCTGCTCTAAATATGGTGAAGGAGTCCCTGTCCTAAGGCCAACCCTATATCATACAGCTTCCTCTGGTGTCATAGGGGACTAACTGGGCCCTGGGGTATACCTCTACCCTAGTCCCTGCATGCAGAATAACTCTCCCTGTAACTTCTGTCGGATCCCAGACTCTGGCAGCTCACCACGTGCAACTGGCACTGGTGATATACACACACTGAACAACTAGCTCCTAACTCACTTATCCTAACGCGCCTGCAGCCGACACACAGCTCTCAGTCAGCCGGCAGACAGTAACACACGCTGCACACACACTGCACTCAGTACAGGCACCGTCACATGCAACACTCAACACAGCAACCTGGAACCCTAACACTAACACTAACAGCTACGCACTGCAAACTTCTGGAACGCGTACAGCAACTTGCTGCACACTAGCACTATACCTTCTTGTCAGGCCTCACAGCACTGCCAGCCGTGATCCTGACAAGACAGCACACAGACACGCACTAAGGGCAGCGTCCCTATCTGGGCCGTCCCTCAGCACTTACCCACTAACCTGGTGGGGAGTTGGGGCCTTACTTGGGATGTGGGGACCTTACTCGATGCAGGAGCTGCATATGCTCTCTGCACCCTTCCTTCCCTCACAGCTCCCCAGCTCCAACTGACAAACGTGCTGCAGTCCAAACAATGTATCCACTTTCCTTGCCTGGCCTTCCTAAGCCCTATTGGCTCCCTGGTGTCACATGGGGCATACAGAGACTCATGAGACTCGTAGTCCCTGCTCAGAGCCTTCCCTGATAGGCTAGGGGTTCGCGGGCTTTCCTTACCCTCCACTGCGCATGTGCAATCTTTCCCGGGCTTTCTCTCTTCTCCCTGAGCTGTCTCTATGCTCGCGCGAGCTATCCCTAGCTCTGGGGCTTTCCCTGCGCCTACGCGTCCACTGCGCATGCGCGAGACGGTCCTTAATGGCGGCGCCCTGCTCTGCGGCCGCCGGGACCTTAGAGACGCGATCGCGGCCTTAGCAACGGCCCGATCGCGTCCCCGGCAACCGGCCGCAGGCAGGGGAAGCCGCGCTGCTCCCTGCTCCAGCCCCCACCCTTGGAAGCAGCCGTCGGGTCTTTCGGCACCCGCGATCGAGCTGCCCAAGGGGAGGGGGGTCTCAAGGAGCTGCGGGAGCTCCAGGCTACATATATATATATATATACAGTGTTCGACAAACCTATACATTTGCACGCCCCGGGCGAGTGGATTTAACATTGTGGCAAGCTCCTATTGGCCCAAGCAGCACACGTGTGATACTAGGTGGCGAGTAGATTTTTTTGTTCGGCGAGTAGATTTTTTGGTGATTTGTCGACCACTGTGTATATATATATATATATATATATATATATATATATATATATTTATATATATATATATATATATATATATATATATATCAAACGACAGGGGGTGCCCAGTGCTACATCCAAATGACAGAACATACATGGTAATAATTACAAGAAATAATGCTTCAGTACTAATAAAAATGCTAATACTAATAATAATAAAATACGTTTTTTTAGTTAGATATTTTGGCCAAAGCATCACAAGCCTGCACACCAAACGTCAAGGTAAACCATAATAAGTGCAAGTCCTACACTACACTGCATCTGTTCCCTATACCTCTGTATGAGGGGGAAGAACCATAATAGATTCCTTACCTGCAGCAAAATGAGATCCACCATTAAAAAGGGGGAGGTGACGTGAGCTCCGGGGGAGGTGTCACAACCTTCATACAACTGATTCCAGTCAGAAATTAATTAACACACAAGCCCAGCAAGCTCAAACGCCCGCCCACCCACCTAATCTTGACTATATGTAATGTCACAAAGAGTGCCAGAGGGCTGTGGCAAGTGAATATAGCAAACGACAGGGGGTGCCTAGTGCTACATCCAAATGACAGAACATACATGGTAATAATTACAAGAAATAATGCTTCAGTACTAATAATAATGCTAATACTAATAAAAATAAAATATGTTTTTTTAGTTAGATATTTTGGCCAAAGCATCATAAGCCTGCACACCAAACGTCAAGGTAAATCATAATAAGTGCAAATCCTACACTACACTGCATCTGTTCCCTATACCTCTGTATGAGGAAGAAGAACCATAATAGATTCCTTACCTGCAGCAAAATGAGATCCACCATTAAAAACCATATTTTATTAGTATTAGCATTATTGTTAGTACTGAAGCATTATTTCTTGTAATTATTACCATGTATGTTCTGTCATTTGGATATAGCACTGGGCACCCCCTGTCGTTTGCTATATTCACTTGCCACAGCCCTCTGGAACTCTTTGTGACATTACATATAGTCAAAATTATGTGGGTGTGGGGTTTGAGCTTGCTGGGCTTGTGTGTTTATATATATATATATATATATATATATATATATATATATATGTAACCCATATTCCCCCCACCCCCCCCCCCAAATCGCAGATAGGGTGTATGTGAGGGGATCTATATGCATTACCCAGTGTGGTGCTTTACCTGTTAGGCTTACAGGAGGCCTAAGCCTCCGCCACGGATGTGTCTAGCACACCCATAGTCCATCCCCTGATGAAAACAGTTTAGCTGTTGAAAAGCGTAGGGCCAGGTGTGCTGTGGATTCCTGCAGCGTTGATTTATGAGTTCTGCCTGACATTCTCCTGCTTGCCATCTCCGTGCACGGCGTGACATCATCTGTTCATTCCGCCGCAAACATTGTCCCCGGTGGGAACCTAAACTATCTGGAGGTGTGTTCCCGGGGAAAGAATACTGTGAGGAGCCTGATGACGTGAGTTCCTGCTGGCAGAGATAACCGAGGGCTGTACTGGATGCAGTGGTGTCACGGAGCAGAGTAGCAGAGCAGCAGCGCTTACAGATCCTTTGGAGCATGAGTATTACTCATACAATGCTTTTTTATCTTTTATGTTTGTGAGTTCATTTTATGAGCCTTTTATTGTGAATTAAACCATTTTTTGCACAGTAATGCACTAGGATTGGGCGCTTTTTTCTTCTATTTTCTATGCAGGTGGAGAGGGAGGTCGTTGTGCCCTTTAAAGAAGCAGCCTTTTTCCTGTCAGTGCTTTTCTGTTTCTTGCATTTTTTGGACTTCATTTGGACTTCAAAGGATTTGTGACAAAAGTTTGTTATTGGGTCCACAGCACATCTTTTTATAACTATATATGCATTTGGTGAACGTATTGATTGCACAGTTAAATATTATTATTGTCATTTAGGTTTTTTATATATTTATACATTTTCTGATCATTTATTATTATACTATAGCTGTCACACCATACCCAAGCGCAGTCCTTTTCTGAATATATACATATATATATATATATAATATGTAACCCATATTCCCCCCCCAATCGCAGATAGGGTGTATGTGAGGGGATCTATATGCATAACCCAGTGTGGTGCTTTACCTGTTAGGCTTACAGGAGGCCTAAGCCTCCACCACGGAGAGCCTGGGGCACGTATAACAATATGAGTAACCTCGTACTTGGTGCAGCGCCTCCACCTGCGATGGCTCCCACAAGAGGGGGAGTGGTTCCTTGCAGGACAATATATATATATCACTCCACACACAGTATGTAAAACAACCAATGACTTTACTATTGCAACCATAAGTTTCATATATCAACAGGTGTCCCTCCCTAGAGGAGACACTATCAACTGCATCTCGCAGGACGCTACCTCCACCTCCACCGGGTGATCCCACCCCGTGTCCAGTAACCCCACACAATATGTTCCCCACCCTCAAGTGAGATATGTATGTGTGACTGCGCAGCCACTATGTCCTGTATGAATTGGTCGTATAGTTGGTGCACTTGTTGGTTACCTGCTGAGCACTCCAGTGCCTGGGCCTGCCAAGGAACTTCACAAAGGATCCTGATGATGGCTGAATACAGGAACTACCGTCCGGGGCGATCCCACCCGGATGGCTGCTGCAGCGACAGCGAAGGTCTGAGCCCAAACCTCTGGATGGATGCACAGCGTCCGCTGGGTCCCTAACTGGCTCTGGATAGTAAGGGGCAGGGTCCCTAACCTGGGGCCTGTCCCTGACACAACTCACACTACTGGGTGGCTCAGGGCTAGCTGGGGCCTCGGGGGCTGCTGGCCTAGTGCAGGGAGTCACTGACTCCTGCACCCTACCTCCTTCCCCTAGCTTCTCCTGGCGCTGACTCTCCCTCTCCTCAAAACCCCACAAAATGTAACTCTTTACCTTGCAGGGCAATCCTCCAGCCCTATTGGCCACTCTGAGACACCTGGTGTCTTCCACCCTTAGCCTCTTGGGAATTGTAGTCCCGTGGAGGCTATTCCTATATTGGGGCCGCGTGCGCGATTCTACTGCTGATTTGCGACTCCCTAATGGCCGCCGCAACTCCTTAGCCTCATCCGTGCATGCGTGATCACGGCGCATGTGCGCGCAACCACAATGGTGGCCCCCACTAGCCGGGTACGCCGCAGAGCCTCCTAAGGCTCAGAACGCTCCCTGCTCCGGCCCCCACCTTTGGAAGCAGCCGGCGGGTCCGTCGCTGGCTCCGGCGGCACCCGCGACCGCGCTGCCACCAAGGAGGGGGGCGTCTAGGAGCCGCAGGGGACCGTGGCTAGATATATATATATATATATATATATAAAACCCCTGGATTTGCATGGTATCTTCAGCCCTTGGTTTCAATGTTCTACGATGTTGGTATGATATAGTAATTATCTTGTAATAACTATGTAGGCTGTGTTAATCCAATGGGCCATTAGTCTGGCTGCTGGAATATCACAGCGTGCTAGAGGTTGCCGTGCAAAACACACGAGGCAAACAGTAGAAAACAGGTAGCTACATAATAATAATAATAATAATAATAATAAAATTAATAAAATTGTATAGCGCTGCTAGTTATACGCAGAGACATTTTGCAGGCACAGGTCCCTGCCCCATGGAGCTTACAATCTATGTTTTGGTGCCTGAGGCACAGGGAGATAAAGTGACTTGCTCAAGGTCACAAGGAGCCGACACCAGGAATTGAACCAGGCTTCCCTGCTTCAAACTCTCAGTGCCAGTCATTGTCTTTTACTCACTGAGCCACTCCCTCTCCCTCTCTCTTTAATTCTCTTTGATAAAGTGCCGTTGAGGCAGGAAATGCGTCAGAGGACATACCTGTCTTTATGTCTCCTAAGCTTAATAGTTACAGGGCAACAAACCATATGATCTTATAGATTCTAATGATGCCAGCACTTAGCTTTGCTGTTAATAATTTTAAATGCATTATGTTACACAATGTTTAACGTCCTGAATTTAAAACACAGCGAAAAGACCACCATTAAAGTAAACATTAGGAGAAAATAACTCTTACGAGAGAGAGAGAGAGAGAGAGAGAGAAGAGAGAGAGAGAAGAGAGAGAGAGAGAGAGAGAGAGAGAAGAGAGAGAAGAGAGAGAAGAGAGAGAAGAGAGAGAAGAGAGAGAAGAGAGAGAAGAGAGAGAAGAGAGAGAAGAGAGAGAAGAGAGAGATTGGGCTTGAACCGTGAGGTTGTCGCACATAGGTTGTGCTAAATCCCCTCCAAGTCACGCTGACAGCGAAAGTGAATAGTACCAGATCTGTATATCAACTCCTACAAAGCCATCTAAGCAATTTGAATTATCAGTAACATCCAACTACTGCCAAGACAGATATGCTTATTTTTAACTGTGGTTTACATTATATTCCTAATCCTTTCTTAATTTGATTTTTCCATGTCAGCATATTTAGATCATTCCAGGAGTTGTTTTATATAATTGTAACAGGGTATGTCTTTTCTGCCTATCTTTCCCCTCCCTGTTATGTAAGTCCTGCAAGCTGCAGGCTGTAAGTGGTTAATTATGTGGGCTTGAGACCCCCCTTCATGCTCCTCTCTGATGGACAGAAGTAATGTGGTGACTCATGGCCTGTGTAAGCCTATCTGGGATAGGTATAGACCATGAGCCCGTCCCTTTTGTATCCTGATGAGGGGCAGTGCCACATTTAGTCAGTCCTGCTCTGGATAAGGAAGAGAGCAGCCTCCTGGGGCTGAGTAAACATCTGATTATACCAACAAATGCCCTGTAATCTCTGGGGCAAGCATCATCCAGAGGCCTGGAGCTTCTGAGACCCTGCACCGCTGTATGAAGAACATCTGCAGTGATTGCCAAATAAAGACCCTTGTTCATCATACTCCTGTCTGTGTCAGTCCCTGGGCAGGAGGGAAGAAGCATGCAATAGTGGGGGATGATCTCTGAACATCCTGAAGCCCACTACTGCTGGAGGCGCTAAGCACCCTGAGAGGAAGCTCAGAGAATGAACCTAAGACTGTCCTGATCTCCCACCATTGCAGATCAAACTCAGCTCTCCTGAACCTAACAGGTACTCTCACCACACACAAGGTAGCAGAAGCTGTGTATCTCTAACTGGGGGGGGGGGGGATTAGTGCTACATAACATTTGCTGACCAAGTCTTCATACTTTACAGCAAAGTCTACAGTATTTCTTGTTCTAACCTTGCTTAATGCTCTTAATCCCATGATATAATATACTCATAAAACTGATTTCTCTCAGAAGATAAATTAAAAAATGAAATCTCAGTACACCGAATTCATCCATAGAAGGCCAGAGGGTCAAGCTCTTCATAGGATATATTTAGCAAAGTAATTGCACAATTATACAGCTTCTGTACATTTCAAAATAAAAAGCTTAATTATATGGTTATATCAATGGATTACTGCCTCACTCTAGCTCATTACATTTGCATAATTGCCACATTAATATAACTGAGTGAGAGTGTATCTTTAATTACACTCCATCTACTTTAATAAAATTGAATTTTCAATTCTAGTGAATATTTTATGATTGCAAGACTATAAAAAGACACAGTAATACACAAAGCGCAAAGCATTCCAGTAGTTATAAAATATCCTCTAGTGATCTAGTATAGCGATAGCTGGTCCAGCTATCTCTCTACCTTCCCTGTCATGTAAGTTCTAGTAAGACACAGACAGTGACAGGCTGTCCTATGGGGGTTTCCCCCTCCTCATGCTGACTTCCTGAGTGATTGGAGTGGTGGTGCATATATTGGGCTTTCCCTCTTTGAGCTACAGGAAGGAAGTGCCTAAATTATAGTATGAAGTTCAGCCATTAGGGGTGGGTCCTTCAGATAGTGATTGGGGTTCCAGACTATCCCTTCATGGGGTAGGATCTCTGAGCTCTCCTCCCGGATGTGAGTGAGACATGTGCTCAGTCCCTCATTGGCTGACGCACTAATTTAATCCAGAGATGCTTCACCATTACCCTCAGGCCAGTACCATCCAAAATCCAGGGATTACCTTATCACTGGAGCATACGCTGTAACAATACCAGCAGTGGCTGCTGTAATAAAGACTATCCTCATTTATACTTCTGGCTCCGTGGCAATTTGTGTGGAAGGAGGTATTAGGAGTAAGGTTTGTCATAGCGGAGTCAGCCTTCAGCCTTGCTGAAGCCCCCTATGTCTGAGGCGCTGTCACAAAGAAGGAAAGAACCAGAGGAATCCCAAAAAGGTCTGCCTGTTTTCCCCCACTACATCGTGGGTACCTCAGCTCTCCTGTACCTCACAGGTAATAAACACTACACCTAGCAATAGCCATGACATGAACTCCCAGATGGGGGGGGGGGGGGGCATTAGAGACTTTTGCACTGGCAGCTGACGGTAATATCACGAGGCCAGGGCCGGGCCCCTGATGTACCCCAGGAACTCCGGCACCAATTTCATGTCAAGGAAGGGGGGAGTCTCTCCTCGAGGGGCTGCCTAAGCCCTTACCAAAGAGACTTTGTTGGGGCACATCCCGAGGGTATGGTACGGGGAGCATGGGTACCCTTAATCGTAGTCCAAGACAGGGGAAGGACAACCCTTGCCACCCCCGTGAGGAACCCTGTGCACCTGTGCACAATGAATTTTGCGAGTTGGGGCACATATTGAGGTGTCACTGGGGAGCGTGTACCCTTCATCATACTTTTGAACATGGGCCATGGCCTTCACAACGTACCGTGAGGACCATTGGGTACCAATACACATAGACTGTGTCTCTGGGATGGGACCTTTCAGGCTCTGCGGCGGAGTCACAAGGTTGTGACATCCGTCTTAAAGGCCATGGTGCTGCCAGAGGTCCGGAAGAGCCCCGCGCCAGAGGAGGACGTCGGCGCTGGACAAGACATCACTGCTAAGGAATAGATCCGCTGCGGCCTTGCTGGAGGAGGACTCCGACGGAGCCTTGTTTTCCGTGTCACGGGTTGAGACACTTCCGTTACAACCGGAAGCGACGTCACTGCCGGCGCAAAGCAAGGGTGTCACGGGAGACCAGGCAAAATACAGCTTTATACCAGGATCATATCATTGAGCAAAGCCATAAGTAAAATAAATTGTAATTTATTCCATAGAAAAAGACGGGCCTTTCCAAAGCAAATAACAAACTAATTGCCCATTTTGCAATTGCAACGCGGTGCGAGATAGCAGCATTATGGAAACAATCTGATATCCCAACCATCCCAAAGATTCGGAATCGAATTTGGTTCATTTGCCAGATGGAAAAATTAACGAGTTTAGTTAACGATACTGGTGACAATTTTCTAAAAGTCTGGACGCCTTGGCTGGCACAGACAGATATCCCGGGGATTGAGAGGTCCTCAATATGGCTCTGATAACAGTAGATGCGTTCTCCTTGGGAGGGACATACAGGAGGTATTCTATACACCCAAGACCCCTTATAGCAGCATTATAATATAAGTAATGTGAGAGACGACTTAGCTTGCAAGCATCTGTGATGCTTGACACAGGGCCACGTGTCGCATCTACTGCTAACGCACTCCCCCTACCTTACCTCACCCCCAACCTACCCCTCCCCACCCCACCTTGTCCTCCCTTTTCCCTATATTTTTTTTTTTTTTGAGTATGTATTGTCTCCCCTTTTAAGTTGAGTTATAAGTGTCTGTTTGTCCATTTAAGTAGAGTCGGTTTGGACTATATGGTCCACACCAAAATACCCGGAAGACCGGGTCCCGAAGCACAGCAGGACCTCGTTGTTACTTACATAGTTGTTAAAATAATGTTTACATACAAGACAAAAGTATTCTGTAATGTATTTTATGCTGTTTTGATTCAATAAAATTTAAGTTATAAAAAAAAAAGAAAAAGACAAACACACATTGAATTACAAGAGACAGAAAACGATACACTTACTGGGGGTTGGCAAACTGACTTTCCAAGTTGAAATAAAGTCTTTAAAACAGTCCAGCTGAAATGGTGACTTAGAAAATATTCCGGTTTAAAAAGTCCTGCCACCTTCCTCCTGGCAATCGCAGCATGGCGTCTCTGGGCCCGGTCCGACCCGTTCTTGCCCTTATGGCAAATTGGACTTCTGGAATCACTTGAGAACACATGGAACCACATAGGAACACATGGAACACCCAAGAAAGAACAACATCAGAGAGAGTTCTGGGAAGGCGACTAGCTGTCTTATACACTTCGGGACAGGCCGTCCCACCGCTTGCCCTCTAACCAGTGGTGTGGGAATTTCATCCCTAGCCACTCACCCACTTTGTCAGGTTTGTGAAAGCTGGCTATCTGGCTTCAGAACAGTGAGAGAGCATGTGCACAAAACGCAATCTTCACTACCGGCTCAATGCCACTCTGGCTTCAGAACAGTGAGAGTGCATGTGCACAAAACGCAATCTTCACTACCGGCTCAATGCCACTAAGTCTGGGCTAGGCCACGGGGCCCCTTTGAATTGAGGATATCGGTGCTCCAGTTAGCCACCCTTATTAACAAAGGTAGCACCTCCTGGCATCTCTTAGTCTTTCAAGTCCTGGCTTCCTCCCAGATTCATAGACACCGAGCCTGGTAGCCATGACTTCGAAATCCCACAGTTCATTTACAGGTTATCAATATATATACATTAAACTATACCGTTTAATAAAATATATTGTGTCCTGTCGTCTGTGTGCTCATATTCTGGTGTCAAGAATAGAGTGAGTGTATATATTCCCTACAAATCACTAGCCTCATTCCTGGCACACATGAGAAAAATACTTCAAAACTTTTTATAACACTTCAACCATGCTCCGCTTTATAACCTTAGCTTGAGCACCTTCCTGAACCCCTATTCTAGGCCCACGATTCCTGGGCATGTATGTGGGTACCTCTGCTATACTGGGGAATCCCTGCTATACTAAAGACTCTGTGTATACCTGCAGATATATTTTAACCCCTTCATACCCGTTTACCTTGTCTGGAAGATTCTGCAGCAGGGACTCTGGCGGTGAGTCGTAAGAACATTTCCAGGGTACGAGGTTGGCGGAGTAATGTGCTTAGCTGTATCCAAAGATATCACTAAATCTCCAGATACAACTTTTGGGGTATCCCCTAACTCCGGAACCCCGCTACTTAGACACATTATGCAAAGACTTTCTCATCCATATCTTCTCTTCCAACCCCACCCTGAAACTCACAGCCTAGAAATCGCCCTATCTCTGCATCCCAGTAAAGGCAAAAATTACATAATTCTTTAATGTCGCAAAATCAGTATACAGTTGCAGTAATATATTTTCGACATCTGGGTCCCAGAGCTGACACTCTAGGACTCTACCACATGGGTCAGGGTTAACCAAGTGGGCTTGACCTTTATTATAAGCCTGGTTAACCCCTTCACCGTCACAAAGGGCTTCCTGGGTCTCACGAGCTTGGTTCTTGCCGATGATGTCATAATGATGGCCACCGTTCCGGATGCGGAACCGCCATTGTTGCTCACCAGAGAGAGTGTCGGAGCATGTTCGGTTCCACCTGTTCCACCACAGACCCCAACACAGGGAAGTTTCAGAGACCTCAAAAAAATACCACTAAACAAATCACACATGAGCTGGTTGCCACCAAGTGCGCAATTGCAAAATGTAAGAAATCAGTTCATACCCCTTCTCTAGTTCAAATCAAATAAAAATATGGCAGGATAAGGAAATGGAGAGCCTATCGGAATGCCTCGGTGGCAAGATTCCAAAGAGTTTGGGCACCTTGGACTTTAAGGTACGTACAGTCAAAAACATGAACCTATTACTGCAGGGGCAATAGGCCTTAAAAAAGGTTAAATTAAACCACCTCAGCCTTAATAAATCTATGTTTATGAGTAAACAGTGAACATACTTTAATCCTTTGCTCTACGAACGTTGATTCTCAGTAAAGATGTATCAAAATTGTAGGTTGCGTAGATGAAAAATTGTTTGCTATAAATCCATTAAAAAAATTCCTAAGGTGAAAAAAAATATTTTAAGAAGAAGTTAAAATCCAATATAATATATTATGTCTATATCAATTACAAAGTATGCTACTGTAAATACACTCACAAGAATAAATATTGATACCGACCAAATAGAATAACACACCAGGAATGGTCTTCCCAGCGTCCTTTTCTCTACTGATGTCACGTTTCTTGAAACCTTGTACCTAGATATATAGGAAAAGCACGCATGTATGTACAAATTGGCAGATTGATGCAAAGAGTTTCCAATAAAAGAATGCAATTGTCTTTGCAATAGCCTTAATACAGTACATCACAAGTTTGTTCTGAAATATTTGCTTCAAGCTTTTTCTCTGGGTCTCCATGAGCAGGGTTCATTGAATATTGTATTAACTATAAATATTCAGAAAACTTGGGGAGCACAGATACTGAAAGGTAAAAGAGAAATAGAAAAATAAAAACAATGGTGCAATATTGTACGTTCAGTGTTGGTAAGTAGGGTAGAACAATGTAGGAATTGCACTCAGATTTTGAAAAAATCAAATAAGCCTATATCCAGCGTAGAAAGGAATGTGTTAATACTGTCTTCAAAAGCTTTTCAGGATATCTCAAAATAAGAGACAAAGAGCATATAATAGTGCAGATGGCCAAAAGGTAAGTTTATAGATAAAATGAGTTCACACTTGCCAAGATATAAAACAGCATTGGTAGACAATAGTCTAGGAAGGGAAAGCATGGAGAGGTGGAAGGAGATAGCATCTCAGTGACCTCACCACCTCGCTGATCTCAGCATCTCTCATCACATCACCGCATCACTGCCGATAGATGACAGCTGGAACTAACGTGAAAACCACACAGTCAGTTCCCTCCTCTTAGAATGTCCAAGAATTAGCACTATGCATTTCACATTCGGCTTCATCAGGATTAGTGATCCATCATTTGAAATGTACAATCTTACGTTCCCTTAGTGAGCTATTCTAATTGGTAGAGATCTTAATTGTAAGAATAAACAGGTTGGTTACATGGTGCGAGTTCATTAACTGATTGAGATCACCTAAAGTACAATTTTATACATAACAAAATAAAAATCTGATAAGAGAAGCAAATAGTTGTACACAGGGCTAGAAATACATAAGGAAATAAATATAAAAATATAAATACAGTGAGATCCAAATACATATGTAACACTTCCTGCCTGTTTCACTAAGGAAGTTACATCAGTGTAGTTGTGTAGAAGACCCTCACAATAATTTACCTGTCTCAGGGGCCGTCAGTGGTCTGCTGACCGATGTAAAAAGATGGGCGTCTGGAGTTTTGTAGTTTTGTAGTTGTGTAGACAGTCATTATTGCTAAAACAATAGTTACAGCTTCTTCTACAGGGGAATTATTGCATCCCTGGAGAGGCATATCTCTTGCATAGGTAACATAGACATACATTTATGATAGCTCTTCTTGTAGTAATGTATAACCATGTATATCAGGGTCCTTAGATATATATCCGGGGTACTCAGATAAAAAGTATTTAGGCAGAACTAGAATGAGAGCCAATTTGGAGCCTTATAAGTCCCATACTGATAACATGGCTACTATGCACAATACTGCGGGCTCCTATGATATAGTACCGACAAGTGCCCAAACAAATATAAGTTCTCCCTATAAATAGAGTAGATAGATCAAAGTCTTCATGACATTTAAGGGTTAAATACTGACAACAGGCATTGTATTGACCGTTTTGTGCCTGTAATGTTCAAAATAAGCCCAGCACATTGCATTGATCTTACGTAAACCCGTGAGTAACACAGGTAAATCATTGCAGTTACTGGAGATGAAGGAAAAACACAGCAGATAGCAAATCAATCCAGCTGAACCCTCCCAAAGTCCATAGTGTGCTACAAACAGCAAATGGAGGTGAGTCCTGGGACATCCACGGATCTCTGTGTGAGTAGAAGTGTGATCCATGCACCGAATTAGTGGCGTCAAACACAACTTAACCAGGAGCTCCACCGGGACACAGCTGACTGGAGGTTACACAGCTAACTGTGTGAGAAGCAGGGGTGGTCAAAGAGAACACCCAATGCGGCATTTCGCCAAACTGGCTTCGTCAGGGGAATGTCTATGTATCCTTCATCAATGGACTCTATATCTTGAATGCGTGACGTCACTCCAATCGGAGAGGGGAAGACAAACATTGGAAAAATTAATTAAAAATACATTGGAAAAATTATATTTGAACAAAACTGTTATGGTAATAATTGAATGACCAAAAAGACCCTTATTATATATTAATGAACAGATAGCTGGCTAAATAATGGTGTAAAGATTTACAGATGGTATACAATTGAATACATTAGTTATGTAAATGAAGAGAAGCTATGGTCCTCATTAAGCCCATTCGGTGCAACGCAGTCTAGATTAAAAATCCATCTGCTCTCATGATGTAATAGCTCTGCCTCTAGATTTCCTCCTCTATTATTCAGGGAAACTTTTTCTATCCCCCATTCCAGCAGGCCCCTTGTTGAGTCTGCATGTTTGGAGTGAAAATGCCTAGCAAAGCTAGTAAGTTTTTTTGCCCTAGCCAAATCTTTACTGGCGTTGGGGATATTGCATGCATGCTTAAGAGTACGCGTTTTCAATTCCTAGAGGTCATTCAAAAATATAACAAGTTGCACGGGAAAGATAGTACATATATAACTCCTTTCGTATTACAGTTACAAATGATTTAACCGTAAACTCTCTTGTGCCACTACTATTCTTAATTTTTTTTTGTTTTGAAATGAACCCACAACACTTACACTTACCACGTGCATATGTACCTTTAGTGCTATTATAATTATCGCAGTATTGTTAAAGTGGCCCTGGAAAAATTGATCACGTAAGTTTGTGGCCCTGCGTGCAGTCATAAGTACTCTGGATCCAATATACAGCGATATATCCCATTATAACACGGTGCTCGGGGTCCACAAACTGAGACCGCGTTATAACTGAGATCGCATTAACCAGGATCGCGGAATGGCCACCCCAGGAGGACTTATCCGGCATTTGCAGCTCTCTCCTCTCTGCAGCTCTATCCTATCTCCCTGCTTCATCAGGCTGAGTACACGTGAGTGGCACACATCACCAAGTCACCAAGGTTTTTTTGTTTTGTTTTTATAACATTCAATGCTATACTGCTAACGGAGGCACACACACACACTGTTTGTTGCTGTTTGTTTGCGATAAACATCAGTCCTGGATCCTTGAAACCCCATTGATTGTAATCTGTAGGTCAAGAAAAGAGATGGTCTTCTCTGAGATCTCATGTGGTAAATGTATATATAATGAATTGCAATTCAACACCCGAATGAATTCAACACATTCAACGATGTCTCCCTCCCAATGGAAGAAGTTGTCTATGTATCTTATCCACAGGGGGATGTGATCAGTAAATTTGGTCCTGTCATCTGTAAATACTGGATTCCCTCTCCCACCACCCAAGACAGAGGTTTGCATACGATGGGGCGCATTTTTCTCCCTTTGCAGTTCCCCTGGTTTGGACATAATATTTATTATCAAAGACAAAATAGTTATTTGTTAAAATAAAGGTTAGAAAGAGAACTACCAGGTCACATTGTTCTTTGGTGTCAACATTTTGCATACTCCAAAAATATTTAACTGCTTTAATACCATCCTTATGGACTATTTTAGAGTACAAAGACTCCACATCACAAGTTACCATAGAGAAATTAACATTTAATTTACTATTGGGGTATGTTTCATTGAGCTGAATAGGCAAATCCCTCCCTTAATTGTTATTCAATTGCATGTGAATAGAGTATTTATGACAGACTTTCTTGACTGTGAAGCCATATGGCTGTGACCCATCTTAAGTGTCCCAGTTAACGTGTGTGGAACAGTTAATTTTGGAGTTAAAATTGGAGGTGAAGATTGGAGGAAGATCGGGACTAGGCACAAAAACTTTGCAACTATGAGAACTTGGAAAAGATGTAGGGTGCTCCACCCAGAATAACTTCATCCAATTAAACCAATCTTGGTATACAAAAAATTCCAATAGGAGTTCTAAGGAGTGGGTATATGCCAAATAGACCTGTGAGTCACTATGAATAATAAAAGCATCAAAGTACTCAGCTATGATGGTCAGAAATAATGTCTCTTACCCACTCCTGCAGTCTCCAGGGAAAGTAGTAATGGCGTGCCAGCCATGAAGAAGAATCCAGTACAAGCAGCAAACAGCAAATGGCGCACAGCCAGGGAGCCAGGTGGAATAACATTTTCAAAGTCCTTTATTTCAGTACATGACTGATATCAGATCCCCCATGGGGACAAAAACGCACCTCCTACGCGTTTCGGGCCGGTAGGTCCTTTATCAAGGAGGGACTTAACATATGAGAACTTAACATTCGAAAAGCTGTGATTCTTTGTAATCTTCCTATCCTCCAATAACTTGGAATCTCTCCTCCTGCATCTCACTATGCTCTCCCTATTGCTTTTTCTGTTTACTGTTTCCTCACTCCTTTGTGAACGTCTCTGTTCTCGCCAACTTCCCCACTCCCCACTGCACCATTATTTATACAACTCTCTCCCAACAACTTCTTTACACCTCAATAAAAAACACTCCACAAATCCTCTATTCACACCCTTTATCTACTCCTTCCTGCTGCTGGGGATCTCCCCTAAGCCTGAAGCCAGACATACACACCTGATTTCACCCATGCCTCCCTGCCATCTCTTCCCCTATAAATTGTGTTAACCCTCTCATTTGAATACTGACTAACCTTAAAACTTGTCCCATAAATCAAGCATCCCAAAAGCCTGCACTCATGGTTACTGTCCCACACTCAGTCACTCCTACCACCCATTGTGAACAAGCACTGCCATCTACAGCACGTATTCCCTCACCTGCTGTCTCTGTAGATTCCCCATCAAACCTCTTAGAGATTGTAAGCTCTTCGGGCAGGGATTTCCTTTCCTATTGTCTGATTTTGCTGCACTTATTGTATTATTATAATTCCCTGTACTGTATTCTTTGAGAAGCGCTGAGTACACTTTTGGCGCTATATAAATAAAGACATACAATACAATATCTTCTTTGTTAGAATATAAAGAATATGATGATTCTCTCACAGGCACTGTAGGAACAGGTGGTGCAAGGGGGGCTCTTGTAAACTATGAAGTTTGAAGTCTATTTTCCAGCAGGTTCTGCCTACTAATTTCAACTGACAAAAGTTAGTATAAGCCTTGCTGTAAATTGGAAATGTGGGACCCGTACTGACTTATGTTCCATACTGGTACAGTGCACTTTTCCACCAGCTTTTATTATCTTAATATCCCCCTGGGGATACTGTAATTGATGTTATAAGCAATAGCTGTGGACATTAAACCAGAAGACTCCTTTCAATTCCACCAGTATAACCACAAACTCCAAGAAAGAGCAAATTGTGAATTTCTGTTTAGAAATGAGATTCTGGCTGAAGCACATGAAGAGGCAAACTGTAAGAACTACATTCATGTCCATTTTTCTCCCTAGCGTGTACACATTTGTTTATTGCCACTATTTGGCAGCATGGAGGGAAGGGGAAATGAAGGGCAGAAGTGCGGTCTGATTGAGCTAGCTGAAGATAAATAATAAATGTTGTATATATAATATATTATATATATCTGTAGCAGGTGTTATTACTCCCATTAACGTGTTACCACTGGTGGGAGTTTCAACATCTCATACAAATGATATAGAGGAGTAGAGATGGGCAGGATGTATGCCGAAATTCATCCGCAGATTACTCACAAAAAAGCAGATTAGATTTTTTTTATAATAGTGCTAATCCGTTCCAAAGTAATGAATGGACAAGGGCACATGGATTTCTTACTCATAAAGCATTTATTGTGCCATAGAGTACACAACGTTTCGGCCTGCTGGCCTTTCTCAAGTGAAGTGACTAATCTGTTCCACACATTCTACTAAGCCACAGAGCAGATTCAAAGCCTTGAAATAGGGATTTAGCACAGCAGTCATGGTCGTGAATACAGTAGTCTCTCCAGTTGTATATATAGTCCTTCAACCTTCCCACCAAAGAATTTAGGGTGAGACACATGCTAAAAAGAAAAGGAGTACACCTGAGGGACCCTGGGAGATATGCCAATGCTGTGCAAAATGAGTCATAGCCTACACTTCCTAAAAGGCTGCCCATAACAACTATACTGAGTTGACAAATCTAAGGCACCTATTGACTGGTTCAGCAGGACTAAAACACACAATCTCTGCTACTTTGGGCATCAGCTCTAGTAGTGTGAGCTTAACCAGCTATTGGGTAGCATCACTATCACGTCCTACTTTCCAGCTGCTCACTGTTCCTAAGTGTAGCTAATCCAGCTATCAGCATATCTCACGGGTAACTCATGTGTGCTCCACAAGGAACATTAAACTTTCAACAGGAAGTTGAAGTGGTCTGCTGTTAAAGGAAGCCAGGGAGGTGGAGTTACAGGTTGAAACAGTCAGTGAAAAATAGAGCTCAAAACTTTAGTATGCTTTGAGTGACAGTGGTGCTACATAACGAATACGCACAAAGGTGGCTATTGTGTAACAACATTGTTATTTCCCTTACAAAATGTTGCATGATGTAACAATGAGCCTTATAACTGACAAATAACATGACAAAGAATTGGGTGTAAAAACAATATTTGTATGGTTAAGTACTTGAGCCATTTAATAGCTACACTGCAGCAAGGGACAACAATAGTCACTGTGCAATCGACAAGGCACATGATGAATTATGAAGTTTAAAAAAAACTCTACAAACTGCAAGAAGTTATTCATTGGCTTCTCACAGCTGGACCACAGAGCATAAAATGTTATTGTGTTGCCAAAGCTAAGGCACCTTATGAGGAATGGGGGGACACATGGGTGTATGAGCTTTACTTCTCACTGCATGCTCATACATTATCTGTACAAAGCACTTTACCCCTATTCTGGGATAGAGAACCATATCTGATAAGCAGTCTTCTGCAATGAGAAACCTTCTGACATGGGAAGACCCCTTACAGTCCATTTATTTGCATAGGCTCATAGCTCTCAGTACATATTATTTTCTGTCTGAAATCCTTTTGAGAAAAGGGAGGGATGGTAGGGAGTGATCAACTAGAAACCATACTGATAAATAAATGTTAGAAATAGTGGTGATAATTAGTAGGTGCAATCTGTGAATCAAAAGTGAATCAGAAAAATGATGAGAACACTAGACAGTGTGCTCTAAAGAAAATTCACTTAAATGCACACCACATAGGGTGTAAAATATAGCTTTTATTAGTTACATAAAACATATCACTGGATGTAAGTATAACAGTAATTAAAAAATCATTACACAAACAGTGTGGTGATGAGCCAAAAAAATCCCTATTCATAAACAATCTGAAATAGACAAGTACTTCTTCCAAAAGAACCAGAGGAGCGCAGCTTGCAGCCATGTGAAAATAAAAAGACATCACATAGTATAGAAATGTAATAAAGTGAAAGTAATAATAATGTGGCAGGCTCACGAATGGCTACTCACATAAAAGCAGCAAAAGGGAGCAGTCATCCAACTTTAAGGGGTGGATGTTCCCTGTGGTTAGTGCACAACTACCATCAACCGATCTCCAAGAAAGAGAAAAAGATAGTGTAGACAGCAAAAATATATACTTATAGCATAATACAAATGGAGGCTTCCACTTAGGATGATAGAAAACAGCGTGATCAGCAGCAGATGATGGGTACACAGTGGGTCGCAATCTCCCTGTGTACCGTGTTGGTCTCTGCTACTCCGGAACGCTTCCGCATCCACGCCGGCGGCCCGCATCACTTCCGGTGCGTCTGAGACCCCCGGAATCTATGGTGAGGGCGCGTTCACGGTCTTCCCTCTGGATGTTAGTTGGCTGGACACTCTACGCATTTCGCCGTTTAGATGTACGGCTTCGTCAGGTGGACAGCTTAAAGTTGGATGACTGCTCCCTTTTGCTGCTTTTATGTGAGTAGCCATTCGTGAGCCTGCCACATTATTATTACATTCACTTTATGACATTTCTATACTATGTGATGTCTTTTTATTTTCACATGGCTGCAAGCTGCGCTCCTCTGGTTCTTTTGGAAGAATTCAACATGCAAGACTTTTGAAACAGTCTCATACCAAGGGTTCAGTGTGTCTGTTAAGCCTCTTTTATTTTAGCACTTTAGTTCACTGTATATTGTCACTTATTTTGCCATTATATTTTGGCACCTATTTATTTGGGCACTTATTGTTTAATTTTTCACATATTATATGCACGTTATTTGGTTTGTTAGAGCGCTATCAAGCACCTTTTCTGTTATAGACAAGTACTTGTCAGATATGGGAAGTTGAGGACTAATTAAGCTATTATGGTAAGTAACCATCAATATCAGAGGCAAAATACAGCTAGCCACCTAAATAGTGCTGTTATATGGTAACTAACTAGAGAACAGATAGATGGTGTAATCTTATAGTAGAGTAAGATGAAGCTGATAAAGATATTACACCAAATCAACCCTTTTCCCCCATACAGGAAGGGGACATGGCTGGAGTGGTCAGCTGCCTCAACATATATAGGGTATAAGAGGTATATTGAAGATACACTAGTAAACATCAAATAACCAGAAACAAATACCCAGGGAATGTATATATATATTGAGGCAAGTATAGATGAAGCATAGAGGAGTAGGCTAATACAGTATGATGTATACAATCACAACTAGCAAGCTGAAACAAGCCTGTCTATAAACATCTGGCAGCACTTGTGCAATAAAGTGTCACCAAAAAATGTGTCCAAGTGCATCAATTTGTGTAATAAATATATAGATGTGAAACAATGGTCATATAAGACCTGTGATCAATAAGTATATATGTGAATGGTATATGTAACCACGTGATTCAATGTAATTGGTCACAAATAAACAGTGTGTTATAAAGAAGCGTGTAAGTGATAGTGAATTCTCAAAACACAACAATGCAAAAAATATAATATGAAACTTCTCTTAGGAATGCAGGGTCTGCTGCTGTACTGAATAGGCTGATGTCAGGACAACGCTAGCTAGATAGAAGAAAGCGCTAGACCCTCATAGTATAGTATATAAAATAAGTGTTTTTATAAAAAGGTAAGATATGCACGTACAGATCAAAAGATTCAAATAGACATGTAGGTAGAATAACCAATATGAATGAGACGCACCCACAGCTGCTGCACAGGATCCTCAGAGACTGGATGGTCATCCTCTTTAAAAGGCTCCAGTCTTATTCCAGGAGTGCCGCTGATGTTCACCTCCGCATCTCCGTTCCTCCACAGTAACGGGACAGCCAGATTAGGAAGAAATCAGCTTCCGAAGAATTGCTTGCCTCGCTAGTTGTGTTCACCCCTGGGGCAGCACGTATCCGCATCCGATTTCCTGCCACTATATCAGTGTAATGCTCCGTTCGAGGGAGGGAAGGGAAATCCTTCATAGTGATAGGCTTAACCACGGGGTGACGTCCGATACGTCACTGGCTCCAGCTGATCACAGCCGCAGGGAAACTCACAGCGAGGTCTCGGCATCTCGATCTCAATAGTGAAAGGCAGCAAAAGTAGAAGCGCCTTTGTATATATGGTTTAGAAGTCCAGGAAAGTCAAGGGAAAGCTCAACTGAGCATAGCATGCCTAATATCTGTCAGGACACACCGAACAACAAAACTCCAACGCGTTTCGTGAGGCACAGTGATTCTTCAGGGGTTCCTGGCGGATCCAAATTCGCCAATTTTTTTTTTTGCCTATCTCTAGTCAGAACCCTATTGACTGGATCTTTTAATCACCATCTGGGTTTGCTAAAAATAAATATATATACTGTATTTGTTTGTTTGTGTCTTTGTTTAGGGGATCTCACGGTCTCACACATTGTCACGTTATATTACTATGTATTTTACTATTGGTTTCATAAAGTTTATTTTTAATCACTCATACAGCCCAAACTACTGACTAACTACTGACTAACATTGCAAAGTAGTCCGTTCCTCCATAGTACTTTATTTTTGGTGTGTATATAACTCTCAGTTTTTCTGTCTTTTCTGAACCTTTGTAGTACTTGTGTAACAGCATTTCCCCCACCCGATCACAGATAGGGGCCATTACAGGGCGTGTGGTGCATATACCTGCTGGCAACAGGAGGCTAGTCATCCGCCGATGGAAATGGGGACACAGGAACAGGCTTCTGGGGTTCAAACCCCTGATATCTCGTTAGCAGTGCAGCACCTCCATCTGCCATAGACTCCAGGAACTGAAGGTGATCTTCCACGGTAGAACTTATTGCCTCTCCCTCCAGTAAGGTCACGCACCAAGCAGGAGGTATATAACAACAGTAACAATTTATTAACTCTGTACAGTACAGTTACACAACAGTTTTCTGCCAGATGCAGTACTCTCAGCTCTCACTGAATGATGGTCCAAGACTGTCACAACAGGCCAAGGGCACCCACAGCCATCCTAGCTCCTCCCACCTCTCTAGCATAGGCAGAGGTATGGTCCGCACTCACTCTCCACCGGAGGGAAGAGTACATGGGAAGGCCCCAATCTCAGGCTCCCTGTTGTGTGACCTGCCTTCCTCAGACGGAAGGAACAACCACTAACTTTAGGGTGGTCCTGCCCTTAAGTTCAGCCAGGAGGCTGGCACCCCATCAAGTGCAGTACCAAAGTGGAGGGGGAGAACCCCATTCCAGCTACTGCCAACCTGATTGTACCAGGGTTTACTGCCAGACCAAGGGCAGAATATTAGCCATCAGGTGACCTGGCTACACTCTCCCTCTGGTGGATTCCCAACGACCCCGCTTGGGTCCTAAATTTTCGGGTACCATCGTTGACTGAACCTGAACATATTGTAACAAGAACATTTTCCACATAATCGTTGATCACATTTTGATATGCATGATACACATTTCAATGAACATCTTATACAGCTGATATTTGAATATAGCAATCAAATGGCTGTGTTGCAGAACTAAGGTCCCTCCCAACTTGGACAACCATTTTCAATAGAGGTGCTCTGGATCAGGTTTTCTCAGTAGTGCTCCTGATGTGTCAGTGACTGTAATGGAATACACTTGTTTTGGGTTTCTTTCTGTAAGGTACTCCACCCTATCCATATACACTGAGCGGCCTACCTTCCAGACCCGCACTAAATACGCTATTCTTTCATGCATATTATGAAAAGTACTGTGGCTGTGCTCTAACATGTAAGCCTGTACAGCTTCTATTAGCCACTGTTCCCGGTTGGCGTCAATTTCCCGCATTAACGGCTCGGGGACATATGGATACTCGAACCCATGAGAGTTCCGCTACTTCTGTACAACACGCCGCTCAGCTCGGCTAATCTTAGTGAGCCGGCAACCCTCAGCCTGATCTTGCTGAACCCAGTACAATGGTTCTTGAACTGGGGGCACATAATTATCGGAGACATTACCCGTAGGCTGTATAATACCCACCCTAATGTCTGCTTCTCTCCTCCTCATTTCTCGGGCAGCCTCGTCAGGACTGAACACTCCTATAGTCCACCAATTGTAACGGATCGGGGGACTCGCTCTTCCCAGCGTGTCCCCGTCACCTTGGTTCCTCTGGCTAACCCTTCCCTTTCCTTGCCTTCCCGATCTCTACCCCACTCCCTTGCGGCGCGGTCAACGCGCTCCCGTTCGCGGTCCGCACACATGCATGCTCCTCTCACTGTGCGCGCGCGTTCCCTGTCTCTGGTCTCCCGTCAGGGGACACATGCCCCTTGGCGTACCTCCATCCCCTTACCTAGTTCCTCCACTCCTTTCCCCTCTCTTACCCTTCAGCCGAGCACCTCCTCCGCGATGCTTCCCCCATGCTTTGGCACTCGCGTATTGCGCGCACGTGACCGCGTTACAGAGGGCGCGCACACCCGTTCTATTTATCAATCCTCCCCTGGTACTGGTTCCGCCCCTCGGAGCTTACAGGCCATTACACTAGATTACCTCCCTGTCTCCTCCCCTACTCTCACACACCTATCCTGAAGCTCCCAGCCTAACCCCTGCTCCACCCCTTCCTGCTATTTGTCCTCCCTCCTTTATAACCCCAGTCTGTCCTCTCTTTCCTTGTCTGCATAGCTTTCCTGTAGCTCCTGTGCGTGCAGTGTCTATGCCCAGCTCCCTTGTCTATTTCAGCTCTGGTTCCTGTCCCTGCCCTTGTTTGGATTCCCTTGGTTTGAACTTGAACTCTGCTTTGGACTTTGACTACGCTGCCTTCTCCTGCCCTTGAACCTTGGTTTTCGGACATCACTACGCTGCTCTCACCTATCCCTGGACTCTGTCTCTTGGACAATACCTTCCGAACTCTTGCGCCCCGGACTCAACAAGTATAACGTTAACCCTTACTCACCAGGCCCGGCAACGCAACTACCACACTCCGGGCACGTCCTCACTGATGTGGGTGCGTGTTATACCCTTACCCACCTCAGTACTGGGGACTGGCCAGGTCTGTGGGCATACAGGCATTACATTATGCAGAGCCCAACAAATGCATACCCCCCTGAGGTGGGCCAAGGTGTTACTATGGAACACTGGCAATTCCTAAGCAATCAACTTACTGATGTCACTGAGGAACTTTCTACCCTATCTCTCCGGGAATCTCCTGTGACACCACCTACCCCGGCCCCAATACCTCTAAGTAATCCGGGACCATGTATTCCACCCCCCAACCGGTATGATGGGGACCCCCTCGCTTGTCGAGGATTCCTGAACCAGTGTGACGTCCAATTCGAAATGTCACCGTCCCACTTCCCTACTGGTCGTTCCAAGGTGGCCTACATATATGCCCTACTCACTGGCGACGCCCTCGTTTGGGCTTCTCCTCTTTGGGAACACAGATCAGACCTAACTCAAGATTATCTCAAATTCCGGCATAGTTCCAACAAGTGTTTGATACACCGGCACATAGGGAGACTACTGCTTTCTCTTTATTTCATCTTTCTCAGGCTCGTAGGTCAGCTGCAAGATACACAGTGGAGTTCCGCACCATCGCTGCAGAGACCAAGTGGAATGATGAAGCTCTCGCTGCAGCATACTGGCATGGTTTGTCTGAATCTCTCAAGGATGACCTTGCAGCTCACGCCCGGCCTTCATCTCTCGAGGAACTCATCGCCCTCAGTATCCGGATGGATCAGCGCACTCAAGAACGATGCCACGAGCGTCACTGATCTCATTCTCTCTCGTCCTTGCCTGTTTCTCTTAGGTACCCTCCACTGCCCTTTCCTGCGTTGGACGCCCCCGAACCGATGCAAATTGGTAGCCAACAGCTTCGGGCCACTGAGAAAGCACGACGTCGGGAGAAGGGTCTCTGCTATTACTGCGGCTCCCCAGAACACCAACTTCGTCAATGCCACTTGAAACCGGGAAACGGGAATGCCCAGTAAAGGTAGAGGGACTTCTACTGGGTACTATTTCTCCTTGCCCCTCTCTCCCTAAGGAACTGCCAAAGAAGATATTCCTCCCCATAACCCTTGTGGGTCCTGATCTTCAAATAGAAGTTGAAGCGTTCATCGACTCCGGGTCTGGTGACAACTTTCTTGATCACGCCTTCGCTTGCAACAACCAGATTCCGCTTGTCAAGAAGAAGTCACCCATCGGCCTCGAGGCCATCGACGGTCGACCGCTTCAACCAGCATTCATCATTTGGGAATCCATTCCACTTACCTTGACCACTGCGGATGGTCATACCGAGGTAATAGTCTTTGATGTTTTCCATTCTCCTACTGTCCAGGTGATACTGGGATTGCCGTGGCTGCAGCTTCACAACCCGCGTATCGATTGGACCAATGTTTTGCTGATCCAATGGGCTTTCTCCCCAGAGAAGACGGTTTCCCCTTCTGTTGCTGTACTGGCTGGCCTCGGCACCACCTCATCTTCTCACTCTGCTTTGCCGAGGGTATACCATGAATACTTAAATGTCTTCAATAAAACTCAGGCCGTAGTATTACCTCCTCATCGCCTTTACGACTGTCCTATTAATTTAATTCCTGGAACCATTCTCCCCAAATCTAAATTGTATCCCTTATTTGTGCCCGAGACGGAAGCGATGACAGCATACATCCAGGAGAATCTTAAGAAAGGGTTCATCCGGAACTCTACCTCCCCCGCCAGGGCAGGCTTCTTCTTCGTGAAGAAGAAGGATGGCTCTTTAAGACCCTATATAGACTTTCGTGGGCTAAACAAAATCACGGTAAAAAAACGGTACCCCCTTCCTCTGATTTCAGAACTTTTCGACCGTCTACAAGGAGCCTCCATTTTCTCCACTCGATTTAAGAGGAGCCTACAATCTCATTCGTATAAGAGAGGGGGACGAATGGAAAACCGCGTTTAACACGCATTTGGGACATTACGAGTACTTAGTGATGCCGTTCGGCCTGTGCAATGCCCCTGCTGTTTTCCAAGAGTTCATGAATGATATCTTCCGGGACGTGTTGGGTACGTTCGTCATCGTATATTTGGATGACATCCTCATTTTCTCCAAAAGCTTGGAGGAGCACATTCGCCATACCAAATTGGTTCTCTCTCGGCTTCGTGCTTATCGCCTCTACACGAAAATGGAGAAATGTTTGTTCCATCAATCTTCCACAGCCTTCTTGGGCTATATAATTTGTGACAAATGCTTTACCATTGACCCCGAGAAATTGAAGTTTGTACTCGATTGGCCGCTACTGAACTCTCTCAAGGCCGTGCAGCACTTCTTTGGCTTTGCCAATTACTATCGGAAGTTCATCCATAATTTCTCTACTATTGCTCTACCAATCACCGCTCTCACCAAAAAAGGTGCTGATCCGACTGTCTGGTCCCCTGAAGCCATTGAAGCCTTCGACTTTCTTAAAAGAGCCTTTGTGTCCGCCCCTATCCTTCGGCATCCGGATACTTCCCTTCCTTTCACTCTCGAAGTAGACGCCTCGGATGTGGGAGCCGGCGCAGTGCTTTCTCAGAGATCCTCCCCACAGGAAAAGCTCTATACGTGTGGATTCTTTTCCAGAAAATTTTCTTCGGCCGAGAGAAATTATGATGTCGGGAACCGTGAGCTGCTGGCCATCAAATTGGCCCTCCAAGAATGGAGACATCTCCTTGAAGGTACCAAAGAGCCAGTAGCCATCCTCACCAATCACAAAAACTTATAGTACATCGAGGGGGCTCGTCGTTTGGGATCCCGTCAAGCTCGTTGGGCTTTGTTCTTTTCTTGGTTCAATTACACAATTTCTTACATTCCTGGCACCAAGAATATCAAGGCCGACGCTCTATCTCGTCAGTTCTCCACCGAGAATGAATCTAACGAATCCTCGGAGTCGATTCTTCCTGCTAAGTGTATTATTGCCGCCAACAATTTTGATATCTTAGACGAAATCAATAAAGCCCAGGCTCATATTCCTAAGAGATTTAAGGATCCAGAGGGACGGTTGTACGCTGCCCCGCGTTTTCACCACAAAATTCTTCTATGGGGACATTCGTCTAGAGCTGCTGGTCATCCAGGCTACAAGAGAACTGTAGATCTCATCAAAGGACCTTTTGGTGGCCTAAAATGAATAAGGACATTTTCGAGTTTACCAGAGCTTGTCCGGTTTGTGCCTAGAGCAAATCCACATGTCACAAACCTTCTGGTCTCCTCATGCCTCTTCCTATTCAGGAACAACCTTGGAAACATATCTCCATGGACTTTATCGTGGAGCTTCCCAATTCTAAAGGGATGAATACGATCCTTGTGGTAGTATATAGGTTTTCTAAGCATACACACTTTATACCCCTCAAGGGTCTTCCTAATTCTACTACGTTAGCCGACTTTTTTTCCGAGGAAATTTTCAGATTACACGGTGTACCTATTTCCATTGTTTCTGACAGAGGTACTCAATTCATCTTTAAGTTCTGGCGAGCTTTTTCTCAAAGATTTGGCATTTCCCTGCTATTTTCCTCGGGTTATCACCCATAGACCAACGGTCAGACGGAGAGAATGAATCAGACTCCGGAACAGTATCTCAGATGCTTCATGTCCGATTCTCAGGACAATTGGATAGACCTGTTACCCTGGGCTGAGTTTGCCATTAACTCATTAAAAAACGAATCCACGCAAGAGTCGCCTTTTTCCATTAACTATTCCACCCCAGCAGTCTTCCCCTCTCCTCCCTCCCCTCTGGTGTTCCCGCTGCAGTTTCTCACATATCCAGTCTTCAAAACTCCTGGAAAAGGATCATAAAAACTTTGCAGAATTCCGTTCAAAGACAAAAGACGCAAGCGAATCGGCGACGTCAAGTGGGCCCAGAGTTCAAACCCGGAGACAGAGTTTGGCTATCCTCCAAAAATATCAAACTCAAGACCCTTCCCAGAAACTGGCCCCAAGATTCTTAGATCCTTTTAAAATTCTCGAAAGGATCAACCCGGTCGCATACCGACTTGCACTTCCTTCTACCATGAAGATCCCTTCGGTATTCCATGTATCATTACTGAAACCTGTGATCCAGAATGTTCATATTACGGACCGTCCTCGGAGGCCTAATCCTGTCAGCATACAAGGACAGCAAGAATTTGAAATTCAATCCTAACTCGATTCTCGTTGGTCCAGGGGCAGACTTCAATTCCTCGTACACTGGAAGGGATACGGTCCGGAGGAACGCTCCTGGATACCATCTCACCATGTTCATGCCCCAGCACTCCTCTGACTGTTCCGTCGGAGGTTCCCTCATAAGCCTTGGGAGGATCGTCCGGAGTACGATCCTCAAGGGGGGATACGCTAACGAATCGGGGGACTCGCTCTTCCCAGCATGTCCCCGTCACCTTGGTTCCTCTGGCTAACCCTTCCCTTTCCTTGCCTTCCCAATCTCTACCCCACTCCCTTGCGGCGCGGTCAACGCGCTCCCGTTCGCGGTCCGCACACATGGCCGCTCCTCTCAATGTGCGCATGCGTTCCCGGTCTCTGGTCTCCTGTCAGGGGACTCACGCCCCTCGGCGTACCTCCATCCCCTTACCTAGTTCCTCCACTCCTTCCCCCTCTCTTACCCTTCAGCCGAGCACCTCCTCCGCGATGCTTCCCCCACACTTTGGCACTCGCGTATTGCGCGCACGTGACCGCGTTACAGAGGGCGCGCACACCCGTTCTATTTACCAATCCCCCCCTGGTACTGGTTCCGCCCCTCGAAGCTTACAGGCCATTACACTAGATTACCTCCCTGTCTCCTCCCCTACTCTCACACACCTATGCCTGCAAGCTCTCAGCCTATCACCTGCTCCACCCCTTCCTGCTATTTGTCCTCCCTCCTTTATAACCCCAGTCTGTCCTCTCTTTCCTTGCTCTGAATAGCTTTCCTGTAGCTCCTGTGTGTGCAGTGTCTATGCCCAGCTCCCTTGTCTATTCCAGCTCTGGTTCCTGTCCCTGCCCTTGTTTGGATTCCCTTAGTTTGAACTTGAACTATGCTTTGGACTTTGACTACGCTGCCTTCTCCTGCCCTTGAACCTTGGCTTTCGGACACTCCAGTCTCTCCTATCCCTGGACTCTGGCTCTTGGACAATACCTTCCGAACTCTGGCGCCCCGGACTCAGCAAGTATAACATTATCCCTTACTCACCAGGCCCGGCAACGCAACTACCACACTCCGGGCACGAACTCACTGCTGTGGGTGCGTGTTTTACCCTTACCCACCTCAGTACTGGGGACTGGCCAGGTCTGCGGGCATACAGGCATTACACCAATCATCCACTATGGTCTCGTTATCGAGTAAGAACCTTGAGTGGTCCATAAAGTGTACATATCCCTGAAACCTAGGGTTCCACCATGGTAACAACCCCGCTGGCCCCGCTATAGAATACCCTGTGTGTGAGGTTGTGTTGGTGGATGAGGAAACATCAGATGTGACAGACATGACATAATGACTAACACCACTATTTACACTGCACACATCATCTTTTACACATTTATCATCGATCAACATCTCATACTCATAAAACCAGTCCTTCCAGTTTGAAGATGGGACAAGAGTCTTAGAGGCCCGCAGGCTCGATCAGCTTCCACAGGCGGTAACCCACCCTGAGATACTCGGGAAGCAGGGGTTCCCTGGTTTGGAAGTCCCAGCAAAAGAAGTGTGGCAAGACACCTAAAGACCATCCGAAATGGTCGTAGGTAAAGGGGCCTTGAACGTATCAGTGTCCCGAACAGTTACATCCCCAGGACCAGACACCAGGGTTATGCTAGCTATAGGCTGGGCAGCAATCGATTTTGGCCGAGGTGTATGACCTTGCAAATTTTCTTGGTACTGAGCCAGGAAAGCAGGAGTGGGAACATCCGGACACAACGGAGGTCTATTGTTCTTGTTGGCCATCTCAGTTGCTTTCTGTTGATCTCTGCGCTCATACATGGAGTGGATAAAAGCAGTTCTCAGTACACCAGGGGAAGCGTTACTCACTGGAGTGGGAATCTGACCCATCTCATCTGCCCCAGCGGTCGCTAGCAGCAGGATGTCATTTCCGGCAAGTTGCACAGGATCCGGCTCTCGTCCAGAACCTTCACCGGAAAGGCGCCGACATCCGGTCGCTGTGTAGAGGTCGAATCTATATCTTCAGTGCTTGACAAATCACCCAAAAATCTACTCGCCGAACCAAAAAATCTACTCGCCACCTAGTCCCGCCCCTAGTCCCGCCCCCAACCCCGCCTCTAGTCCCGCCCCCAGCCACGCATTTTTTAAAAAAGCCATAAATTAAATAAATTGAATAAATTCCTAGTAAGAACATTCGTTTTTGATATTAGTTTATTTATTGTATTACATTATACTACAATTAGTCCTTGGTGTGTGTGTGTGTGTGTGTGTGTGTGTGTGTGTGTGTGTGTGTGTGTGTGTGTGTGTGTGTGTGTGTGTGTGTGTGTGTGTATAAATGTCGAATCTAGAAAAAAAAAGCCAGATGTGAATGACTAGTTTCCTGCACCCCTTAACTAGTGTCTGGATGCCCCCGCTTCACAATATTTAAAGCAGAAATCCCGTCTGGGATCTTACCTGATCCGCAGACCCTCAAAGTCCAGGTACCCTCATTCCCGCAATGTTATACATTGGAGGGGAGGTGTTCGTTACCTGTCTTCTGGGTTAGGGGGGGTTCGATGTCTTCCGTGTGAAGCTTGAGTCAGATCTGGAAGTAAGCAGTATAGGTTATTTCAGTGTAGTATAGGGCAGTTAAGATATCCAGATCCAAAGTGTGAGAGTGTGTGGGGGAGAGAGCGAGAGTGTGTGGGGGAGAGAGAGAGAGTGTGTGGGGGAGAGAGAGAGAGAGTGTGTGGGAGAGAGAGGGAGAGTGTGTGGGGGAGAGAGAGAGAGAGAGAGAGTGTGTGGGGGAGAGAGAGAGAGAGAGTGTGTGTGGGAGAGAGAGAGAGTGTGTGGGGGAGAGAGAGAGAGAGAGTGTGTGGGGAGAGAGAGAGAGAGAGTGTGTGTGGGGGAGAGAGAGAGAGAGTGTGTGGGGGAGAGAGAGAGAGAGAGAGAGAGTGGGAGAGAGAGAGTGGGAGAGAGAGAGAGAGAGAGAGAGAGAGGAGAGAGAGAGAGAGAGAGAGAGAGAGAGAGAGTGGGAGAGAGAGAGAGTGGGAGAGAGAGAGTGGGAGAGAGAGAGAGTGGGAGAGAGAGAGAGTGGGAGAGAGAGAGAGTGGGAGAGAGAGAGAGTGGGAGAGAGAGAGAGTGGAGAGTGGAAGAGAGAGAGTGGAAGAGTGAGTGAGTGGGAGAGAGAGAGAGTGGGAGAGAGAGAGAGAGTGGGAGAGAGAGAGAGTGGGAGAGAGAGAGAGTGGAGAGTGGAAGAGAGAGAGAGTGGAAGAGTGAGAGAGTGGGAGAGTGAGAGAGTGGGAGAGTGGGAGAGTGAGTGGGAGAGACAGAGAGTGAGTGGGAGAGACAGAGAGAGAGTGGGAGAGACAGAGAGAGAGTGGGAGAGACAGAGAGAGAGTGGGAGAGAGAGAGAGAGTGGGAGAGACAGAGAGAGAGTGGGAGAGACAGAGAGAGAGTGGGAGAGACAGAGAGAGAGTGGGAGAGACAGAGAGAGAGTGGGAGAGACAGAGAGAGAGTGGGAGAGACATAGAGAGAGTGGGAGAGACAGAGAGAGAGTGGGAGAGACAGAGAGAGAGTGGGAGAGAGAGAGACAGAGAGACAGAGAGAGAGACAGAGAGAGAGACAGAGACAGAGAGAGAGACAGATAAAGAGACGTCAAGGCGCCGTGACGTTGACGCTGCTCCGCGCTGATTGGATGTTTTCAGCCGACAGTGCTCTGAAAAACAGCTTGGCTGTCGGCTGAAAACTCCAGCGCCTCAGCACGCCTGCGGACACTCGCGCGAGCCCCCTCTCAAGGCATCCTCATTGAGTATGCAGGGGCTCAGCGCGGAGCGTCCGCATGGCTCAGCGCGGCCTGTCCTTCTATGGACTCGGCCAGAGACACAGATAGAGAAAGACAGATAGAGAGAGACAGATAGAGAGAGACAGATAGAGAGAGACAGACAGAGAGAGACAGACAGACAGATAGAGAGAGACAGAGAGAGACACACAGAAAAAGACAGAGAGAGACACACAGAAAAAGAGAGACACACACAGAAAAAGAGAGAGACACACAGAAAAAGAGAGACACACACAGAAAAAGAGAGACACACACAGAAAAAGAGAGACACACACAGAAAAAGAGAGACACACACAGAAAAAGAGAGACACACACAGAAAAAGAGAGACACACACAGAAAAAGAGAGACACACACAGAAAAAGAGAGACACACAGAAAGAGAGACACACACAGAAAAAGAGAGACACACCGAAAGAGAGACACACAAAAATAGAGAGACACACAAAAATGAGAGACACACAAATATGAGAGACACACAAAAATGAGAGACACACAAAAATGAGAGACACACAAAAATGAGAGACAAAAAAAGAGAGACACAGAACACACACAGAGAGAATGAGAGACAAAGACAGAGAGAGGGCGAGGGCGACACAGGGAGAGGGTGACACTCACAGACACACACTCACTCACGACACTCACAGACACGCAGAGACACACTCACGCAGACACTCACGCAGAGACACACTCACGCAGAAGACTCACATGCACACACTCAGAAACACTCACACACACACACACAGACACACACACACAGACAGGCACACAGACACACAGACAGACACACAGGCACACTGACAGACACACAGGCACACACAGACACACAGGCACACTGACAGACACACAGGCACACTGACAGACACACAGGCACACTCACAGACACACAGGCACGCTCACAGACACACAGGCACACTCACAGACACACAGGCACACTGACAGACACACAGGCACACTGACAGACACACAGGCACACTGACAGACACACAGGCACACTGACAGACACACAGGCACACTGACAGACACACAGGCACACACAGACACACAGGCACACTCACAGGCACACTGACAGACACACAGGCACACTCACACAGGCACACTCACAGACACACAGGCACACAGACAGACACACAGGCACACAGACAGACACACAGGCACACTGACAGACACACAGGCACACTGACAGACACACAGGCACACTCACACACTCACAGACACTCAGTCTGTCACTCACACACTCACCGGGTCACACGTGGCAGCAGTGGGCCCTCCACATGGCTGGGGTGCCTCTTCAAGACATGGGAAACACAGCGCAGCGTGGGCCTCAGCAGCAGCAGCAGCAGCAGCAGCAGCAGGTCCCCCCCCCCCCTGCCCTCCCCGAAGCGGCCGACGCCGCAGCACGCTCCCCGGACACCCCCGGGCAGCAAGCGAGGATCGGGGGCAGGTGATTAGGGGGAGATCATGGGCAGGAGGCGGACTGGCGCAGGAGGCGCGCACGGGGGAGGCTGGGTTGGCACTTCCCCCTCCGTCCCACGTGGGGAGCGGAGGGTGCGGGGGGGGCTGGATCGCGCGCTTGTTTTGGGCTTCCCCCTCTGTCCCACGTGGGGAGCAGAGGGGGGGGGCTGAGTTGCGCGCGGGGCTTGGTTTGGGCTTCCCCCTCCGTCCCACGTGGGGAATGGGGGGGGAGGGATGCGGGGGATTCTGGGTTGCTGGGGGGAACAGGCAGCGCAAATGGCAGGACAATCTGCTTGCCCTGTGCACGCGCGCCGGGACCACAGGATTTGCCGCCATTTTTTTTAACTTTTTTTTTAACCCAATCAGGGAGGGGGATTATTTATTTATTTAAAAAAAAAAAAAAAATTGGCACGAGCAGGGGAATTCATTGAGCTGCAGCACGGGTCGCCAGCTGCCTAAATCCACTCGCAACGGGCGACTGGTTATCATTATTTGTCGAGCACTGTATATCTTGACTTGCTTCCGCCACATGGTCCTCAGGGCGAGAAGTACTTCCATTGGTACCGGAGAGTCTCTGGTAGGCCTCAGCACACTTCCACGAACGGTGGGCTCATCCGACTCTCAGGTCTTACGGTTGCAGTCATCAGTTAGGGACTTCGCTGTTGGGCAAAGTCGTTGGCACAATTTGGTCCATCTCCAGTCTCGGCTGGCATAATCAACAGCGGCCGAAACACCACCGACGATCAGCGGCTAATGGTGCAGGAAGAGGGTAGGGATACATCCGCAAGGAAAGGGACCGGATCATTTCCGCGTCCACAGTGGCTATATGCAAGGCCTCTCCAGGCTCCTGTGCCTCTGGGAACAGCGGTGCCTCATCACCCCAGGCCATCACCTTACCCGATATCTCATGGGCTGGATCTGGTTCACTGACCATCTCTGATTCCTCTGTGGGGACCGGGTCTGGTTCAGTCTCAGCTTGCTCTGTGCTCATCGGGACACTCGGATCCCTTTGGGCCTCATCTTTGGCGCACAGGCCCACCAAAGCCTCCAGGGTTGAGGTAGATTGTTTAGCAGCAGTATCGACCGCCCAAGTATTGGGGTCAGTCGCATCTTTCTGGGCAAACTCCGTAGGCCTTAACAGTGTGGACTTCTGGAACGGTGCTCCACAGCGAGCACACTGGGCTCCCCAGACCAGGTCACAACCTGGGAAGTCGCACTTGGGACAGAGGCATCAAAGGTACCTCTTCCCTTCCATGATTACCACCACAAGTCCTCCGGTAATGGTCGAAATCCCAATCAGCCATTCGTTTCTGAACAAACGGGCACAAGAGCAAAGGTTTGCTCACTCCTTTCACTTGCCAGGCCCTGAAGAACTGAGGGTGTGGTCCACTGCATCCGGTACCTCCATTATTCTCCAAAGTCTTTAGGCATTGGCTGATGCCATGTCCCATCCCTCTGGTGGAGGTTAGAGGAGGGGCACTCGGTGACGTAGATGGGGCATTACTCTGAATTCTGGCTTAGCCAGTCACATCGCTTGTGTGGAGTTCTAGCTTTCACGTCAAACCCTTGCAGGTCTCTGCAAAAAGTTCACATTCCGCCTATTTGCAAGCAGCACGTGCACACTCCAGCATTGGCGTGAGACGCAATTTTATCTCATGTAACTCACGTGGTGGATTCCCGAGCAAGGGCACCTCCATTTTGGGCACAATTCCTTCACAGACCACGCAATCACCGCGTTTCTGGCAGGAATCCGTTTCTTGTGGGTCCTCACAGCACATAGATTAGCAGTCTACCAAGAGTAGGTTGTACCCCAGGCTATCAAAGCTCCATCTCGATACGCTGTACTCGATTTCAGTCCATTACAAGCTCTCTGTGGTTCCTTAGTCTGGCTACTGGTTAGTAGTACTCTGGGTTCTTCTCTTTTAGTACTCTTACGCCACCCTGATGGCTGCCGACCTCGCGGACCCTCTTTAGGGAAACTTAGAACAGCAATAGCCTTATTGTCTCCAGACCATTCACCCGATAGGTCAGTCTAGGCCAACTTTCTTGCGAGGAGCGATATCCCCCTGTACATTACACTTAGCCTCTCTCTTTCGGTAATACTTGCTCTGGAAGCATACCTTGTTACTTCCAGCATTGTTTCGCTGAAAGCCTGTCCTATTAGGTAAACAGATTTCAGCAGCGCCTCCAAATGTAATGGTGTTTCCCCCACCCAATCACGGTAGGACTTATTACCTCTCCCCCAAGTAAGGTCACGCACCAGGCAGGAGGTATTTAACAACAGGAATGTACAGCTGTAAGGATTTGCCATTCCAGTAGTTCTGTCCCCTTAACCCTCACCTGTCCATCTGGATCTAGTGGCACTCAAGGAGGGCATGTCAGCAGTGATTCACATGCGCGGCGCGCGGGCAGTGCATGGGCTCCATCCGTCTCCGCTGCGCGCTCCCCCCGGTGGCATCGACACGTGAAGCATACGCGGTGTGCACTCTCCCTGGCGTCCTGTGGTCTCCCCCCCGACTTTGCCCCCGCTCTTACGGAGGTACGCGGCACGGCGGTCGCACATGCTCCACCCTTCTCTCCTCGGGTCCCACCTACGGTCTCTGCCCCCACACTGACACGGGTATCTTGACTCGCACGAATGGCGCACAACCAGGTCGCCAGCTTGATGCGTGGTTTACGCGCGGAGTGCTCGTGCTTTCCAGAGGTCCCACCCCCACTCCTATTCGGCTGCACAATAGGATGCACCTGCATGATCCAGCAGCCTATCAGTGAGGGCACCTCCACTTCTTTGTTGCCTCCCATTGGAGGGAAGTCCTATTTATACTGTGTCTTAACTCTCATTCTTTGCCGAGCATAACTCCAGTTTTGTGACGCTGAATCTCAATGCATTCTACCTTGCCTGACTCTTACCTTGCTGCCTGACCCTGCCTTGGACTTTGAACATTGTGATACTCTCCTGCACTGACCCTGGCTTTGGAATACGACGATCCTGCTCTCTCCTGCACTGACCTTGGCTTTATGACGACTTTACCCTCTCTAATCCTGACCCCGGCTAGGTACCCCAATGATCCGCTACTCTCCACTCCTAGACCTGGCAAGTACAACGTTTACGCTGTCCTCTATAACTCCGACCCGGCTTGCAAGACTATCCTACACTCTAGACGTGCCCTCGTGGTTGTGGTCGGCGTTCTATACCAATCCCTATCTCAGCCCCGCGGTCACGCCTCGTTTGTGGTGAGCTACGCGTTACAACAGCACAGTTACACGACAGTCTTCTGCCGATGCAGTACTCTCAGATCTCACTTAACGATGGTCCCTGGACCATGACTACAGGCCAAGGTCACCCACAGCCATCGTAGCTCCTCCCCACCTCCCTAGCAGAGGCAGAGGTATGGCCCACACTCGTTCTCCCTCGGAGGGAAGAGCACATGGAAAGGCTCCAATCTCAGGCTCCTAGTTGTGTGACCTGCCTTTCTCAGAATGAAGGAACAACTCTAACTTTAGGGCGGTCCTGCCCTTAAGTACAACCAGGAGGCAGGCACCCCGTTGTCCCAGCTACAACAGGATGTACCACCCCCTGCTGTCACTCAAGTGCATTACCAAAGTGGAGGGGGAAAACCCCAAACTACTGGCAACCTGATTGTACCAGGTAATAAACAGATACCCAACAATCTTGAGAAACCCCTACCATTACCACATAATATATATGTATAGAAGTGTCAAAATCAGTGCTAGTGGGTGTGGCTAAATGTATGCAACAAAAAACAGACAAAGATGCCCAAAGCTACTTCCAATGGGACAAAAATACACAGTGCAAACAGGCATACCCCGCTTTAACATACGCAATGGGACCGGAGCATGTATGTAAAGCGAAAATGTACTTAAAGTGAAGCACTACCTTTTTTCCACTTTACAATGCATGTACTGTACTGCAGACATCATATACATGCATAACTGATGTAAATAATGCATTTGTAACCAAAATAAATACAGTAGGCTTTATTGAAATAAAATCTTTAATGTCAGCTGATTTTTCTTATTAGTGCTGACAGATACAACATGGATGAATGGAAAAGTATTTTAAAAATATGTATGAAGGATGAAGGAGAGGGCATATCTTCTACTGTACAGTATTTTTACTGAAAGAGCATGAAGGTGAGGTGCATTTATTTGACTGACTGATATATTTTTGGGACTTTGATTTGTGACTTTGGTGAAAACAATGCAGTACAATACTGTAATGGATATTTATTGTTCATATACCCCATATTATTACTATGATGTTGTTTTGATGCTGGACACCGGCAGGTGTGTATTATCCTTACCTCAGTGCTTGTGGGATTACATTTTCCAGCTATACATCTTAAGTGCTTTTGGGAGTATAACATCCTAGCCTTACTCATTCTCCTTGACTCCACCTAAGACTTT